>NW_022900916.1:28000900-28090448 GCF_012274545.1 Fukomys damarensis
TTTTTTTTTTTTTTTTCTTTTCATTACAGATACAATAGAAAAGCCAGGGAAGAGATGATGTCTACACTATTGTGAAGAGAGTGTGAAATATTTTAGCAGAAAGAAGCACACAGGCAACAATTTCTGTCATTCAAGAACTCAGAAAGTATACTGTCTCTGGAAAGCCAAGAGTGTTTGTGTCATGTCATCTAAAGTACTGGAGAAATCTTTAGTTTCTCCTTTCTTCATCACACATAAAACAGAAAGAGTGATGCTGGGAAGATATCAGACAGCAAACATGGAGAAAGTCAAGAAGCCAGTCTGGTTTTCAATCAATTATGCCAGAGTATTATCAAATCAATGAATTCACAGTGTGAATGCTTGCGGCAGATGGACGAACACTTGTAGGCTATCTGGAGCTGCGAGGGAGTCAGATTTATTTTCAAAGCTTGTTTGTCTCATTTCTTCTGCCTGGTGCTGGAAGGCAGAGCGTGCAGCTGTGATTTTTCAAATGCAAGAGATCTCCGACTATTTTATAGAGCATAAGATTGGGCTCTATGACATAGACGCTACAGGACTTCTGACTTTTTTCTACTAAGAATGAGGACAAAGGGATAAGGATTTAGCAAGGGGTTCCTATCTTTCTTTCTCTGTGCCTACAATTCTTAGCCACTGAAGAATAAAGCTGGAATTTTTCTGTGATTGGCCTCCCAGACTTAGCTGTGACGATGGGGATTTGTTCCAACCAGACCTCAGGGATGGAGCTTACAGGAAAGGAAGAGGAAGCTTCTCTCTGAGTTATGCCTGTGTTAGGAAGATTAATTAGTCTGCTTTCCATTAATGTAATAAAACACCTGAAACAATAAATTTACAGAGAGAAGACTTGCTTGGACTCATGGTTTCAGTTCCTGATCCCTTTGCTTCGGGCCTGTGGTGAGTCAGCACATCGTGGTGGATAGCACGTGGTGGAAGAAGTCCATTCATTTCATGGCTGGGAATGAAAGAGAGAAGAGGAGGGTCCCACAGTCTGCTTTGATGTCATGTCCTCAATGACCAGAAGACTTTCCAATAGGCTTCACCTCTTAAAGGTTCTACCACTTCCCAATAGCACCAAGCTGAGAACCAAGTCTCTAACACATGAGCCCTTAGTGGGACATTCCTCACCCAGACTGTAGTAGATGATGATCTCTTTAGCACTTGGTGGCATTACTAGTGGTCACTGGACAGTGCTATCAACAGTTCCCATTACCAAGGGTTCTAGAATTCTTAGTTGGCAGAGAACTTGAGATGAGCCCTCACTTGAGATAATCTAGGAGAAACAAGAGATCATTTTGAGTCATACCATTTCCTCCAAAAGCATTTTTCAGATTCCTTCTTGTGGAAGGGATCATGGTTAACATTTTAGATTTTGTGTGAAGTAGAAGTTCATTCATGGTCTTAAAGTCAAACAAAGAGTCAAAGAACATGCTAGGTATGAATTTATAGCCTTCTATCCTGGTGGATGACCAGGAAACTTATCAGACAAATTCTGGACACTTCAAGGCAGAGTCTCCAACAATGGTGGAAGTTGGCAAGTGTCTGCCTCAGTGTGGTCGTTCATTCTCTCATTTGTTCACCCATTTAGTCAGTTGGCCAGCAAACCTTGATTAGGCCACTGTTTAATCCTATCCACCACTGACCTGTTAAATCAGACTTTCTGCATTGTATCACACAGTCAAGGTTGAATCTTTGATAAACACTGAGGAAACAACAGTGTGCTGAATTTCATTGCTGCCTTCATGGTCTAGGGTGATGAAATACAGGTGTCACGACAGAGGTAAGCTACGGCTTCTGATGGAGGCAGAGAGAAGTGGACCTTCTTTCTCAGACATAGCATAAAATGAGGAAGTACACAGAACAGTGATTGCATGGAGAAGCTGACACTGAGCTCATAAAAAAGTAACAGGGATTCCAAATTATCCAAAAGATGGAAGAGCAAGTTGGACAAAGTCCTAGAGAGTCTAAAGAGTCTCCTGTAGTCTGTGAGTACAATGCAAAGATGTAGAGGGTGGTAAGTGGAGGAAAAGTGAGCTGGGCCTGACCATGAAGGATTTGATAGGTCATGATGGGGAGTTCAGCCCATATTTTATAGGAAAATCTATTGAAAGAACTATTTATATCAGATTTCAATGTTAGGAAAGGCTTCCCGGTAACTAAATAGAATGATTATAGGAAGAGCTATGCACAGTTGCAGAATGAACAAAGCAAAACTATCAAAATTTGCTATTTTTTTCTAATTAGGATTGAGAACTGCCTCTTGAAGGAACATATAGATGGTGAAATTTTCTTGAAGAAAATATTGCCACAAAACTCCTGTTGAGTTGTTTTGAGCGAGCACTTTTCAGAAAGTGAAGAACTGAATTTAAAATTAACAAATTAAAAGGTTGTTTCGTATTTATGTTTTTGTATGTATAGATATAGATATATTTGATTCTCTAAAGAAATCACTTCTGGTTCAAGATTTTTTTAGGGAGATGGTGTCTGATGTTTTCTACCTCTCACCTCCAGAAAAGAGAGTAATTTGTAGGGTTAATTATAACCCAGCTTGTAGTGTCAGAGAAACATGAATTTAAATACTAGCTCTGCCCCAATGATTGTACAATCTTGATGAATTTATTTCCCTTCTCTCTACCTCATATTCTTCATCTATAAAATAGGACAGCAATACCATCTTTCTCCTGTTGTACAGAATAAAATACAAATAAATGCATGTACAAATGTGTTAGTTGCTAAACACAGTCTGGCACATCAGAACACCTGGAAACATCAGAAGGAAACAAAGGATAAAAGAGCAAAAACAGGTAAGGAAATGTGATGATCCACTAAGTGATGCTTATTTCTGTTTTGTTCTTATCTGGCATGACCTAGCAACTTTTGTTTATTTATATTTTATCAAAACTGAACTCCTTGTCACTGTGTGGATCACAGTCTTTTCACCCAGTCATCATAACCCTGGGCAGAAGGACGGTAAGAACCTCATGATTTCCACTCTGAGCTGCTGAACAGAAAACCCAGCTTGCAGAATGACCTGTCTCTGCTCCTGTGATCTTGCTTGCTCTGAAACGGGAGAGAATTTGGCTCCTTCACTCATGATATCTACAGTAACCCGTCAGCTGCTGAGCTGAAAGATGTATTCGGCGCTCCCCTTTCCCCTTTAATGTGCCATTAAATCAAATACTCTATTAGCAGAATTAGTTCATTCAGTGTCTGCACTGAAACATCCTGTGAATTGCACGATGTCTCTTGCAAATGGCCCTGCACTCGAGGGTCTATTTCAGCAGTTTATATCCTGCGGAGGAGGGCTGAGCTGCCCAAGGATTTGACTGCCTTCCTCAAAGTGAAATATTATGGCTTCCACAAAGGATAATTATTTGGATCATTTTGCCACGTACAAACCCAGTGAATTCCAAGCACTGTCAATCAGGCTCTGGCCCAAAGCCTGCTGTCCCCGCACCTGCAACCCAGGGCCTGCCTTGGCCATGGACTTACAACCCTTTCAGTTTCTCTGCTCTGCACAGGTCCACTTGAGAATGGTGCCAAAATATATGCTGTCGATGAGATTTAAAACATGGAAAGAATCAAATAATCTAGGGCAGGGCTATGGGTTGACACTCGGCATCCATATTTTTATTCTCACTTACTTATGCTTTCACTCAATCGATGTGAAAGCCAGCAGTGACAACTTCTATGCCTCTGGTATTGTGATCTCATGCTCTGCAAATTAGCAAGGCTCTTGAGCACGCGTGTTACATTCAGCCTGGACATGTTGCTTATCAGCATGGTTCTTTGACTGCCAGGGACTCTAGCTCTGCAGTGGGTCCTCTGGCTGTGCTTCCTTCCTGCCCAGGTGCATTTAGCCAGGTTACATTTAGTTTATTATGCTCTGTCTTCTTAGAAGAGAAAGTTAGTACGTTAAGGGAGTATTTGCTGAATTTATACCAGGTAAACCCTAGAATGATGTATGGGTAAATATTTAACAGATTTCCAAGAGCAGAAAGCATAGTTTAAAGTGTTTGCCTACTTTCCTGGTGTAAATACTGCCAGTGGGGTTTATTTTAGGTTACTGACATGACATTGCTAAATGCAGAGTTGGGAAGAAATGTTTGTAACACCACCATTACATAATAATATTTCCATGAATGTGAGCTTAAGAGCAGTGTATAACAGTAAACTACTGCAAAATGATTAGAATGGGATGAGTTTAGAATAATTAATACTTCTTTTTAATTATAGTACATTTAATTATAAATTTGGATAACTAAGCCTATAATGGCTATGTTTAATAACTGACCTATGAAATTTCTCAGAATTTAACAACTTGCTCTCACAAGCTAAAACAAAGCAACTTTTGCACTCCACTGCATTTAATAGTATAAAATGATATTCCTTATTTACAACCAGTCCATACAATATGGGCAGTGAACATTCAGCAATGGCTCTCCACATAGTGATTCACAGACCGAGGCTTTCTTCATTTTGAATCTCTACGAACCACCTGGGGACCTCAGAGTTCCTCTTTCCAGCCAGGAGTTGGGGAAAGAACATAGAGGACATCTGTGTGTGGTTTTGATGGATGTTTTAGGACTGGACTTTTGTCTATGTTCCACTGGGATGGAATTATGTCACATGCTCATTCCTAACTGCAAGGGAGGGCGGGAAATATTTTCTGACCATGCACTCAAGGAGAAGAAACGGTATTGGTGGACACTTAGTTTGTTTCTGCCATAGTACATCTTAAGATTGACGCCTTCGTTGACTGATGGCAGCACAATAAATTATTATGAAGTTGGAAATTAATAAACTAAATTACGCCCACGTTAATAAGCAAGTTAAATGTTTATTTACTGTCAATGAAATATGACAATATTATAGCAGTTGTGTGTGTTGGTTTTTCTAAGCTCAGTGACCCATGCATCTATCCATATAGCCAATAAACTTTCATCCAGGTCTTGTATTAGCTTCTGGGACCAGGAGTTGCTAATAATCCAGTGAGGAATCAGGCAAATCAAGGTTAAAATTTGTGATCCAGCCAAAGAAAGAGAGGCTAAACATCCGGGAAGCCAAAGAGTTTCATAAGGAGAAGACAACTGATGTGGTTATAGAAAGATGTGGGAGTAGAATTTTCTAGGTTTGGAAGGGGAAAAATCATTCCAGGCAAGGAAGATATCTTATATGAAGTCCAGAGAGTCACAGAGCATGTTGATCTATCTTTGTGTGGCAAGAGATGGGGCTGAAAAACAGGCTTATGTCAAATTGCAAAGAGCATTATATGGAGCACATCGGAGTTTGGAATTTACCTGTAGGCCCTTGCTTGTCAGAATAAAGGATGTGTACCTCCACAAGGCCTGCAAATACAAATGAAACTTTCTTCATTTCCTCCATTGAAAGTAAGCTACTCAAAATCATTTTTGAGAATTCCTGGAAAAGGCTGAGTACATCTCAGAGGACCCATGAATAACCCTGAACCAAGCCTGCAGTTGGTGCAAGCTGTTGACCTGTGCTGAGTCACTTGCCATACCTCTACCTGAAGGTTGCTGAGAGGGAAAAGGTGGCTCCTTAGAGAAAAAGCCACATGTAGGACTGAAGAAAGGGGAGTGGTTTCCAGGTGACTCCCCCAGCAGCTGGCCACTATAGATAAGAACAAGCAAGTAGACAGTTCTCCCTAGAGCTGCCATATTCAATAGAGAGTAAGCAGGTATGACAGTGGAAAAAACATTGCTCTTTGCTTTTCAGCACTTGAATTAGTGGGAGGACCAACAGAATAAAGAGGGCACTGCTTTTACTAGCTAGAAGCAGGTGGGAAGCTGGGGGCAGGGAACCCCTTTATCTCCAGTCTGAAATACGAACCAGTGTCCCATCCTGTTTCCCGACAAGTTCCTGGCCTTGGTGGCTTTTGAGCAGAGTCAGTGGTTTCAGTGTGGTCACTGTCATAGCACCAAGTCATAAACCTACAGAGCTGAGCCAGAAAAGCTCTGCCCAAAAGCAGATAAACCGGGCTGGCAATGTAAGCGCCTCACAGTTCATATACAGCTTAACAAATGGCTCAAGCTGGAACCACAAAATGCAGAACAAATCTTGATGTGCTGCCCTGGAAAAGGGACCCACAGCCCAGTCATCACTGTCTACAGACCCTGAGCTTCTACGGGATGTGTGTGGTAGCAAGAGCCAGACTTGGAAGTCAGACAAGCCATGCAGGAATCCCAGTTCTACACTCAACACCCATGGGTGTGGAGCAAGTGGCTGTAACCCCCAACCCTAGCTCTCTTTCAGCAGTACCTGGGGTTGACGATGCCACCCTTCAGGGTTATGAAGATTCAGTAAGATAACCTAACTAAAATACCTGACATACACCTACTAGAAGCTCAATAAAGCCAGTCTGATCCATAACAAATGTGGGTACTTGTTATTTACTATGTAACTATTATGTGTGTTAAGTGCCTTTTCATGCATTTATCTAGTTAATCCCTGGACTGTAGAAACAATCTTCGTGCTGTTACAGCCTCACAAGTGAGGAAAGGGAGGCACAGCTGGAGAGCAGAGATCTTGGGTGTGTTTCCCAGATATTGGGATTGAACCTAGGATGTTTCTATATCCCTGGCCCTTTTTCTTTTTTGAGATAAGGTCTTGTTTGAATTTGGATTCTCCTGTCTCAACCTCCCAGAATGCTGGATTACAGGAATGTGCCACAACCCCGAGTTAAAAGCTGGGATTTGAACTCAGGTAGTTGGGGTCTGAGGAGGCCAAGGGAGGCCTATTTGTCTATAATGACAGAAGCAGCTGGGGATAAATCTGGGGACAAAGAAGTGGCTAGACTTTGATTATCACTGAGTGTTGGCAGCTGCCCCCTTGGTGAGTCAAACCTACTACAAATCCAGTGAGTTGCTCCAAGGGTCAAAGTGTGGAGTTGTCCCAGGCTCAGTGGCTCATGAGAGGTGTATAAATGGTGCCAAGTATCCATTAAAAATTTACAGCTGCCATCTAATTTTAGAGCCTTAATTTTTCAGTATAAAAATGCTACTGTTCATGCACCGAACTGTGAAGCAAACAGAATAGTGCCATCAGAAAGGGCCCTCCTTAAGGAGGGTGCTGCAAAAATGCCCAGTGGGGAAGGCTTTCTTAGTATTAAATTACTAAATCACTCCACTACTTTCCTCATATTTGTTACCAGAAGCAACCTTGAATTTATATTGTAAAGTGCTGAAGCCTGTGCTTGAAGAAGTCTAGAGAATTATCTTCAGAGTGTACATTGTATTTGTAGTGAAGAGCCTCTTAGACATTTCCAGCCTGGTAAGGAGCCTTGGTGAAGGCCACCACTGGGAATACCAGATTTAACTGCACCCTGGTGTTAAATGGCCCCTTCATTGCCCCGTGGAGGTAAAACCAAGGAGACAGGACAAGATGGCAAATCCACTATCAAGAACCAGACTGGCAATTTCTTGCCATTGTAATGATAAATTGCTATACTGGCTGAACTAAAAATTGTAATAATAATAACAATTAACATTTATGTAGCATGTACAATGCTGCGGTAAAATATTCTTTTAAGGTCGCAATGTACCTTTATCATTATGTTGTCACAGTCTATCTATAATAATGGCAATACTAGCTAACAGTTATTGAATAATTACTGTGTTTGCTTTATCCCCATTATCACATTAATCTTCCAAACATCACAACCATGCTTGGAGAAAGGTGCTTTTATTCTTCCCATTGCTCAGATAATAAAGCAGGTTTGCATAGTTGGTGGCTGAGCTGCGTTGCATTCAGGTGAGCCGCTTTCAGGGTTGGGTTCTTACTCCTCTCAGGAAAGCCCTGGGTGATGTCTGTTCTCCTTTTATCTTTCTAATGCACTTGATCATTCTAAAACTGTCCTCCTCGGGGTGTGTACGTCATGCACACTTGTGTGTGCATACACATTTGTGTTAGCATCTCCAGGCTCACACCTGCTTATTGGCAGGGCGTGCTGGTTGGAAAGTGGGGCAAATGTCCTCCCCACACATCCAGTTTCATTTCACTCTAGGAGTTTGCTGGACTTCTTGAGCATGGTTATAGGGGACCAAGAGATCTGTCCCTTCCTCACCTGAAGTTTGAGCTCCTGTGAGAAGCTTCATCCCCCTTCAGCAGGGTGAGGGGGAGAGGTAAGTTTCTGGGCCCAGTGGGATTGATCTTGGTCTTGGGTAGGTAGAGAGGAGAGGATGATTGGAAAGGACAAAGGCAGCTGAGCTAAGAGGACCAAGACATTTATGTGATTGTGCCAGGATGGCAAGACTAGGAATGATCAAGGGCTGCAGTGCTCACATCTGGTACACGTGGGCAGGGGCCCTCCTCTGGCCCTAAGAGAAGGTGTGTCATTGACTAGCAAGACGAGACTTTCCAATGAACCCAGAAACATCTTTTAAAATTTTAATTTTTAAATTACACATAGAAATTGTATATATTTATCAGGTACAATATGCTTTGAGACCTGTGTATATTGTAAAATGGCTAAATTGAGCTTAAAAAACATGCATTCCCTCACATGCTTATCATTTTTGTGATAACTCCAAATCTACTCTCAGAAATTTTCAAATATATAATACAATTATTAACCAGAGTTATCATGTACAATAATAGAGCTCTTGAACTTTTTCCTCCTCCCTGACGTATCCCTAATGCCAAAGCCTGCCTCTCATGCCCACCATTCCACTCTGTGCTTCCAAGAGTTCAACTTTTTAAAATTCTGCATATAAGTGAGAACACATTGTGCTTCTTCCTGTGCCTGGCTTATTGCACTAGAATAATATTCTTCAGATTTACCCATTTGGTTGCAAAGGGCAGGGTTTCCTTTTTTAAGGTTAAATAGCATCCTATTGTCTGTATGTACCACCTTTGCTTTATTCATTTGCACACCTTTCAGAGGGAAAGGGGGCACTCAATAGTAGGCGGAATGGACAGAGTAAAGGGGGCCAGTTCAGGCAAAGCAGGCTTGTCTCACTTTGCTCTCCTTGCAAAATGAAGTGAGAAGGGCCACACGTTACAAATGAATTTTGTTTGGAACTTTGCCATCCTTTGGCTTCTCTGGCTCTGTTGCTGAAGGGGTGGAGTTGGGATACTGTCAATAGAATTCCAATTGCTGGGTGTGGTGGCGCACGCCTGTAATCCCAGCACTCTGGAGGCTGAGGCAGGAGGATCACTGTGAGTTCAAAACCAGCCTGGGCTACATAGTGAGTTCCAGGTCAGTCTCAACTACATAGTGAGATCCTGTCTCAAAAAACATAAAACATAAAACCAAACAACAACAAAAAAAAAGAATTCCAATAACAGCCAGCAGGGCACTTTACCACTGGGTGCCTTAAAAAAATCTTTAAGGTTAGATGCCTTATACTGCATCATTTCTTCTGCATCTACCTAATTTTATAGATTTGCCTCTCCGAATCTATGATGCTTTGTGAGATTGCTCCATCAATGGAAAGAGAGATAGTTAAGTAGCCTATTACACACAGTCACACCTTACCATCTTGTTGAGGGGCCTGTGTTCATCTGTGTACACACACACACACACACACACACACACAGAGAGAGAGAGAGAGAGAGAGAGAGAGAAAGGGAAAGAGATAAGATGCAAGTGCAATATCACTGCAAAAGATTCAAACAATACAGATGGTGCACAGGGAAAAAAGTGAAACATTTCCCCTTAGGCAGCCCATATTCCAAAAAGCTCCTATTTCCACCAACCCTGCCCCCAAAATATATTGTAATAGTCTGTGTTTATCCCTGTGGTCCTTTTCTCCCTGTTTGCATAAGCTGAGCATGCACAACAAAGTAAAATATAAAGCTGGAAAGCTATATTCATAGAAATTTTATACTCTATGGAAACAAAATCTCTGTGTGGTGCAGAAAAGCTGTTTCTCTGAACCCTCAGACAACTACATCCTGTTTACCCTTTGCCTGTTTCTTGAACACAGTTTTTGAATTGCTGATGGGGTTCCAGGGTCATCTGCGTAATCGAGGAAAATGCCTGGGTTTAGGGAGCTGACCTGGGTAGGAATTTCATTGGGATCACCATTTAGCTGTGAGTTCCTGGGCAAATTATATTCATCCTTTCCCGGGGATCAAGGGGAGGGATTCTTGAGCAGTACCATTGCCTAGGTTCAAATCCCATTTTCCCATAACTCAGTGGGTAGCTTTCAAAAGAAACTTGACCTTGAGTGTCCTAGTTCCATCAGCAAAATGGGAATAACCACGGTGTATGCCTATTAGGTTGTTATGTGAAGTAAATAGGCTAATTTAATATGTGACTCATGCACACTGAATATTCAACAATCATCATCGGCTTTTATTATACTCCCATGTATATAGAACCCATAGTTATGAGTTTACGTGCAGGTAATAAATGTGCTGGTGAGAGATAATCAAAATCAAACCATTATAAGCTAAGAAGACAGTGCAACAATAGGGTTCCCTGCAGAGGTTTTCATCACCAGGGCCTGCACAAAACACAGCGAGAGTTCTGCTCAACTCTAAATGCACAACTCAACCCAAACCCCACCTTTTATCTCATCTTCCACCCCATCAACTCATTCTTCACACTTCAGAGCCACGCACACCCTCCTTCTACTGTCACTATCCCTAAAGGTCGAGGCCACGTGACAGAATGCCCTTACCTTTAAAACACAAAACTATTCCCAATACTGCCAGTGCCCTGTCTTCCCCATGGGCTGCCAGTCCAGGTCCTTCCTAAATTGACACTTGGCGCATAGAACACCACTACTGAAGCTTCACCTTTGTTGATTATAATGACAAAGTAATTGCTCAAGGTTATCCTCAAACTCTGCTCCCAAACCAGTCTTCTCACCAGTCTCTAAACAAATTTTTCACAATCCCTGCTCTCAGCCAACAGATTCAAGTTTCCAAGGGGCTGTGTGTGAGCTATTGGAGGGGAGTTGGACCAGAGGATCTGTAAAATCCTTTCTAGCACTGTAGACCATTTGTAGACAGTCTATAAATCTGGGACTAATAGTGGCTTAGGGCTTTCTGTGTGTAAACAGTATGTCAATTGCCTTCATTTTATGTTCATTCACTAATTTAATTTCCATCACAGTTTTATGAAGGAGGGAGCATTACTATCCTGCTTTACAGACAAGAAAGAAGAGTCTTAGAGATGATCAATTGTAGGCCTGAGCTTTGCCGACTGAGCTGAGCAGGACTTCAATGCAGAGCCGCCTGACACTGCAGCCTTGCTCCAGAGTCTGTTAATGTTGCTTCTCCTGGCTTCTTCACTCCTACACTCAGTATTTCCATGTCTACCCTCCGTCCTCACCCTCTCCCTCACTCTCACCCATGTGTTCATGCTAATACATGAACAGACAAATAGAAAAATGCCTGTGTTTTCTCCTCTGGTGACACAGAAGCATCACCAGAGGACCACAGGCCAGGATCTCTGTAGACCTGCATTTTGGAAATTGCTCCCCAGCAGTCTTGAGAAGGTCCCTGGTCAGAACCCTGTAGGGACCAGCCCAGTGGACTCAAGGGCTTCCTATCTGGCCAGTGTTGCCTGCTCTGTTGAACTGCTCTTAATTCATCCTCCCTCCCTCCCTCCCTCTCCCTCTCTCTCTCTCTCTCTCTCTCTCTCTCTCTGAATCATGAGAGTAGACCAACAGCTGCACATTTGCAGGAAATGTAAGTATTTTGACAGCCCAGAAGAGTGGTGCATCTGGAGGGTTTGGGGACCAGCTATAACCAGACACATTGTCCTAAACAAATGGATTGACTGCTTCCGGCAGCATCACTTAACCTCCGCACAGAGGCTGACATCCAGAGCTTAACTCCTCATAGCCAGGACAGAGGAGCCAATGGAAACCTTTTAATTTATAGTAAGCAGAAATCTGTTCCTCTATTCCCCCTTCTTCCTTTCTGGCTTATTTAACATACCAGACCCATTTGAAACAATAAAATCTTGCATAGTTTTTTCCTATTAGAAACTAAAACACACACATATTTGTTATAAAATATGTGAAAAAATACATATATGTTACGATACCACAATTCTCACAAGAATTAAATGTTTCCAAAAAATTGCTTTGGGCAGTAAAACTATAAGACTATTAAAAAATACTGACTTTGCCGGGGATTTAGCTCAGCGGTTCGGTGGCCTGCCTCGCAAGGACCTGAGTTCGATCCCCGGTACAAAAAAAAAAAAATACTGACTTCATCATTGAGTGGGTCTTTTTTTTTTAATTTTAAAAAATTAAGATTACAATCAGTTTGACAAACTGCAGCAATAGAAAAATATCTGCTTTAAACAAAGGCTACTTTTTTCAGCAAAAATAAGAGTTATGAGGATGGGAATAAGGTTAATTACAGTTTTAATTAATAATATCTGAAATGATATAATGTTATACTTCTCTCCAACCTTGTAGTTAGACAACTGGAATATATATTTATTTATCTTTCAGCGAAGGTAAGAGTGGCTGTTACCTTTAAGCAACATGCACATTTAATTAATGAATGCAAGGAAAATGATTCTGGTTGCATTTAAATCAGGCATAAGTATGTAGAATTTAAGAGATTTGACCTTAAAAATGAAGAAAATATTATTGTAATTACTCCGTTTGCTAAAAACAAATGATGTGGCATTTGAATTTAAGACGTCTATCAAAAGCAGTTGAGTATCTCTAATCAGCTTGCACCTTTACATTTTAATGGAGTTGAGTTTCAGCCATTGCATTTACAATTATTGAGACTGACTTCATGCCTTGGAAATGACTTAAAAAGATTAGCATTCATGGATTATTTATTAGCTCCTCGTGAATGTATTTCCAAGAATGGAAACAACATATTGCATCAAAGTCTAGTTTTCAAGCTTAACTCTTTGAATTAACAGCACAACTGCACATCTATGCAAAGGCATCTCTGAAGTCACAGGACACTTTGCCATGTTTTTTCCTCCGTGCGCATCTTTAGCGGCAGTCTTTGTTCCTTGCAAGCTCAAGTAGAACGCTGATCCCAGCCCTAGCGGCAGCCTTACCCTCCATGTGCTGTAAGCAGCACAGCTTGCGGAAAGCAGGCTGCATGGACAGGCACTGCTCTGATCTGCCACAGCTATCACTGATAGGGAATGTAGGTCTTGGGCTTGGCAGAGAGCTAGGTGACACGGTGGCACTGGCAGTTTAACCCCAACACACTTTCTGCCTAGATAACAAAAATGTCATGTGTGTGTCACTGACAGATACCCCAGAGGAGCTCCAGGTTTGCGGCGGCACTGTGGCATGCGGCCTATCTGCCATCAGAAGCCTCTCATTGCCTGCCACCCTGTGAATCTCACCTCCTACATCGCAGAAAACAGCCCGAACAGGCAGGTAGGCAAGGGACAGTGAGGATACAGGGATGGCCTAGTGCCAATGCCAGGCCAGGGCCTTGAGTTAAAGCTGCCAAAGGCAAAGCCAACTTTGTTTGTGGGGGGGTGAAGACTCTTCTAAGAAAAAGCAAAATGAGAGGGAAATAAACAACTGCAGTGGGGTGCCAAGGAGGAAGCAGTGCCAGAGCCCGGGCCCTGCAAGAATCTCCTCTAGAAAAACAGAGGGGCTGAAAGCAAGGAAGGAGTGATGATCAATACGAGTCTGGGATTTGACTTCTGAAATTCTTGTTCTTTGCAGTGTATTGATTTACAACACCCAACTATAGGCTATGAATATATTTTGCTGTCTTCTTTTTCAACCTAAGGGTATGATAGATAAAAACCACATGCTTTACTTTTAGAAAATCTGATACAACAAAATTTACAGCCTGTACAAGTGATGGCTGGTTACCACTTTGTAAAGTTTGTTCTACAGTACCTTTCTGGAACATTCTGTTGGAACAGTGATGCCATCCTCACATATAATTTGATTTGTGAACAGTTTATTTAAAAAGATCTCTAATATACAAAATAGGATCCACTTTTAACTTTGTCCCTAGAGAACAAGTTGGAGACATACAATAAGACTATATTATAATATATTAGAGTTTGAAGTCAAGGCAAATTTAACAATGAAAATTTACTTTTGCTCAGGTAAAGATGGGTTTATATTATTTAAAATGTGAAACAGATAAATGCTATAGTATTTATCATCTTTATCATCATTTTTCTTGTTATAATTCTTAGATCACTGAATAAAACTGAGATGAAGAAAAAACAAGTTTTGAATATGAAAGCTGCTGGGTTTTGTTTGGTTTGTTTTCTATACTGTGTGGTCTGGCCTAAAATTACTGAGCTCAAGTGATCCTTCTGCCTCAGTCCCTTGACCAGCTGGCACTTATAGGCATATAACACCACACCTGGCTAGGAGTGTTGTTTAAAACAAACTAACTCAGAACTGATGAGAAAACTGTGCCTTGGCAGATATGATTTGCAATCACATCCTGCATTCATTTATTCATTCATTCATTCATCAACCAGGGCTCACTGGGAAGCAGATATTATATTGGGAATACCTGAATTCATCCAAGATGGAGTTTAGCCCAAAGAGCTTATAATCAAGCAAGAAAAGGAAAACATGTCCACATATAACCGTGGCACAGGGCATGCAGAAAGAGATGAAAGAATACCACGGGTGTTGCATTCCCCTTGAGGTGTCTTCTGATGAATGGGTAGAACTAGGCCAATGGTGGTTGTGGGAAGGACAAGTCTCAGAACACTTAAGCAGAGAGTCCAGCAATCCCTGCCATTTGTGTCCATGAATCTGGAGAAAAGAGGAGTGCTTAGTGCTTATATGCTCACTGGGTGAGAAACTGATTCAACCCCCTGGCTTTGATGTTGTCACTGTCTTTGGATGAGACAACTGTGGAATTTGGGTTATTTTCATAAAATATATGTTACTGTCATAAACTAATTTCTAGATAGAATTCCAAAAAGGTACAAATACAGATATATGAGTGTAAAAATTAAAGAAAATATCAACCATAATTCTACCACTCACTGTAAAGATTACATGGGGTATCCTACTAAATTTTTTGGTCTATATTTTAAATTTAAAATACCATATTACAAATATTGCTTTTAGCATTTCTATCCCAAATATCTTTCTATATTGATAGGTGTGTATTCACTTCATCATGTTTACTAACTGCCATAATTTTATTAACCCATCTTCTACTGTAGAACATATTAGTTAATACACTTTTCATAGATCTTTGTGCATATTTTAAATTATTTTACTATAATGATATTCTAGGAAATTTTTATTAATTTGTACTCCCATCAGTGGAATCAAAGTACCATATGCTATACTAGATACTGTTTCTCTTTTTGATTTTTGACACGCTGACAGTTAAAACTTTGTAAACTTATTGGTACACCTTTCATCACCTATGATGATTTTTTTCATATTAGTCATGCATTTTGTGTGCATGTGAATGATCAAATCATGTACTTTGGCTTTATTATATTTGGGATATTTCCTCTCCTCTTGTTGCTTTGAAAAAGGCTTTTACATAGTATGAATCTTAATACTTTGTCATGCATTTTATAACATTAGGATGTCTTTTCATGGTCTTTTGCTTTGCATTTCTCTCAGTCTCTCGAAAAGCAAAACACAAAACAAAAACTTTATTTTTTGGGAGATACTGACAAATGAAACTAGGAAGCAAATCAAAGCATTCATGTTTTTTCCATTTAGATCCAAGTCCTCTTAACACCAATGTATATATTCCACGCCTTTTTTTATATTTTATTATAAAAATCAGGTTGTTGGGTATATTATTTTGTATAATGTGCTTTTTCTTGGTTACCGTAAATATGTTCTCACAGCAATAAATATTTGAGGACATCCTGATATTTTCCTTAGAACATGGTGCTTAACATGAAATTTCTAGGTCAAGAGTAGCACATTTTTAAAGATTTTTGATATGCTCTGTTCAACCAGGCTTTCATGGCCATTTGGAGGATGTTCATAGTAGGTGGTCTCCTTGTTCATCATCTGCGGGACTTTGCCACCCTTTCGCATGCATGGACAGCTGAAGTAGGACCATGAGGTAGGGAGAAGAGTCTAAAATAAAAGCCATACGTGAGAATCCCAAGGGCTGGGAATAGGGTCTTTCAGGTAGTAATTGACTTGAGCTGAGGATGCCAAGTCCCTGAGGCCCCAAGAAAAGTGCACCAATATAATCCAGCACAGGTGCCCTCCTTGCTTTTAGAAGAGCAGGGAAGATGTCAGTTCTGCTCACCAGGCCAAGGAAGAGGGCGGAGCCATGGCTCTGTTTATTAGTTGATGTCAGGATATCCAGCAGCCAGAGGAGGCTAAAGGAGTTCTTGGGTGGTAGCTACAGTAGGATTTTTAATTTATTTTTATGACTTTTTTATTGCTTGTTTAAAATTGTGGTAAAATACATATAAATAAAACTCACCAACTTGACTATTTTAAAGTATACATATCAGTAGTATTTTATATTCACATTGATTCTCAACCTATCTCCAGAACTTTTTCTTGAAAGACTAAAACTCTACAGCAAAACACAAGTGTCTCTCTGCCACTCCACCGCACCCCCCAGCCCCTAGCAACCACCATCTACTTCCTGTCTCTTATGTTGCTTACTACTCTTAAATACAAAAAGAATCATATGGTATTAGTGTTTTGTGTGTCACTTATTTCACTTAGTATGTGTCTTCAAGGTTCATCCATGTTGTAGCATTGATGAGAATTTTACTTTCCTTTAAAGGCTGGATGATATTCCACGGAATATATATATCACATCCATTGATGGACAGAGGTCACTTTCACCTCTTGGCTTTTGTGAGTAATGCTGCCATGAACATAAGTGTGCAAATACCTTTCTGAGATCTTGCCTTCGGTTCTTATGGAGACATACCCAAAAGTAGAATTGCTGGATTACATGTTGTCTATTATCATGTGAACTCATGGTAATTCTATTTTTAACTTTGAGGAACCACCACACCATTTCCCATAGTGGCTGTTCTATTGCACATTCCTACCAACTATGCTTAAGGATTCCAACTTCCACATCCTTAGCCACATTTGTTATTTTCTGGGCTTCTGATAGGTATAAAGTGCTATCTCACTGTGGTTTTGCTCTACATTTCTCTGAGCTAGAGCAAGTGAGAGCCAGGCTCATGGATCAAACTGTGGGGACCAGCTTTGTGTCACGCTTTGAGGTTGGGCTGTACTGTGACACAGCCTCCACAGTGTCGCCCTTCTCTTAGCCAGATAATGAAGGACTCTCACACCCATTCTACCTGTTTTCCATGTTACTACTAAGGAGCATCAAACTAATCTCCAAGAATAACAAAACTGAAACTTTGTCCCAAAGAACCAGAGTCATATATAAATATGAGGTACTGTGGACACCTTCCAGAGCTACCTAAAGACTCACAGAACAAGGCCATAAGTCACATCACAGGGGACGTTACTAGAGGCTTACTTGAAATCCTTAAGTGACATCTATTTTAAATACTATAATCCACTCTGAACCAGACACTTAGTAGTTTATCTACATGGTCATCCTGACCATATGTCTCTGATTTTCCCCCTTCGATTTAAACAAATTCAGAATTTTGAGTTTTAACTGTCCCATTCTTCGAGCTGCTAAGACAGTAACAGATTAAATAGGATGAGCCAGGCAGCCATACTTCTTGTAAAGTTATCCCCAGAGATAAATGTACAATGTTGTTCTGGAGGCTGTGGTGGTGTCTGCAGTGTAACTAAGGTTGACAGACTGCCTGCATGTGGGTGGCTGTCTCCTTTCCAGCTGTGACCAGCTGAATTATATCACCTGTCCCATTTGATGTATTAGGATATGCCCGAGCTCAAGATGCATGTTGCTGCAATAGGGAAATTAATGTCCACCACTGGAGGCAATTAATAATGATTAAGAGCAAAACAGTAAAACAGCAGGGTTAAATCTGTGCATTTAACAGAGTGTTCATACACTTTTATACTATATTTCAGCCTAGTTGCTCAAAAGGGAAAAAACTCTTTGGGGGGACTAGAACAATCTTATCTTAATTAACAGATAAACTTAGATGGAATGTCAAAGTCGCTTCAATGAGACATGCTTATTCATTATTTACTCAGTTCTCCCTTCATGGAGTTAGAGAGAAACATAGCACAGGGAGTGGTAGACTGTAGGGAGAAATGTTAAGATTAAGTTGTATAGTGAGTAGAATACTCAGACTTTGGAACTGCTTCATTCAGCCTATGAACTGGAGAGAGATATTTTCGTGACTTTTATTTTAGTTCTTCAGTTAATGCATGAAAAAAGAGTAACAAATTGGCACAGCATCAATTTGTAATGCTCAGTTTGGTGCGACACCATGAAATTTTCATGTAAGATGCTTAGTAGTAGATAACTGATTTTCCTTTGATGACTAAAATTTAGATAACATTTGAATAAAACAGTGAAAACTAATAGACTAGAAATTGATAAAATAGAAGAACCTGAACAGTATTGATGAGCATAAACAAATACACACCCTTGACATTATGCCACCACACATTAGTTTAGAGCACACAATACAATTACTTATCAATCAGATATTTTATCACAAAATTTCATTAAGCAGATTAAAACATAATTGGTCACTGGTTGAACTTTATAGCCCAAAGAAGATTATATACTTTACCTAAATGATAATGTAATCCTCATTATTTAAAAGCTATGCAATAAAGGTCTTGGAAAACTTCACAGCCCTACTTTATCATGGTAGGATCTAAAATAAGAGACTCTGGAGTAACTCTTTTGCTGTGAACCTTGGACAGCTGTGGAAATGCTGGGCTCTGCAGGCTGCCTGATCTCTCGTGGCTCCCCATTGGCAGAGCTACTCCTTTCATTTCCCCTTCATTACATTTTCCAGAAAGGCTCAATCTGCAAGATCCCAAAAGAAGTTGAATTAAAAGCAAAACATTTAGGCAATAATCAATCATTGGGCTTATTTTATTTAGACATACAGATCTTGGACGTGATTGAAATACATGATTGAAGTTTTAATAACACAATAAGTACTCAGCACCTTCGTTCATACAGATACCTAGTGTCCTATGACCAAAGATCCACACACTACATTAGTTTCAACAATTCATTCATTTGCTCATTCATTCGTTCAGTATAGTCTTTATGTCCTCATCACCATTGTTTACACATTTGTCTTGAAATTGAAGTACAGTGAGCATGGCTGTTAAGTTTCAGAGTCAGGCTAACCCTTCTGTTTACTAATAGATCACATCACACTTATTTTTTAGGACTCTGCCCATTCAGATATTTTTGAGTGCTTGCCATGTGTATAGCATTCTGTTGGACAATCACAACTTAACACTGACTATATGCCACCTTTGTGCCAGGAAGTGTCCACTCATTCTCACAATCTTGTGCAGTGGGCATTGTTCCTATTTACATTTGAGGAAATTGAGTCTTGAGAAGATGACTTTTCCAGATGATTTTGTTATGTCCAAGGTTACAAAGAATCAGGATTTCAGCGTTGGTCTTCTGTTTTCAGTGTCTGAAGGTGTTGCCTGCTCATGGCAGCTGCCACTTAAGGAATTGGCCAACCCAACAACAGATCTGGTGGTTCACCTTTGGCCAGAAAAAATGTTTGTATTTTATAGTTCTGGTGGAATTTCATAAGCCCTGGGCCAATGCTGGTTATCTTTTGGTAATCAGAAAATCTAAGTTAGTAAGAATATTGAATAATTGGACAACACAAGCCAAATTTAGTGGAGATATATATATATATATTATTTGCAACTCAGAAAATATTAATGAAAATTAACCACATTGTAAGCCAAAAGCAAGTATTAACAAGTTTCAAATTATTGGTATAAGTTAAGTCACATTCTCTGACTACAATAAAATTAACCTATAAATAAAGTATAAAAAGATAATTTCTAAAAATTCATTGGTTTTAAACATGTAAAGAATTAGATTCAGTTTAAAGAATTAAAGACTCAGTTTAAAATAGGCAGGTTGAAAGAAGAAATTTTGTTGAAAATTCAAACATGCTTAATATAAAAATAGTATTGCTATCAATTAAAACTTGGGGATGAAGAACTAATATTACATAAACAAAGAGCTCTCAATGCTTAATTGTAAAAAAGAAAACAAATCAGTTATAACATGGGCAAATGATATGATGAGACACTTTACCATTAGATGGTAAATAACTACATGAAAAGATGTACATCATCATTACCCTTGGGAGAAATGCAAAATTAAAATCACAATATGATATCTCTACAAGCCTATCAGAATGGCTAAAATAAAACAAATAGTGATAACATCAAATGCTTGCAAGTATATGGAGAGACCAAGACAGTCATATATTATGGATAGGAATGTAAAATGCTATTTCTACTCTGGAAAGTAGTTTGTCAATTCCTTTAAAAAAACTACACATACAATTACCAGACTTATACACAAACCTGCAATAGCCAGTATGGAAATGAACAGATATCCTTCACTAGGTAAATGGTTAGACTGTGGTTCCCCGTTTGCATAAAGTAGTGATCAGAATAAAAAGGAAAGAATTACTGATACACCCAACAATCTAGATGAATCTTTAGAGAAGTATGACAAATGAAAAAAAAAAGGTCCCCAAGCCAATATGATTTCATTTGTATAACATCCTTGAAAGGACAAAATTAAACAAAGACAACAGGTTGGTTGTTGCTAGGAGGTAAGGAGAAGGTAGAGGCGGGAGAGAAGTAGAGTAGCTGTCAAGGAGCCCTGTGAGAGATCCTTGTGCTGATGGAAATGCACTGTATCTTGTCTGTATTAGTGCCAATCTCCTGGTTGAGACATTGTACTATAGTTCTGTAATATGCAATCACTGGGCAGACAGGGTAAAGGATACAAGGGCACCTTTCTTTATTACTTCTTACAGCCATATGTAACTCTATAATCATCTCAAAATACATAATTTAATTTTAAGAAATCTTTTGAGATGCAGTGAAAGTAATACTTTCAGAGTTAAACATTTAAATTAGAAAAAAGTGATTAAAATTAATGACATTAGAAATTAGAAAAATAGCAAGACAAAAAGCTCAAGTTATTTTACCCAAAGAAAGGAATAGTAAAGAGCAGGAATTAGTGAAATAGGAACAAAAATAGTATAGGGAAGGTTGCTCAAGATAAAAAACAGTTCTACACAAAGTAACCCTCTGACAACACTGATCTTAGAAGTGAGAAAAAAGATCCAAACTGACAATGCTAGGAATAAGAAAAAGGCTATAATGGCAGGTGAAGCAGATAATAAGAGAAGATTCTAGATAACTGCATGCCTGTAAATTAGAAAATATGAGGTGGACAAATTTTTAGAAAAATATAACTGACCTTCATCATAGATGAAGTAGAATATCTGGTTGTATAACCATTAAATATTTTTAAATTTTCACAATGAAAACTCAAGGACCAGCAGATTTTCAAGACATATATGATTGACATCTTACACAAGCTCTTCTGAAGCATGAAAAAAGAACAGATGAAAGGAAGGAAGATATATTAGTCCCTTTTCTATTACTATAACAAAATACCCGAGGCTACATAAATTTATAAAGAAAAGAGGTTCACTGAGCTCACAATTCTGAAGGCTCAAGGGCTTGGCACTGAAATCAGCTCAGCTTTGGTGGATAACATCACAGTGACTGGGCATGTACTCAAGAGGAGAGATTGCATGTTTAAACTGGAAGTATGAACAGGATTGGGGTCTCGGGGGAACTATGTTAATCCCTTCTGAGAGAAGGACCCTGAGGGCCTAAGGACCTGCTGCTAGGCCCCACCCCCCAAAGGTACTACCACCTTTCACAGTGCCATACTGGGGACCTGGCTTCCAACACATAACCCCTAAGAACCAACCACATCCAAATCACAGCAGGACAGAGAGAATGAGGACAGAGAAGAAAGGAAGGGAAAGAACCAAATGCTTTCTAACTCAAGTCGTGACATCAAATCTAGACAAAAGCAGGTCAAGATCCAAAAATACTAAATAAAATAAAAGTGAACCAAATTCAGCAACGGAGAAGAGATCCGGTAGGCTTCATTCCAGAAATATATGGTTGCTTCTGTATTAGAGAGATTGGTGACTATAATCAGCCGCAGTAAGAGATAAAGGGAGAAAAGTGCTATGGTCTCAACAAGTATGGAATTCACAGAAAGGGTAAACCTGTTCATCACAAGGACCTAGAAAAGTGGCTGCTGCAGAGGATATGCGTGCACAGAACTGGAACAGCACCATGGCCGGAACAAGGGACTGGGGAGTCAGTTTGTGGCACTGACATCAAGCAAAACCAGTGGCAGTGGATGAACCGTAGCCACAGACCACAATGAGAGTGAGACTCACCGACAGGGTATCGAGCGGCACATGGCCAAGCCGGGGAGAGATTAACACAAAGTGCTCAGGAGCAGTACATCGGCCAAGCGGGGAGAAGGGTGTATTTGAAGCTGGCCTTCAGGAGCACTTGGAGTTACTGGTAATATTTTACTGTGCAGGGGTGGGTACATAGATATTCACTTATTATTATTCTTTATGGCAGCATAAACTTATATATGCTTTCGTATGTGCATACTTCTATCATTAGAAAAGGAGAAAACTTTTTTTACATTCTCTGCAGTCTGACAGCTTCCCCCGTGTCAGCATCTGCCATTTCCACCGTAAATATCACTTCTTTTGAAAATCAAGCTAAGGGCTGGGGATTTAGCTCAGTGGTTCCACCACCTGCCTCACAAGCACAAGGCCCCAAGTTCAATCCCTGGTATTAAAACAAACAAAACAACGACAACAACAACAAAAAAAAAGCCCAGAAAATCAAGCTAAAAGGGATAGGAAAAGCAAGTGACACCCCTTGGGCCTTTCCTACTTCTTTTGGATCTCAAGTCTGTGGGCCAGTTATTTCCACGGCTTTTTCTGAAGGCTTTTCATCTACTTTGGGACACTGCAGCCTGCAACAAACCTAATTAAGTTGAAATCAATTACTCTCCTTTATGCTTTCCATTAGAAGCTGAGTAACTCACATCTGAGCAGATACCACGAATTTGAGCATTGTATTGGGCACTTACTAGGTGCCAGGATACATCACAGGCATTGGCTCATTTTCCTTCTCTTGCATGAGATGCCTACCATAGCACCATCATTTCTCAGCTGAGGGTGCTGGCCACATGATGAGGATGTGGTAGAGCAGGAATTTGCATCCAGCACTGTTTGTTCTCGTGCTACACTGCCTATGAGTGTAGAAAATAGAATTGGCATTTGGAGAGACTTGATTTGGGTAAAGCAAAACTGCTTTTGAAATAGTATCCAGGGCTGAGGGATGCAGTTATTGCCCTTGTGTAGGGACAGGCCCTCTAATCAGTAGAAAAACTACATTACACCAAGCTTTTATTGAATGCAGATACTGGCTTTGATTGGCCTAGATGTGTGTCTGCAGCCAGGGAAGGTCAGGGAGAGTCGTAACTCTGTACACCGCTGTATTTCTTTATAATTACCCAAAGGAAGCTATAGGACTTAAAGACTAGGGGCACACCAGCCTAAATCAACTATAACTATAACTGTCCTCAGGGTTCCAAAGTGACCTCTTATTAAAATGATCTATAATTTTGATTAGTTTCTATTGCTCTCAGCAGAGACCAGGGCCTGTAGGCTCTGAATTCGTGTTCTCTTGCTGAAAGAGGCTGGACCGCTCAGTTGTGTGAGATGGTCCTTTGAGAGAGCAAGGGGTCAGGCCTCTAGATATAAGTTAATGTGCCCTTGCTCTTATTTTCATTATTCCAGATTGCTTCTGCAGTTACATGGTCTAATGTACTTTCAACTCATTTTCCCAAGATCTGTCCTGAGCAAGATTATGGTGGCAAGAGAGACTTCCGAGCTTTGGGTTCTACCTCATGATGGAAACACTGTAGCTATCAGCTATGGAGACCCACTGTGTGTGGCTTGGGTGTTCCATAAATATTATCTCAGTTTTTTTCTTGTTACTATGTAGCCAGTACTGGTTTTGAACTTGTGATCTTCCTGCCTCAACCTCCCAAGTGCTGGGATTACAGGTGTGTGCCGCCACGCCCAGTTACATTATCCTATTTGATAATGTATTTTATTTTGGTGCTTGGAATTGAACCCAGGGCCTCTGAGCAAGCTAAACAAATGCTCCACCACTGAGCTATGCCCACGGTTCCAGTAATGGGTTATTTTTCATGTATAAGAAAGACGAAGAACTGAAGACTCAGAGAAGTGAATCATGCTGAACAAGACCACAGAGTTAGAAAGGGGCAGAGGTGGGATTTGAGCCCCTTTCAGTCAGACCCCCTTTCCTTCCCACTTCACACGGTACCTAAATGAGAATTGTGCTTCGATGAGTTGAAACTAGAAGACAGTTCAAGTGCCTCACTCCAGAGGCAGAAGTTTGGGACCACTATTACATTCGCCCCCCACCCCCTTGTAACACTGTGGACAACAGAGGATTGATCTTCAAATACAAGAATATCTCTGACACTGAAGGCAAGATGGCATTTTGTCTTTCATTATCTCCAGGAAAATAAGAAAAAAGTACTGTTAACAAGTTTGAGGGAAGTTTGTAATCCAAAGTTGATCTATGCCAAAGTGAAAATGGTGGCTTTAAAACCATTTAATGTTTTTATTTAAAAGTCGATTGAGACATCGGATTCATTTCAATATCTCCACTGTATCATCAGCTCTATAGCTGGACAAATAAACAGATAAACCTATAATATCACCATTCAAATGATTAAAAAGAAATAAAGCGATGCCAGATGTTTGTTTGGAATAACCCATAGAACACATTGAAGACAATTCCTATTTCTGCAACTGGAAATTGGAATTGAATATTACTGGGCATTAAATGTGCGTATGTTTTTCTGAAGTTCCTAAATCTATTTAATTTCTATGTTGACAGAGATATTAGACAGCTGTTTGAAAATCTGTCTCTCTTGCCTGAGCTATGCACAAGAAACCTTTATGTTAAGCCACGAAATGTCAATGAGAGCTCTTCAGTGCGCTAATCAGCCCGCGAGTGGAATGTGAGCGGCTGGAAGCAATAACCTTAACTCACGTTCTCAGTGGTCCTGATTGCCCCACGTGCCGCGCCTTAAGACATGGCTGAGGAAGGCGACGTCTCCCAAGTGCTGCTGTGCACCGCCAGCTCGGGTGATTAGAGTCAAAGACGATGAGTTAGGAGATGCGTTCCCATAAGCGGCTCCAGCAGTGACTCACTGCGCACCCCAGGGAACATTCCTGAGTCCTCTGCGCTATTCCCCATCTCAACCCCACGCGCCGCCCTCCAAATGGGATCCGGTGCTTTCATCTAGGAAGAGCCTGCGCAAACCACCGTGGGAACCAGGTGCAGCGAAAGAGCAAACTCCATTCCTTTTGAGTCTTTCAAGGACAGCTGTGAAGTTGTTAATCGGCATCATCCTAGCTTTGCTTAGCACCTTCAAAAACTTTCCCTCAACAAAGGGAAAATAAGAACAACAAAAAGCTTTTATACACAGTGGTGTTCTTCATAGTGCGATTTATAAAAAATTGTGTGTTTGGGGGGGGTGTCAGTCTTGTTTGTCCTGGAAGAAGGAAATCATTTCATGAGTTATGACAAATTTAAAGGTGGTCTCTAGCACTCTTAGAAATTGAGCATCTAAGAATGAGATCAAAAAGCCTTGTATAGCACTAGCTTGGTAAAAATCTTTCGTGTAAATTAAAAAGAACTTTGGCTTTTTGCTTTTCAGATCAGAAACTTGACTATTTACACACTGGGAAGGGATTTGTCCTGGTCACTTTCTTGTGGCTGAGACAAAATAGCCTGACCCCTGCAATTTAAAGGAGAGGTTTGTTTTGGATCGTGGCTTCAGTCCATGATGGGCTGGCTCAGTGGCAGGGAAGAACACAGTGGCAGGGCCTGGGGGAGAAAAGGGGCTCAGGCGTTGGTGTCCAGGAAGCAGAGAGCACAGGGAGGAGCCGGAGAGGGAGATTCACCCTTTAGGTCATGAATCCAGTGACCTGCCTCTAATCAGGCCCTACCTCCTAGCAGTGCACTTAGGCGGTGAACTCATCAGATGAGTGCACTGATGAGTACAGTGCCTCTATGATCTACCCTCTTTCAAACACGAGATTCTTGAGGGACACTCCAGATCTAAACCATGACGGGATTTATTTCTCCGGAAAGGACACCCATACCCAAGTTTGTGAAATGGGTTCTGTAAAATGGAACGCCATCGTAGTGTTTTATAGTCAGATGCCTGTGAAACACCTTGGAATATTTACATTGGCAAAAACTAGCACATTCTCTCACTAATCATAAGCTACACAGGAAGTAAATACCTATTCGCTATATCAGTTTACCTGGCACCATGTATTGAGTGTTTACTGTGGGCTAAATAATATACCAGAAAATTATCAATAGCTCATTTAATGTGATCATGTTTGCAAAGCACCTATCCCAGACCTGGCTCATACTAAATGGTCCTTATTTGTTACTGGGTATTATTATTACTGCCATTTATCTTTCTCATTTCATTGTGAGACCTGGATGACATTGTTCCCTCAATGCAAATAAGGAAACTGAGATTCCTTATTTGAGTTCAGTAAATGTCCAATAAGGCAGTAAGTGCTAGAGCCACAGTGAGAAATATAATTATCAGAGGAACTGGAGCACTCAGTCTACACCAAAGCTTTCTCCTTCTCCGCAGACCCCTGGGGAAGCGTAGCCAGAAGGTTACTTCCTAATAGGAATTTCCACAAAGGGAGAGGAACGAAGCACTTAGCAGCATGAGACCCAAACAATTTGATATGTTTGTCTCTTATTAGGATGATCTTGAATTTAAAACCCATTTTCTGAGACTCCTCTGGACATGAAAGAAAAGCTAACATTTACTGAGAATTCGTGTGACAAGCTGTCATTTTGGCTCAAAAAAAAGAACAACAACAAATCAAGACATAGGCAGCATCCTCCCCTCCACCTCACTTTACAGATAAGGAGATAGAGGCACAATGAAGTTAAAGAACATTCCCCAAGGTTCCACAGTTGAGTCAGTTGAAGGCGTAGATTCAAGCTTAGGCAGTTCAGCTCCAAAGCTCTGTCTCTAACTTTGAAGTTCCACCACAATCCAGGAGGAAGACAGCCCCAGCACAGCCTCTATTGCCCTCCTGTCTCAGAACCACACACCGTGCTCAGCAGAAGACCCCTCCTGCCTGTCACATCACACAGGTGAATGGCAAGAGCCACCTGTCTCTCAGAAACTGTGTCTCCTGGCTCTGATCCATTATGTATTTGATGTGTATATTCATCTATCTGACCTGCTATATTTTTATTTATTTATATACATTTTTTTGGTACTGGGGATTGAACTTGGGACCTTACACTTGCAAAGCAGGCGGCGGAACCACTGAGCTAAATCCCCAGCCCCCTGACCTGTTATATTTTGATTGTAGTTTTACTCTGAGGATCCGCTCATCTTCATAATTCACAAGTTCTTACAGGAACTGTCTCATTACAGTTCTCTAATCTTGAAACAACAAGTTGTTATCCTTTATTTTTAACCCAAGGGTATGTTTGTGATACAATATAGAATAAAATAAAGTTGAATCTAAAGTTGTATATGAATATGCTCACAGATTTGTTTAATAACAGAAAGGGTAGAGAACTACCAAAATACAGTGGCTCTACTTTGGTAATAGAACGATGCATGCTTTTTTCTTCATAATTTTCTAAAATTAGTGACTAGGCAATAGTCTTGATTTTATAGTAGGCACTGTGTCTTTCTTTGCTTTGCATTATCTTCTTTAATCCTCCCAGCAACAGACACATAGTTGTTACCATTCTCATTTTACAGATAAAGAAACGGACAGACAAGTTAAGAAACTTTCCCAATGTTTCTGGTGACTAAATGACAGCGATGGAATCCTAAATTGGTCTGAGTACCTTCTACATTGTATCTGTTTGCTAGGGCTGCCAAAACAAAAATACTACAGCCCAAGCAGTTTAAACAGCAGAAGTTTATTTTCTCAAATTTCTGGAATCTGGAAGTCCAAGATCAAGGTGTGATCAGAGTTTCCTTCGGGACCTCCCCTCTTAGCTTCTAGATGGCCGCCTCTTTCTGTGTCCTCACATGGTCAGTCGACCCTCCTCTGTGCACATCAGCCTCTTTCTCTGTGTGCATCTGTGATGGTTAATCCTGTCGACTTGGACGGACTGAGAAACCCAAGGAAGTTAGTAACAGCGATGGAAGGTGACTATCAGTGTCCAAGTGTTCTTTTCTTCGAAGAGCACCATGCCTATTGGATTAAGGGCCACACTGATGATATTTTAATTTATCATCTTTTGAAAGACCTTATCTCCCGATGAATTTGGAGGAACACAATTCAGCCATAACATGCATCTTCTTAACCAGTAAATAATACTGCTGCTCATAAAGTACTTGTTTCATGATTTGCAAAAAATTACTTTTAAGCCATTCAGTCATGTTGAAAAATATCTTTTATAAGCTAAAGGACAACTTGCTTACTATTAGCTTGCTGGTTCATCCATTAGTTTAGAAATAGAACCCTAATTGGTGAATGGAAAATGACAAACTGCAATTCAAGGATTTTCACATTGGCTCACCCAATCCTTCCACTATGGTCATTAAATAAAATTTATCTTGCTATCCATCCAGAGCTTCAATCAAATAGCAAAGGTACTAAAATTAAGGCAATCTGAAGAACATTCAGAAGTTTAAACACTTTTTAAAACTTAAAATTTAGCTAAAGAGATGAAAGCATAAAATTGTGAAACATTAGCCAGGAGTGGTGGTGCACGCCTGTAATCACAGCACTCGGGAGGCTGAGGCAGGAGGATCGCTGTGAGGTCAAGACGAGCCTGGGCTGCACAGTAGAAGAGATGAAAGCATAAAATTGTGAAACATTAGCCAGGAGTGGTGGTGCACGCCTGTAATCCCAGCACTCGGGAGGCTGAGGCAGGAGGATCGCTGTGAGGTCAAGACGAGCCTGGGCTGCACAGTGAGTTCCAGGTCAGTCTCAACTACATAGTGAGACCCTGTCTCAAAAAACAAAGCAAAAAAATGGAAGCATTAATAACAACGCATGATGGTAATATACAAAATGCCACAAGTCAGGGTGCGATGGATCACTGAAAGTAGAAGCAGTGAGTTAAGGGGAAGTTCAGAGACTGAGAAGGTGATCCAGAAAGATTTTCTGGAAAAGGAAGTGCTTTTCGTGTTGCTCAGGTGGGCTTCCCTCTCTTCTTGACTCATAGGATGCTGAGAGAGTCAGGACAAGCTCAGTGAAGTCATGTGCATGGGAAAAGCTGGTGAGACTCTAGATGAGAGAGATCACGGGGTCAGAGTGAGTGAGAGAGTGAAAGTTGGGCAACACCTGAATGTGGGGAAAAAGGAAAAGAAATCTCCAAAATAACAATAATGACCGAATGGATCCGCATGAATTTGGTGACAGCATCATAAATATTTGCTGCTGGTTTACCTACCGTGGCTCTGGGGGAAGCCAGTTGGAAAGGAAGCTGACAGAGCTCTAAATTCAGACTGTGGAGAAAAAGATGAATTAAGGTTCCAGGGATGGAGAGAAAGCTGGAAATGGCGGCTTCTGACCTTGATCTTCCAGACAAGCTACAAGAGAAGAGGACAGAGAAGAACCCCTGGGTGTTCTGCAAAAGGTAGCGGGAAATAAGAAGGAAAGGGAGATGTGAGAATTTCATTATTTGTGACAGGAACTCAGGCCCAGCCAGCCCATCCTCGAGTCAGCTGCTCAATAGAATAAAACCAAGGGTGATACTTGAAACCCTTTGGTCCCCAAGCTTCAGCAGCAGCTCAATAAATTGGTTTTATTCTAGAGGTCATAAAAAAATGAAAAAAGGAGTGACAGGAAAGCTGGAAGAAGTTTATTACAATTGCACTCAGCGAGCCCAGGTCAAGTACTCTTGATTCTCTTTAAGAAGGAGGCAGTAGAGGCAGGCTACTCCACCACAAGCCCCTGGCCCCATTGATACGTTGAGTGATGTTAAGCAAGTCTCTCTGTGCCTTGTGCTCCTTACCTGTGAAATGAAGCTGAAGACTGGGCCCACCTCACAGGGTTGTTTTTAAGATTCACTCAGATACCACATAGCTGATGTTTAGGTCAGTGTTGCTATCAGTGTTGGCGAGAGCGGCAGGACATCTTGGGCAATGAAAGGGATCCTTGGGGAGCAGAGGAAATGCATGTGAGGAGAGTAAAGAAAGCCAAAGACGATGGCTCAGGCCCTGCACAGATAACACAAACGTGCTTAAAGAGGGGGGCATCTTGGTGCAGTGCCTACTAGGAAAAATGTGCCAGGCATGGCCGAAGCAGAATTGGCAGAGGCCGCGGGGACCCACAAAACAGGCGGGGTCCCTGGGAGATGGTTACCAGGACAATGCGAGGTCCTGGGCCTGGAGCACCCACAGGTACAACCTTGCATTCTCTTCTGTTCCTGCCCATGTGAGTAGAGCAGAGAGTGAAGTAAGGTAAAAGGCAAAGTTTTGAGGAAGACATGGGGAAAGGCACAGTGGCCAGGATGCTAAGGACAGATTAGAGCAGGCGCTTCACCTGAGGGCACTGACTGGGAAACTGAGATAGCACTGTGAAGAAGCCAGCACGCTAGCAAAGGGAGGCAGCTCGCCTCTGGGCAAAGAGCAGCATTCTCATGTTCAAGGACAGGAAGGCAACACAAGGGACCTGGAACCTCAGGAGCTGAGACTAGGCAGGTTGAGGATAACCAGCCTCATGTCTTGCCATACACTTAATTTAGTCCTAATAAAATTGATCCCCTGGGTGTGTCGGACATGACTGCTGAGGCCTCTTCCCTCTCCTTCCTTTTTGCCATGATGCTGCTTGACTCCTCTCTCATTACCATTTTGGTTTTTCTCTCTCTGCCATCCATAAAGTTACTCCTTTTGGTAACTTCAGCGCCTACAAGACTCCAAAACCACTTTCAGTTTCTTCCCTGGAAGTTTCTGCCATCATAATTGCCCACTAATTCACTCTCCGATTCTCAGTTCAAACTTTCACAAAAAAATCTCACTGGCCAGTCACTCTTTATCAGACTAGGTCTCAGCATAAAGTATTAATCAGCTTATAGCTACCCTTGGGGCAGGAGGAGCCTGGACCCACCCAGCTGTGGCCAGGAGCCCAGCCAATACTGAGACAAAACCAAGCAGCCAACAGCATAACCTTAGCCTTCAGGGGCTGGGCTGGGACAGGGTGGTTGCTCTCGGGTGGGAGACTTGGAAGACCCCCAGCACACCCAATCACAAAAATATGAATACAAACCAATGCAAGTTAAGAATACAAAAGGTACAAAATAAAGCTTGGAGGGTAAGAAAAGACAAAATACTAAGTGGACTATGTTTTAACAGCAGAGCTGCATTGAAAAATGAGACCTTTATTCTGTGAAAGAAGTTTGTATAAGGCCTTTTCTGTTGGTCCACAGGGGGAGACAGCAATTAAATACCCAATATGGATGCGTAGGAAGATAGAAGATGTGACTGCACTCATTTATTGAGTAAACACTAATTGAAAATCATCTTCTGTGTTAAAAAAGGATATAGTGATTGAAGTTTCCGAATGGAAATGCCAAACTTGTGAATGTTTGTGCTTCTTGAAGAATATGAGGAGACATCGTTATTTCAAAATTCGGCGCCTTTTATGGGTGTAGTAGTGTAAATAAAATGTGGCAGAAGCTTGGGAAAAGGAAATTGGAGGGAAAATAATTAAAAGGAAAGCTATGAGCCAAGCATTTAAAATCCATCTGTAAGACTAAAGAGAAGATCTACCAACAACAGCAGCTGGACAAGTAAGATCAACAGAACTTATGTGCAAAAAGGAATGAAAATATTAGCTCAGTATGATTAAAACAAGAAAAATATTAAAAGTGCGATAAGGTACAACACTTGAAAGTGACTTTTGACCACAGTTCTAGGGTCTTTCCTCTAGATTAATGATCAGGAATTTAGATGCTCTGAGTAGGTGAAAGAACCAGGAGAATCATGAAAATAGGAGAGTGAAGTCCTGTAGGGCACCGAGGATCTGAGTTCTGCCAACTCACAATAGTTGTGAGTGTGTGCTGTGTGTGTGTCAGCTTGTCTGTGTGTGTGAGCTGAACTGGGGGACAAGCTGGGAAGTTAGCAACCTAGGGAACCAGCTGTTAAGAGATTCTGAAACTGTAGGGACATGAAAATGTGCCTGGGACTGTACTGAGATGGAACAAACACATAACTCCTCCACAGGAGCACATCACAGGCAGAAAGAAAAAACAATTTTTCTAAAATAACAAAAGATGATGCTGAACAATCTTCTAGAAAGCACAACTTGAGGCATCTGCCAGCCCTGTTTCTGCTGAGTGAATTTGGATGAATATTCAAAGACCAAGAAGAATTCCTCAAAACAGTGGTGGAGACACAAAGCCTGTGACCGGGAAATCTTCCTCTCACTTTGTCAGAACTGTGTGGTCCTCAAAATCTCCCCTGCATGTGTGAGGGGAAAAGGAAACATTCATCCTTAGCCAGGCTGCCCTTGTGCATGTGTTTTGCCACAGTGACACCGTGCTTGGGAAGCTCACAGCTCTGAAGACACTTCAGGGTTGTCTGCCCAGCTAGATCTCCTCCCACTCCTTCTGGGAACCTCAAGGTGGGAAACAGGAGCCCTTCCACATGGAAGTGTATCTGTCCCCCACATAAGATTTCATAAGGAAATAATAACTTATTTGGAAATTTCTGCAGCACAGCAAGGTGTTCTCTGCTTTAGAACATCCTGAAGATCTGCAGAAGCTGAGGTTCTCCATAGAAAGTAAGGGGAGTCCTAGAAACAGAGCCTGGTCACCCCACCCCATAATCTGAGTTGATGCAACTTAGCTCTCCACCATCAAGAGTGCTTCAGAAGACCCACCTCACGCCAATGTGGGAACTGAGCTGAGGTACCAGCTTTGGAATTTAGCAGTAACTGTCACTATGATAAATGCTCCTGCTTCTGTCTGGTCTCTTGCTCGCTTACAAGCTATAGACCATGCACCAATAACAAATCTGAGGCTCATCTATGGGTACATTGTGTATTTTAAATGAGATAAATTCACATAATAGAAGTTCAATAATTGAAAGATGGTAAGCATTTGTAGAAGCTCAAGAAACATGTTTCTTTCATTCTACCTTTTTCCAGATAAAAAGTTTCTAACTTCTTGCCTTATCTGGACTAGAGAAGAAGTTGGTTTTTTTTTTTTTTCAAAAAAATTCTTACAATTTTATATATGTATAATTTTTATACACACACACATATGACAGGGTCTTGTTAAGTTGCTCAGACTGGACTGAAACTCATGATCCTCCAGCCTAAGCCTCCTGAATAGCTGGGATCACAGGCTTGTGTCACCTTGCCTTGCAAGTTGGTTCTCTGGTACCACATACAAAGAACTATTCTACCTTTACCAGTGCCAAAATTGTGGGTAAATCTCTTGAGTTTATCAGTAAAATGGGTACAGTGGAATGTCCTGGAGAGTTCAAAAGATAGCTGTGTGGAGTAAATAAATATTGTATGTGACGTGTTTTAGCAATGGTGACACAATAATATATGAGAAATGCCAATGCAGCTCTCCATTAAGAAGTTGTCCTCTTAACAAATGTGTACTTTTCCTTGTAGAATGTTAGAAATGTTTAAGCAAAATAAAGCTAATTAATTATCATGTGATACACTGATGATAGAAATTAATTATGTAGACCCTGTGAAATACCTTGAGTTAGTAATGACACCCATCGAGCAGTGCAGCGAACACAGGTGAGTCTGTGGAAAACCATGGCAACTGTGATGGCAGCGGCATCAGGAGAGGATAACCATGAAGCTTCCTCCATCAGGTCAGTTATTAGCCTATGTCGCCAAGGGGCCATAAATAGAAGCTCCCATACATTACATTGGCCATGTGATAGCAAAGGTAAGTAGAGAGCTTTTACTTAATTTCTCTAGCACAAGGGAATAGAGTGCATGGTAAATAGGTGTGTAAATGTGCTTAATACGGTCACAGCACAGTAGGGACTGTATGAAGCATGGGTGAGCTCCAAGCCTGGTTCACTGTGACTGTGCCTCATTCAATGCAACTCAAAGGCCATGATCTAGGAAGCCACCCTCCCCATGCCTTCCTCCACAGAGTGGATGTGAATGACTTGGGGAATCATTGGGGTTGGAGACACATTTTATTCTCTGATTTTGGCCTGAAATCCACCATATCCTGCCTCTGAGAAGAATCTGTTTCTAACAGGGTCTAGATTAGCTTCTTTTCGTGTTTTTAAAAAAGCTTTACAATTAAAGCAAAAGGTTTACACAGCCAGCCAATGGTGACAGACCAGAAACTGAGAGTTCCCAGGAACTTACTTCCCTGATGGATTTGGCAGACTTCTTTTAGGCACTTCTTAATGCTCCTCAGCTAATTTCAGCCTGTTTTGCAGTGCTCAGAAGTAAGCAGGCTACCCTTTCCCTGATGGCACTGGAGGTACTCTCTCTCAATATTAAAGGTCAAAGAACCATCGAGAACTTAGTGGATAGAAAGCTGTGGCATTTACATTCTGTACAATCTCATCTAGCCTAACAACAGGCATGGCATACTGGCACATGTCACCCCTTGGATGAACCTTGAAAATATTACACAAAGTGAAATAAGTCAGACACCAAAGGACAATATTGTGTGATTCCACTTATGTACCTAGAACAGGCAAATTCACAGAGTAGAATAGGGGTTACCAGGGGCTGGGAGAAAGAGAGAAATGAGGAGTTGTTGCTTTAACAGGTACCAAGTTTCAATTTGAGATGAAAAAGTCCTGGAGACGGGATGGCAATGGTTGTGCAACATGAATGTGCTTAAGGCTGCTGAATTGTAAACTTCAAAATGGTCAAAATAGTACATTTTATGTAATGTATATTTTACCACAACAAAAAAGCTTTAGTTCTAAAACTAGGAAATATATATAAGTTTTAAAAAATACTGGCTCCTCCACATGTTATAAGGAACTTCTCTGATAAGCCCTGACGTCTCATTGTCAGTGTATTGTTTCACAGTAGTTCAACTCATATATTCTTCCAAAAACATGACAAATTCCTTAAGATACGAGAAGATTGGGACACAACAAAACTAACTGGTTTGAAATGGGTTGTGCCTTTGTGCTTGGACGTGTAAAAATATTTTGGTACAAGGTGACTTCAGATATTTTAAGCAATTTACAGGTGATGTTAAATATCTGGTTAAAATCCCTCTAATGTGTCTGGTAATCACTTTAGCTGTTCAAGCATAATGTGAATTCAGACATACAGTTATACTAAAATCTTTCCCACTTGCCTACCTCTCACGCAGATTATGGAGGGAATGTGTTATAGACAATAAAATCTAAGGGGAAAAAAATTGCCACCCTGCTTCAGTTCTGCCATTAAACCCAACGATGGAGGCCATTGCCATGTAAAAGGAAAAACAACAAGTTTACAGTTCCTCATTTCCCATGGTAAACAGATTGCTTATTTTAATTTTGAAAATAAAGCGATGGAGGCTATGTAGGTCTGTAAATAAGAGTGTGCATCTCAATTTTCTGCAAATGCTTAAGTGGTTTACATCTGTTTCCTCCCAGTTGTATTTCTCAAACATGAATTTCCATTTTAAAAAGAGTCGTAAAATCACTACTGTTTCTCTGTGGATCTATTAGCAATAAAATAGCCTACAGAGGTTTGCACAGCCATGGAAAATGTACAGTGATAATAGGCTGTCCTGCTGTTACATGGCTTATGCAAACTTTACATTTATCACGGCAGAACCATCTATCCGCAGGGTGGTAGCACAGCAAACAACTGAATAAAAGGGACCAAGGAAAGGAAGAGGAGACTAAAATCTCTATGTACACATCATTAATCAGACAAGATGAATTCTCCAGCTTGGAAGAGCATTTCCTCAAAGCCAACTGAGAGAAGGAGTTTGAGAGAGAGAGAGACAGAGAGAGCGAGAGAGAACGTGTCAGGTTGATGGCAATCTGCAATGTGCTACTTTCCATAAAAATTAATCTCCAACAAACAAATGTGTTTGCTTCTCTCATTTGCATGCAAGGTGGTTCACTCCTCTAGTGATTTTTCTTCCTAAAGAACCAAGCTGGTCATCTGCTGAAAACTTAGTCCAGCAGACTCATTCTTTTATTGTTTCAAGTAAAAGTGCTCGAAACAGCCCATGACATCACACACTGGCACAGCCTCCTTAGTCCTCCTCCATAGAAAAGGCAACACAGGCCATATTTATCAAATCCTTAAAGCCCGTGTTGTAACTTGTGTTGTATGACACGTCTGTCCTCAGTCTACATCCCCATGAAATTGTACAACCTACAAAGAAGATGGCAGTGCTTCTTTTCGTTTCTGAGTCTAAAATAACTCACTAAAGTTCTGGAATGATGGTGAGGAGCAGATTTCAAAATGGTCTCCTTCCTGAGAGTCTCTGGTTTTGTCTTTCCCCTATTTAATAGGAATTGCTTCTCCCTTAGTTGGGACCGAGGCTAGGTTGGTTCTCTCTCCTTACTCTACTGACTTGGAGTCTCTGGCTACTGTTTGGTAGCCCAGGAAAGGGAGTGGAAGGAGTGGACTCAAAACAAAATAGACTGATGTGGGAAAGGCAGATTTCCTTCTTGGCAGCTCTTCCCTTCTTGGAGAAAACTCTCCAAGAACTGTGTAAGTAAAGACAGTGAGTTCAAATGCACAGAGTCCCTGGTGCAGTAGCAATAAGGAAAAATGAAATGACTTTCCTCTGCACACAGTCTGACCTAATGGTGTATCATGTTGCACTTAGCAGCCATGTGGCGGGTATGTGTGATACTCTACATTTCACTTTAGTTTCTAAACTTTTTATCGCTCTTCAAATTCAGCACAGATGGAGAAATAGCCCTGGAGCCCACAGCTGTGTAGTTGTTTGCATTTGCTCACCTTTGTTTGCTTCCTATTTTGAGCTCTACCTTGTCCAGTCCATTGTGAAATTATCTCAGCAGTTGTAATGTCCATTTCCTTCTGATGCAAGCAAGAGCAGCAGTACCATTCTGTGTTTTATAATGACAACAGTGGCTTCTATTTCTCTTTTAAAAATGACCTTCTCTCCTTCTAAAATATATGTGCATGAGGTACATCCGGTCTTTGTTAGACACCCTAAGTGCCTGTCTGCCCTCTGAGTGGCTTGTTCTCCTGAAATAGAAAGCAATCAATAAAATATATTTAAAGCTTGGTATCCCAAAGCCTGTTGTATTAAGTGGAGGTATTTACATTAAAAAATTTTTTTGTTTCATTTTATTAACTTAAGGAAGAGAGGAGTTTCAGAAATAATTTAGGAGACCCTAAGGGGACGATGGAAAGGAAACCTATCAATTAAGACCTCTCTGAATGGTGACTTTGAATATTTATCCCTGGAGGTTCCACTATTTCACAAACAGACCAAGATAGGAAGGAAGAAAGAAAAAGAGGAAGTGAGGAAAATGCAAGAGAAGGAGGGCAGCTGGCATATCCAACAGCCCAACAGTTCCTGCCACACAAATATTAGGGTTTCCGTTGAGGTGAAGTCTATCGTTTTGAATAAATTCCTGATGGGGCTTTTAGTTTCGTGTCCCCACATCATGATCAGGTCTGTTCAGACAATTGGATGGGAAACAATCCAATAAACAACGTTAATCCATTTGTGGACCTGGTAACTGGTTATTAAGACTTGATCATTTTTTATCTTGCTTTGACAGCAGAGGGGTATATTTGCATTTTAGATCAGAGGTTCTCATGTTGAGTTGCCCCAGGACCCACAGGAATGGGTCCAAACACCCCCTGAGCACCAAAGCTGAAACGGCTAGAGTCCCAGCCTCAGTTCCACACACTCTCCTCTCCTGGCATTTCTCCCCTGGTGCTGTTAGGCAGCTTTTCTTGGATGCTTAGCTCCTCTATCATGAGTCCTCAGTGAGCGCCACCACGCCTGATATTTCTTACAGTGGCTCCTGTAGGCATTGCAAAACTTGTACACGACTAGGCACACAGCTGCCCCGGCTTATGTGTATGCTGGAAGCAGGGATGTGATAAGTTTCCATAAAGGCCACTCGGCTGTACATCTACTTTAATGGCTTGGAGATAAACAGGGAGCACAGTATGCAGCATTGCTTTCCAAAATAGTTTCAGGATTTCTTGCTGGGGAGATGGATGTGGGCTATTGATCTTTCTCTTCAATGATTGATCATATGCCATATTGGCTCCTCTTCCATAAACAGAAACCCAGAGTTCATTGGCAAGACTGCCACTTCTCAACAACTGTTTTTAGGTTGAATTGAGAGCTCCCAACAAGGCCTTTCACAGTTCTGGTAAGTGTCCATTTGACCCCTTTCTGTCTCCTGGATCTCTTTGATGAGATCTCCCAGGAAATTCTGGCTCTGTTGAAAAGCAGTGCTTCTGACTATTTACTGGGTTCTTCTGCAAATCATTGCAATTTGGACCAAGGCCTAATAATAAATGTAGTATTTTTAATAATAATAACTGCTGTAATTATTTGATCCCTTTTATGTGCCACATACCACAAATGGATGTCCAGACAAGCTCACAAGCTTGTCTGAGACACACATACGTGTTAGGTTTGGGATTTAAACCCATGCTTTAACCCCCACACAGAGCTTCTTCGCCAGTCTTAGTATCTTTATGATACCTTATGTTTGCTAAGAGGGAAGAAAACATTTCTTGAATCCAACTATAAGATTGCGGCTGGTGGAGGTCTCCATGCATGTAGCACATGTGATTCTCCCTGTTCCTCTTTAGCACTTTTCATTCTGCATCCTGCTGTCTCAATGCCTCTCCTCCATCTACACTTCCCCCATCCCACTATACATCTTTTACACAGCAGGGCAGGGTAATTCGCTGCATGCTAGGCAGTAACTATGTTGTAATAACAATAATTCTTGGTACTTAGAGCTCCTCATCCGAGGATGTCACCCAAGCTTAAAGAAATTTAAATGTCTATTCACAGCAGCATGGTGGGGTGATCTTGATCTCCTTTTCAGGCCTGGAGAGAGCTGTGCACATATAGAGGGAAGAAGCTACCCGCCCTTCCTAATGATTCACTCCTAACCCAACAGGAACCTAAGAAGGAGGGACAACATGGGGAAGGGCCTTGCATAGCATGGCATTTCTCTGAAGCCTCTTTGCAGAGCGCATTGATGACTCCCGGACAAATCTTCTGTCTTCAGGAGTCCTCTGGCTTCACGGCACTCAGTAGAAAGGGATTTTCACCAGCTGAATCTCTGTTAATTCAATTCATCACCAACAGCCAACAATTCTCTCCTGAAACTGTCCTCAAGACAAACACCACTGGGCCCATATGAGGAAGAGGGTGCCTAGGCCTGGTGACTTCTTCATGTCCATATTACCATCCATCCTTGGGGATCCCCATCCTCTGTCCCTGAGATGTTCCCCTTCCATACTCTGAGGATGAATTTACCCACATTTTCCCTCTGGTAATAATCTATACCCAAAGCCTTCCCTGTGGACAGCCTGAGGGAACAGGGGCTTTCTAGCTAAGGGTCAAAGTTCCAGACCCTCATTTTCTACACCAACCCTTGAGCTAATCCCTTCTTGCAGGAGCTGAGTGTTTGGGCTTGCTCCTCACATACCTGGACATGTAGGACATGCGCCTCTTCTCTTGTTTAAGCCAAAGTATGTACCTTCTCACCAAACTAACCTGTTAACATCTGAGCCCTCCCATGACACACTAGAAAGAAGGATGTACTTCAAGGAGAGAATGTAATTTGTTTCACCAGTTATGAACAACTCCTGGATCTTGGGTTAAGATTGTTTGCTGCTCCAAGCTTCAGAAACAGAACCGTTGCTCTGCATAGCCCTGAGTGCATCATTGAGAGACACAGGGCATTCATGAGTCCCTGCATGCCATGATCCCATGCAAGCAGAGTAACAGTGGACGACATGCCCGCTAAAAGCAAGCCACTGTCCTAAAGACTGAAGGATCTGCAGAGAAAGAGCAGACATTGGCCATACTCTCAAGGAGTGTGCAGTCTTAGGGAAATGAGGGGAACGGGCACACAAAACAAAGAAAATCTTGAGTTTCATATGGGCTCCAAATTTTCATTCTCAGCAGGCACGAATCACGGAGACTAAAAAATGTTTCCCTCTTCAGACTTGGTCAAGGTGAGAAAGTCAGGAGAAAGAAAAGCGATTTAGTCAAGGTAGATGAGAAGCATTTTAGTGGTAAAATCATTGGAGCTTTTCCCTCTGACCCAAAGCAAATGCATTTGTCAAACACACTATAAATATACATTTGCACTATTTATTACCTCTGCCTATAAAAGAAAATTGTATTAGGTGATTGTGCTGAAAATGTGTCAAAAATATAATTTGCATCTCTTTTATGTGGGTGTTTTTGTGTGCATTTGCCATATTTCAATTTGGTAATATACATATATATCTCTGTAGAGACATATATAAATGCTGTTTAGTTCTTTTGATCTTTGTTTTTATTTTCTTAGTATAAAAATTTCAATATAATTTGTGATTCTAAAAATATTGCTTTTGAAAAATACAGTATGGATCCTTCGTTCCCCTAATTCCCATAATCCAATACAATAAAACATTTACTAAAAGTATATTAAAGAGAATGTCCTGAAGGATTTGTTTCTCTTTGACAAACTGCCACTGGAGGATGATGCGGAATGTTTTGTGTGTTGTCCTGAATTTCATAGAATCCATCTCTCTTCAGTTAGGTGAATTTCCCCAAGCTTTCACTTAACCCCCTAGATATGAAGACTGATTCTCCCGTCTAAGCTATCCTACAGGCTACAGGGAACTGAGATTTCAGTTATTTGAGCTCATGGTTTATTCTTCAGATGCCATGAATTTTGAAAGGAGATGTATTTTACATTATTTGTATTTATAGCATCTAATAGCATTCTTTTACATTTGTAAAAAAGACTTTTGCAATTATATCTTTTGCCAGTGCCTCTCAACCACCTTAGGGAGCAGGTCACTGGCCTCCTATATTAAGGGAGAAGGAATAAAACCCAAGAGGAGATTATGCCACTTTAGGGTCACACAGAAAATCATTAAAAGATTAAAACTCACATCTCCCAAGTCTCAAGTGTTCTGCTTTGCTGTTAGAAATGTCATCTTAGTTTCTTTTCCTCATCTACAATCCACATACATACCACTTTTCCTGAAGTAGTAACACCTCAGCCAGGAGAGGCCACAGTCCTTTTTACCTTATCTTGAACTGGAAAGAAATCCCCTCTCCAATTTCCCCTGGGAATTTGGCTTCTCAGTGTGACCAGGCAGAGAGAGACTGCTATGGACTGAATTGTGCCACTCACAAATTCTTATGCTGAATCCCTAACCATCATGGTGATTGTGTTTGCACATAGGGCTTTTTGGCGGTAAAGTTAAATGAAATCATAAAGGTAGGGTCTTAATCCAATAGAAATGGGGTGGGGGGAAGTGATTTCCACACAAGAAAATCAATGCTAAGGAAAGGCCATGTGAGGACCCTGTGAGAAGGTGGCCATTGCAAGTCACCAGACACTGACCCTGCTGGACCTTGTAGGTAGGACTTGAAGGTTTCAGAACTGTGAAAAACACGTTTCAGTTTAACCCACCCAGTCTATGGCCTCTTGCTGTGGCAGTCTGCGCAGACAGATCTTAAGGTCTAGCTTGCACTCTTGGGGTCTGTGTGGCCTAGGACCTAGAAGCTGTGCAAAATCTGGCCAGAGGTAGGATCCCTGCAAGAGGGCTATAAGGGTCCTTTGCTAAGGGCTACAGATGGGCTCCCTCGAGGCCAGCGAGGCAGAGTGTGCACCAGGGGGAGCAAGAGAGTTCTCTCAAGTAGAAAACACCAGGCAGCTGGTTCTGACAGAGGCTGGTTTTATCCCCCATTGTCAACAGAACAAGCAGCCCCCAGGAGGGCTCAGCCATCACCCTGGGGAGCAGAGGAGGCTGAGGCTCTCACACCCAAGGACCCCAGTTTGCTCTGCCTAGAGTGATCTCCTCAATCCTCACCCCATCCTCCACATATCTGAACATCCTCAGGAAAAGAAGGGGCAGGTGGGCTGTCTCCGAAAGTGAAGCATGATTATCAAAGAAAGTCTTGACACCACTTAAGGGGCCAAGGCATCTGGACTGAATATAAACAGGATTAGAGTTGGTTCCCTGCCAGTGGGAGCTCAAGAGAAAGCCCTACTTAGTCACAGGCAAATAAAGGAGCCCTCTTTTCTCTGCCCACACAAGTTGTAATTCAGGTTGAGTGTGTGTCTTGCTACAGGAGAAAATGAGGGGAGGGCACTTCTTCCAGGAAAAAGGTGGGGTTGGAACCAGGCTGACTGCTGCTGTGGCCTCTGGAACCAACCATCTCGGAGTTAGTGAGGGTGATGCCTCCTATGAGCTTGCTGTAGCAGGCTGTACATTATTTAATGCAATAGGTGATTTCCTCGGTTGTCATAGATTATCATCTTCCCAACTGTGTCACAGCATCTTGAGAGTGCCAAGCACGGAGCTCTTCTAAATATTTGTCAGCTCAGCAGTGATGTTGGTGCCCTGCCTAATTGGAACCCGAGTCTCTGTATGCTTTGCAGCATGTTTCAAAATCCTAACCGAGGACTCCTGAAGTAGATGTCAGCTCTGAGATCTTGAACAAGTCAGTTCCACTTCAGGATCTCAGTCTTCACATTTGTAAAACGAGAATTGAACTAGGGGTATTAGCATTCCCTTTAGCCGTATGAGGGTATAAGGTATTTTGTTCCATCTTTTATTGTCTTTCCAGTGGGCCATTGGAGAACAGGAGCAGAGCCATTCCTATAGCTGTAAACCATGGAGAGATTGGTCTATGTGCTTTAAGTAACTCACTTTATTTAGTCTCACAGCAACCCTATGAAGAAGGCCTTATTACTGCCATCACAATTCTATTGACAAGAAAAATCGAGACACAGGGAATAACTAGCCCAAGGAAACAGGGTTTGCAAACATTAGAGCCAGATACAGAGACTCCATAGTTCCTCCTGGGCTGCCATACTGGGCTGCCTTCAGAATTGGGAGTTAGTAGCGAATAGTTTGGCTTTAGGCAGGAGGAGGTGGCCCATATATCCTGCGTTTGGGAGCCCCTGCAGAGGTCCCCACTGCCAAGGCCCACTTTCACTTCAGAATGCTCTTTTTTCTTCAAAAAGATTGTCCTATAATTTATTTCACAAGCCTATGTGCACCAGGCTGTTTGGGGCTTGGACAGGGACCTGAAGAGCTTTAAAGGACCTGGGATGAAAGGGAGGGTGGAGCAGGAACTCTGCAGAAGGTCATTTTTTGAGATTTTTTTAAGGGACACACATTCACATGTATCACTCTCAATGCAACAAACCTAATTCTGTCATCTTATAGAATGTTGTAGGACATACTATGGGGGCAATCTGCCGAGCCACAGCAGAACCCTTAGTAGGTCCTTCCTGCTTTGCAATTTGAAATTTTACTAATCCTTAACAGCTTCTTTGGCTTTTTCAGGAAGGTGATAGGGGAGAAAAGGGAGAAACAGAAACAATTTGTCCTATGAATAGATTGGCTTGTAATTCACTTTAATCCCCTGCCATGAGAAAAATCCTCCCCATCTCTCTTTCTGTGACTTTTTAAAGCAAAATACACATTCCTCAAATGCTAGGTAGAAGCTAAACCGGAAGCAGTATCCTGTATTGAGGCAACAACAGCAATAGCAGCTACTTTACTAGATAACGCCACGGCCATGCCTGAGGAAACTTCCTGTCACTACGACACAACTGTACCAATTTCAGCAACCTGTCTTCTGCGGGAGAATTCTGCTGCATGACAACTGGAGGAAGAAAGCGGGAATTCTTGATCCTCAGACTGAATACAGACTAGACTGATCTCCAGGACACTGTTGTGCTGCCCATGCACTTGCACAAAGTACTTGACTCTGCTGAAGTGTTTCCAGTCAGGGGAAGAAAACAGGTCTTTTGTATCCAAGTCAACCATTCCACTCCCCCACTCCTCCATAGTCCAAACATACTTACTGGGGCAATAGCCACCCATCCTCTGAATGCCCAGGGATGACCAAATGACATGAATGCCCCAGGGTGACAGGAGTGCTCTGAAGGCAGCCCAGAGGAGTGGGGCTTCAAGATCATAGGAGGCTGAGGCCTGGGGGCTGGACATGGGTGAATGCAGACCCTATGAGAGACTCCACAGTGGGCACTGAAGCCACACTTGAAAAGAACTGGCCAGAATGCCAGGAGACTATGGCCTTTTATCATTACAATAATGTGTGGTGGCTTGAATAAGAAGGGTCTGAGGTTCATACATAAGTAGGCACTGAGATTTTTCAGAGCAATATGGTCTAGCCAGACCGTCTCTGGCCCCTTCATTTGGGGGGAAAAATAGGTGGGGTTTGGAGGTACGAGGATCTCAGACAAGTCCTTATGTGGTCACCAGTGGACTGCACTGGCTGAGGCAGCTTCTTTTCCCCAACTGCTTCCTTGGCCTGGTGAGGAATGTGGCCTGCTCTCCTCTGCAGTTCCTTGGCAGAGCTTCACAGGAAATGTCAGCAGGAAAGACATCTCTGGTCTGTGTGACTTTCTTATTGTTGGTGGTATCAGTGGTCGGGAGCCAGCAGTGCACACATCCCTTTCTGGAAGGCAGCCATTTTGTCTGTCTGGGGCAAAGTCACCCAGCCATGGTGGCTGTGGGCTGATTAGGCTCTAGGATACCTGACATCAGGCCATACTTGACTGTCCGGAGTCAACCACACTGTTTTTCTCCAGAAGAAGCAAAAAGCTTCAATCATGCACAAAGCTACCTTTTTCTTCTAGAATATGACTGCATGTAAAGGCAGGAAGAAAACACACACACACACACACACACACACACACACCAGACACCAAGAGCAGAATAATGTCAAAGCTAAACTCATTCTCCATTTTTCATATTGTTTCCTATTTTCAATAGCTACTGGGTGCCAGAGAGGAAAAGAACAACTTTAAAAAACAATTAGCGGGACATGTGGTATCCATTCTTGGCTGGAACTCTGCAGTCTCATCTGCCGACAAATACTCTGCAGTCTTTCATGAAAAATGCTTTAGAACTAATGAGCTATATTTGCATTCCCCATAGAATGGATCCAGAATTTTTCATCTATGCTGCACTGTGAAAAATGGATGTATTTGGCACAGAAGTCATTTGAACATAAAGCCCAGCCTCAGTGGAAAGACAACCTTCAGAAAAACTTTTCAAGTAACTTAGCTCACTCACACTTGCTTCCATGGGGAAGGTCAGGCTCATATGAAAGATGGAAATTTCCTGCACAAACCTAGATGCTGATGAGATTTGTTTTTGTAGATAATCTGCAGCAGTGAAATTTTTCATAATGTCACTGCAAAATAAATTAAAATGTTCATCTTCATATGGCTGGTTCCATTGCATTAAAATAAATGTTGCAAGCTCATTTAATTAGTATAGTTAGGAATGTCTCTTCCCTGCTTCACTGACTCTCCAAATCACAAGTTAATTTGTCAAAATCAGACCATTGTTTTTCCTTCATTCTTCATTACTAGAGACAGCCCCATTTAAATAAATGTTTATGCTACAGAGAGCAGAATGGTGAACAACCCCAAATATTTTCATAAGCTAGTGCTGGAAAACTTTAAAACACAGGGAGTGAAGATGTGGGTTTTTTCTCCTTTGTGGTTATTGGATATTTGACTGGCTGAAAAGGTACAAAATTGAGCAGTCTGTTGTAATTGATGATGTTCGGTCCACCATTGCTCATGTTGGCGGGCTACATCCTCTTGAAAGCAGTTTTCTTCTATGTTTTCAAAGACAAATGATGACAAAAGATACCATCTCTATAAATTACCCTCCTCAAATCATTCTCTTCAAGAGCCCTTGGTTAATCAATTAGTCGGTGCTGGGAGGGAGATCTGAACTGGGAGGGGGGGTCCTGGTTTTCACAGCCATTTGCTCACCATGACTGGCTGTGTGCAGTCAGGCAATTCTGCTGAGATTTCAAAAGATAACCAAACTCAAGGGACATCTTTCTTTACCGCTCACTTCATGACCCTCCCAAGCCTGCGGGAAAAACCAGAAGTATGGAAACATGGTAGCTATTAATAAAGCATGAGTTCCTGGCAGGAGGAGTGTTGGGTTAATGATGAAGACCAGGGGAAAGGGGTTCACGCAATTGGCTGAGGAGCTCCGTGTATGGAGGTCTTCTGGAAGGCATCCATCAGTAATGGATGAAAGGGCTCATCCGATGATCATTATCAGCTCCCCCGACTAATGAGATGCTGCTTTTCCACTCAGCAGAGACTCCTCACTGAAAAATGCCACAGGGCTTCACTCTGTGTTCAGCCCCAACCTGGTGAAGGTCAACTCCCTCCCCTGTAGCTTTGTCTTCTGACATGATAGAGTGATCCTACTTCCTTCTTCCATAAAGAAGCTTCAGGATAGGTTGGCCTTTTTCGTATCACTGGATAGGGTTTTCTTGCCTTGTTTCCCATTTTCCTTGCTGCTCTTGCTTTGCCTGGCTTTTCCTCCATGGAGCAAATAGGGTCAAGAAGAGTAGGGGATTTCTGCAATGCAGTGAGTGAAAAAAGCTTTCAACAGAACCCTCAGTGTGACTCTGATGAGATCTAGTGTATAGAACCGATTTTTCTTCTTTTTTTTTCTTTCTTTTCCTTTGTTTGAACAAACTCTTGGGACCAATTTTGTTTCACTAATAAATTATTGGACTAACCAGACTGTACTTGACTCTCAGAAGTGAGAACGCTCATGAACAGCCAAGGATTCAGACAGGCAGGAAAGTAATAGAGTTCCCGCCACTCTACTGATAGTTCAGTGCTATCTGAAAGTAGCAGTTAAGCATTCATTCATTCACGCACTCACTCACTCACTCATTGATAAACATTAATTGGCAGGCACTGAATTAGTTACTGGGTGTAGAGAGCCAACCTTCTTTTCTCTCATAAGAGAAGCAGAGCCTTCTGAGTAGGACAGTACGTCCTGTATCCCAGCAGTCTGCTTCCTGAACCGTGTCACCTTATCTGATGATGAGGTAATCTGCGGAAAACAACACTTGGAACAGTCTTTGTGAACCAAGAAAACAGAGAGCAGAGCCAGCTGCATAAATGACAAATGAAATGAACTTGAGTTGGGCAAGACTTTGGCCTGGGTGGCAGTCAAAATGTGTAAAGGCTTAAATCTAAAATGTCCTCCAGAGTTTCATGTGTTTGGAAGGTGACTGAATCATGGGGACATTACGTGCTGAATGTACTGTTAGGAGGTTGGGAGTGGCTGGAGGTGGGTCCCCAGGGATGTGACTAGAAAAGTGTATTCTTGACCTTGGCTCCTCTCTTCTATCTCAACTTCCTGGTTCCATTGAGTGAGCACCATTCCTCCACCAGGCCCTTCCACGAGCCATTTTGCCTTGGAAACCATGGATTGAATTCTCTGAAAACTTCTTTTCCTTTAGGTTGTAGATGGCCAGTGTTTTGTCTCAGTGAGTGTCTAATACAAAAGGAAATACAATATGGTCACTCCGGCTCTCTTCTTGGATCAGCTCATTCTACAGTGTGTTTCTGAGGGAGTGCCAGAAAGACTGACATGAACTCTAGATACTGAGTAGGCCAGGAGCAGAGGAAACCTGCCTGAAAGGGTAAACTATGCAGCAGAGGAAAAAATTTTTGTGGAAAAAGGGGGTGGGGGGAGAAGGCACCACATAATGTTGGCCCAGTCCTTTGTCCCCAAGTTAAAAGCCAGGCTGAAATCACGGTACCAGATATACCTCTCAGGGTAAGCAGTGCAGGCCAACTGCAGGTGACTTTCCCTAAGCTCCGGGAGGCAGCTGTCACAGGGAGAGGGAAGCTTGGTTCAAATCCCATGGTCCACTTAGCAGCTGTGACCTTAGGCAAATGAAGGCTGCTGTGGACCCACTTTCTCATACATGAAATGGGCATAATAAGAGTAATATATGTTTTTTGCATGGTTTCTGTGAGAATTAAATGAGATCCATGTAGAAGAGACCTGGAACATACCAAGAGTTTGGCAAATTAGTTCTCTTCTGGGGGTTTTTGGAAGGAACAGAGCAGCAGAGGTGAGGGAGGTCTGATGGATCAGGGCCAGTGTGAGGCAAACAGAATATTGAGAAAAATTAAACGTTTAATAGAAGTGACTTTTAAAGTCTGGCTGCTACGTTGGTCTTGAACAGAATGCTGGCCTGAAACTGGACCACATGCATCTCTGGTTTATGGTGCAGAAACCCTAGCTTTTTGATTTGGAAAGAATTTAGTGATCATCTGGCCGCTGTCCATTTCTTCACAACTTACAAAAAACTTGAGGTGCTTCCCAAGGTCCTCAGTAGCTCCCACTACCTCTCTCCTGCCTTCAAGTGGGTGGAAATCATAGACCACTTCTAGGTCCAGACCCCACAACTATTGCTTGTATGATGAGTTTTCCTACTCAGCGTCATTTCCACTTTCTTTAACTCTCTCTTCATTTACCATTTTCCTTTTAAGATATGTTTGCTCAAAGCCATGTAAAATGTATCAAATGCTTGTAATCATGGCAGAATAAAGGAAACGATGACTTATTTTGTTTTAGAACAGTCTACGATTCAAGTAGCCTCTTGGCAGCTCTAACAGTTTCCTGAAATCCTGAAACTCTTCACCCCTGATGAATGCGAGTCAGCCCTTCTCATCTTGCAGCTGTGTCATCAGTTACTTATTCCAATAACCTAACCTTATGTTTATCACCATTAAATTCAGTGAGTTTGAGGCTATCATTTCTGACTGTCAAGATCTTTTTGCACCATAATTCTGTCACCTGGTGGATTAGTTTTACTTCCCAGCTCAGTGTTGGGTTGTTATCCTGCCAGTCACATACTTGTTCCTCTGTGCATCAAGGATAGCATGGGACTTTGTCATGGGTTTGCTGAACTTCCTTGGAGGACCCTGGCCCCACAGGTGCTATGACTCACAACCATGCCATTTTTAAATCCCTATGTCCCCAGGTTAGGAGACCTCTCAGACAGGGAGAAGTCTCCCGGGAGGAGGCAGACACTAATTATTATTGAACATTTACATTTTAAGTTAGTACTTGGGGATGAATTATGAACAATGGTACACAGGAAAGGGATATAGTTGGAATGTGTCTCCTAAAGTTAATGTGTTGAAAACATAATCCCCAACACAACAGTGCTAAGAGACAGGACCTAAAGAGGTGATGAGGTCATGAGGACTCTGTCCTCATGAATGGGTTAATAGCCACACCGTGAGAGTACCAAGGTGAGTTCAGCCTCCCTCCCACACTCTCATGATGTGATGTCCTCTGCCATGGGATGAGTCAGCAAGAAGGCCCTGGAGAGATGCTGGCACCTTGATATTGGACTTCCTAGTCTCTGGAACTACAAGAAATAAACTCCTTTTCCTTGTAAATTACTGACCTTTGATATTCTGTATAAATAAGTTGATGAATGGATACACAAAATATAGTATATCCATGCAATGGAATATTATCCAACCACAAAAGGAGGGAAGTACCGATAACATGTTACAATATAAACTTTAGAAACATCATGCTACATGAAAGAAGACAGATATTACATATTGTGTGAGCCAATAAATATTAAATATCCCCAAATTGGCAAATGCACAGCTGTAGGAAGTAGACTGCTGGTTGTCAGGGTCTAGGAATGGGAGGAATGATAAGTAACTGCTAATAAGTACAAGGCTTCTTTATTGGGTTAGGAAATGTTTTGGAATTAGTGGTGAAGTTATGTAATCATGTGATTAATCTAAAACCTACTAAATTGTGCACTTAAAGCTAACAGGCAGTAGGGAGATAGATCTTTCTAAAATGAAAAGGGAATCAAGAGATGAAGGAAGGGAGAAGAAGGGGAAAAATGGGGTAAAAAGAGAAGACATGAGATGTTATGTACATATATCAACTCCCAGAAGGAATGTAATTGTTAGGTAATGTAAACATTACTGTACCTAAAAGAAATTTAAACTAAAAAAAAAAAATCCATAGAGGGCTACCAAATGACCAAGCAATGGTGACTTGTGCTTGGGTCTCTCCTTGATCTAATGTCACATCAGAACCCACTCAGGGCTAAATTACCTGCATCAGAGAGCATTTTATGAATTCTTGCTTTTCTTAACCTGATTGGCAACAAAATGTTGTGAGGTAGCTCTCAGATGTGCAGCCCTTTCTCTGATCCCTGTTTACAGAAATTAGAAAGTAGTCTGGGCCAATGAGCCTAATCAGGTAAGGTGAAATAGCAAATCAGTAAGGTGCTCCTTCCACCAGAAAGACGGAAAAGATTCAAAGCAGCAAGCAAAGGCTCTGTTAGGAAGCCCAGGTAGGCCCCCAGTAATAAATACATTTATTGCTTGGACAGTAAAAAGTACTGGAGAGTTTAAAATAAATTCAGAGTTATTTAAACTTAATTTATGACCAGGAAAATAAACCTCTCTTCCACCATTAATGTTTTTTTATCTGGGCCATCAAATGTCACACGCTACTGATTTTGGATGTAAGGTCACTGGAAACAACATATCAAAGGTGTCAGCACCACAAATCAAGTGAAATTCCCTTAAAAATAAAAATGTCAGGAGTAAAATAATAGGCAATAGTTATTTCATGCTATGAAAGACTTGCAATATATCAAAGGGTTCACCTTTTTCTACCTTTATGATGTATCACTCTGAACACTAAATATACTTCTGTTTAACAGATAAAGTAAAGAAAACAGGCATCAGAATGCTGATGATAATAAGAAAGATGACATATAAGGAGACTATCTGGAGGCACATAAACATTGGAAGGCAGACTTCTGAATATATCAAAAGATAGACAATGATCCCGCGTATGTGGAGATCTGCCATCTAGCATGTCGGTGATTTTAAGAGGGCATCTTCAAGGTCATCTAAAATGGTGTCTCCAAAACTAGAATACAAATTATGCTGAGTTTGGGACAAGGAAAAAAACAATCATCATAAGGCTTGCAAAGCTACTGCAGCTCGATATGAAATCCAAAGCCAGGAGGAATCCTCTGGTCTTTTCTCCCAGGACTGAATAAAAAAGGAGCAAGTGCCAATCTTTGGGGAGAAGATGAAAGATAAAAGAGACTTGGAGCAGACGGTTTCTTTATGATCTTCATGTTATACAGCTGACAGGCGGTGGCATTTGCCATAATGCCTTGTTGCTAAATGCATTAACTCCTGGCAGGGTAAATTCACCCAGGATTACACTTTATGCAAAAGCATCTAACAGGGTTATCAAAGCCTCAGGTAAAAATGACTTTGTTTCATCCTTGTGACATATCTTACAATGATTTTCTAGGACATTAAAGGTAAAATCTTGCTTCCTGATTCAAGGACTCATAATCCAGTGGATGAAATGGCTCAGGGGAATGATAAAGGAGGATGGAGCTATTCACATATGAGTACGAATTTTGCCCAAGATGGTAGTAAGCAGTTAGAGAAAAGCCATAATACTTTAGTTTAAGCCTCCCAAAGTCCTTTGATCATGGGGTAGAGATAGGGAGAGATCATGTTTCCCAATCAGCAGATAATACAGAGTGGTAAGTGGCCAGTGTCATCCAGGGTCCTAGCATTACTGTCTGGCCTTCTGAAAGGTGAAGAGTGGTTGATTCCATAATCATGCAGTCTTCATGGCTACAACAAAGTTCTACTGTAGAATTTTAGTGATTATATTGTACATAAAAGATTTTAAAATGTAACTCTCCTCTATCTGGCAGATGAGGAAACTGAGATCCAACCCCAGAATGGAAGATGGGAACTTCATTCACTATGGTCCCTGATTCTGACCAGGCCATTTCTGTGAATCACACACACACACACACACACACACACACACACACACACACACTACATGCTCTTCATGAGGCAGCTGCTGCAACTCATGGGAGTTGCAGATTCCCTGAAATGGTTTCCAACTACCAATGACTTGATATATGTGGAACTCCTGGGAAGCCACTGGATTCTCTGCACCTCTGTTTGTCCCAGGTAGCTACTTAATAATCTGTACCTGTTGACATTTCTGAATAGCTCCATATACTTGGGTGTCTTATAAGACCCCATAAGAATATCTCTGCATAATGTAATAGTTAAGAAATCAACTGTTTAAGGCTGGGGATTTATTTAGCTCAGTGGTTCCACCACCTGCCTCAAAAGTGCAAGGTCCCAAGATAGATCCCTGGTTAAAAAAAAAAAAAAGAAAGAAAGAAAAAAACAAAGAAATCAACTGTTCAGATTTCAATGCAGTTTTGACATGCACCAGCAGTAGGAACTTATTCGACATGATTGAACATTCTACATCCTGTTTCCTCTTACCCACGGTGGGGGCTGTAGAAAGACTACTTACTTATCTGGTGTGTGTTACAGGGATGAAAGGAAGGCTTTCAGCAGTGCTGAGTTTAGGACAAGGACCACACAGTACACACACAGATACTCTAACTTCCTGGGCAGGGATGGAGATTTCAGGGGTCCTGCTAGCCAGCACTTAACTTTTACCATCAGACACGACCCACTTTTACAAGGAGTATGGGACAGAATGGCGCAATATGGGTGGCACAGTTTGCACATCGGCCCAGGGCTCTCCTGCCCGGTCTGTCATCCTTTGAACAATCTGCTCAAAAGACGGATGGTTCCTGTGGCCAAGGCAGGGTTGGGCTCAGGGTCACATCATGAGAGACAAGAGTCAGCCAAAACCCTATTTATTTGTATATTTGACTTATTAAAGACAAATGATGCTGAAGCAATTCCTTGGCCACCGACTGAATAATTTATACATCCAATGAGATTATTTTATTGGAGCTTTCATACTTGTTTAACTGTTGAGTTTTTAGATTTTCTTGTGTGCAGTAGCAACTTCCACTAAGCACTTTCTAGTCTCTTTGCGGTCGCTCCTTGAAAATTCACAGGCATCAGGACTACACGGCAAGATGTCTGTCATTAAAAAGGGCTCCAAAAAAAGAAAATAATCAAAATCAAACCCAAACTTAACTCTCAGGAAAACCATTTGCTTCTACAAAAATGTATGTTGAAGAAACTGAGATATTAAATGGGTTAGGCCTTTCAATGTCTCAAATAAGATATATTTAAAATAAAAATCTAATGACACAGTGCCTTTACTCATTTTCCTGGAGTTCGAGGAGAGCCTTCAAAGCTTCTATCGGGCATGCAATTCCACTCAAGAGTGATGTTGATCCCGCCTTGTCCTATTACTTATAAATCCAATATAAAGGTATACTCGGTTCTTCCCCAGCTTGAATTTTTGCCCAGCTTTTTTCAGCCTGCTGCCTTTTCAAAACACTTTATTAAATACTTGTTTTAGTGTCACATTCTTTAAAGGAAAATAATAACTACCAAGTACATTTTATGGGAGTTGCTTGAAATACAGGCCACAATGCCAGAAACTAATAAAGTCAAATCTCATGACTTCCATCCAAGGGCCACCATAAAGCTGTGACGGGGCAGTGTGGGCACATTTGACCTGAAAATGGAAACACGCGTGTTATATTGCCTACTTTTACTGGAGAAATTGTCATGAGGTTCTGCAATTTTAAAACTATATTCTTATTCTGTTGACTGTAATGCAAGTTAGCTTCTAAATATCTTTTTTCCTCAAAAGAAACAGTTTCCCCATCACATTACCCCGAAGCACCAGCCTTATTGGCTGGCATTTATTAGTCCTGTTTTATGAGTGAGATGGCTGGATGGGCAACAGTTTTCAGGTCATGCCCTTGAGATGAGGAATTTTGACCTTGAGGCTGCTTCAGTTGTGAGGAGAGGGAATTTCATGGGAAGAACCTGGTTAGAAGCCTCAAGAAGAGTCCAAATTGACGCCTGGTACATTCTGGAGTGGAATGCTTCCAAGTACATATTTTAAAAACTACCCATGATGGGTCAAAGTATAAAAGTTTGCCTCCAAGAGTCTAGAAGTGTTTCTCTGACTGATATTATGCTATGCCTGGTCCGCAGTATGAAGATGAGGGATCTCAACATATCAGCTTCCTAAATTGATAGCACTTATGTACTGAGGTATGTGGGTGGTTACTTTCCAGTCGCTGGGTAGAGAAATTGAAGCTGAGATGTGTGGCTGGCCACTGGCTTAATTTCAAATAAAATACAGAAATTTGAGCCACATGGACTGGTGTTTGCTTCTAAGATCCGGGACTTTTACTTACTTAGGAACAGAGGGGTCAGTCAGAAAGAATTAAGCATTTTCTCATTATTCTCCAAGAAAGGATGTGAACCAGAACTCAATGAGGTAAAAATTAAATTTTCTCATTATTCTCCAAGAAAGGATGTGAACCAGAACTCAATGAGGTAATGCATTTTATTTTTATAACACATGTAAATTCTAGCAGCATATTCAATTTTAGGGACCCTTGACCTCCTGAGTATGCAAATAACCAAAAGTACAGACTGATTGCTCATGATTCTATATTGCAGAAGTATTACATATCAATAAAAGTCAAAATTTTGAATATATTTCCACTTCTGCAAACCAACTTGGTTTAAATTGAAAAATTAATAGAAAAAAATAGCAAATTACTTAGCAACAGCAATTCCTTTTAATTTACTTTTAAATTTTTTATTTAGTTTATTTTACATTTGCACCAAAAAGTTTTTGAAATACTTAGGCATAAGTCTAACAAAGTATGTATTTGTGTGTAAGATCTCTGTGAAGAAAACTATAAAAACTCTGATAAAAAAAATCAAAGCAGGTCTGAAAGCTACTTTATGTTCATTGGTAGGAAGAATCGATATTATCAAGATTTAAATTCTTCCCAATTTAATCTTTATATTAACTCAATTTTAATAAAAACATCAATAAGTCGTTTTGTAGTTATCAACAAACTGATTCCAAAGCTCATTATGAAGAGGCGAAAGACTCACATATTAAAAGAGAACAATGAACAGGGCTGATACTCCCTGATTTTAAGATTTTCTCTAAAGTTACAGTAACTAAGAGTGTGGTACTGGCAAAGAATGAATAAGTAAACCAAAAGAACAGAATGGAGAATCCAGAAATACATGTGTACACAAATAGCCAAGTATAAAGGAAATACAATGGAGCACAGATGGCCTTTCAACAAATGCACTTAGACAACTGGATGTCTACTTGTAAAAACAGAATTTAGGCACTGACCTTACTTCCTTTGCAAAAATCAACTCATAAATCATAATGAATACTAGACCTAATTTCTAGTAGATAAAATAGGAGGAAAATCAAAGTGGCCTTGGGTTTGGTATAAATTTTTAGATACAATACTAAAAACACAATCTATGAAGGAAAATGTGACGAGTTGAACTTCATTAAAGATTTAAAACATCTGCTCTGTAAAAGACACTGTAATGAGAATGAAGACAATCCATGAACTGGTAGGAAATCTTTGCAAAAACACATATGTAACAGGGCCGGGAGATTTAGCTCAGTGGTTCCAACCACTTGCCTCACAAGTGCAAGATCCCAAGTTTCATCCCCAGTACCAAAAAACAATAACACATATTTTAAAAATGACTTATAGCAAGATAGACAAAGAATAGTTAAAGGTCCACATTAAAAAAATCAAATAACATAATTAAAAAGTGTGCAGATGGTCTAAACACACACCATAGCAAAGGAGATGCATAGAGATGATGAACAAGCCCACGGACAGGTGCTCATCATCACACGTTATCAGGGAATTGCAAAGTTAAACAACAATGACTGCCACTCCATACGTTCTGGATTGGCCAAAATCCAAACCACTGACACTACCAAAGGCTGGCAAGGATGCAGATGAGTGAGAACTCTCATTCACTGCTGGTTGGACTGAAGAATGTACAGCCACTTCTGTGCAAGACAGTTTGACAGTTTTTTACAAAGCGAACCATGGTCTTAACTATGCAATCCATCAATTGCACAACTTGGTATTTATTCAAATGACTTGAAAACTTAGGTCCACACAAAAAACACTGCACACAGATATTTATATCAGCTGTATTCATAATTGACAGACTTTGAACCAATAAAGCAAGATGTCCCTCAGTAGGTAACTCCGTAAATAACTCTGACATAGCCAGGCAGTTCAGCAGAAGAGAAAAATGTGCAAAATCAAGCCATGAAAAGACTCAGAGGAACCTTCAATGCAGGTTACTAAGTGAAAGAATCTGAAAAGCCTACACAGTCTACTGGCATCCTGGAAAAGGCAAAACTATGACTACAGTAAAAAGAACAGTAGTTGCCAGGGGCTTGGGAGAGGGAGCAATCATCAGGGAGAGCACAGAGAATCTTTAGGGCAGTGAAACTGTTTTGTGCATTTTCTTAATATGGATAAGTGGCATTATGCACTTGTCAAAACTCACGTCATCTCCACCACCAGGAGTGGCCCTTAATGCAAACTACAGACTTTATTAATAACAATATATCAATATTGGCTTATCAGTTATAACAAGTATACCACATTTATTCACTAATGTTTATAATAAAATAAACTGTACAAGGGGGAGACAGAATATTATGAAATTCTATTTTCCTGTAAATCTAAAAATCAAACTTATTTTTTTTTTAAAAAACTTCATTTGGGGGACACTCATTTGATAAGAATATTCTAGTTGCTCTCAACAGTTCACTTGGCTTTGTTCTGTAGAGATTCGTTCATGGCTAGTTTCCTAAGAGAAATGTTTTACTGGCCTTTCTTCAGCTCTAAACAATGCATATACAATTCTTTTAAATAATAGGCAATCAATACTATCATCTCTAATCTACAGATGAGAAAATTGAGTTTATAAAGAAAGATGAGATAAAGCAGAAGGTAGAATTCAGACCTCCTGATCACAAGGACTATAATAATTGATTTGAAAGTTCTCATATACAGGAGTATCAGTCATTTTAAAGAGATGAACAGGGTTATGGCTACATATTAAAAGACAACTATAACTGCTCACTCTGGACAAAACAGGAAGGCTGAGACACCTATCACCTTGGCAACTGTGAAGTCATATAAGTGTCCCACCAAAGAATTGGTGACATGGTGAAGGACCTTACCTTCAGGACCATGAACATTTGCTATGAGAACCTCTGGAGCATGAGTTGTGGGAGAGATGGTGTGGGAACAGCAAAATAGAGACAGGAAGAAAAGACTCATCTTCTAAACCACAGTGCAGCTGACTGATCCCATTTGTCAGTATAGGTTAGGTCATGCTGCTATAACAAAAATTTCAGTCATGCAGAATGGTGTTTATTCCCCCTCACACTCCTTGGTATTCTCAGGTGGTGTGAGGGTTCTGTTCCACTTTGATCTTGCTAAAGGTCCAAGCAGGATGGAAGGATCCCTTACCATCTGGAAGTTTGCTGGTTGTGAGAGCAGACAAATGGGGTCATATGAATCACTTTCTTGTTTTCAAAGACTTCCACACATAATTTTTGCTCAGGTTCTTAGGCCAAAGTGAGTTCCATACCATACCTAACTTGGAGGGCCTGGGAAAATGAAATCCTACTATGTTCCCAGAATAGGTGGAAAGGAGGGACCTGCTCAAGAATGACAATAGGACTACCACTCTTCACTGCCTTTAGAAAAGTTCCCTTTTGATGTTACTACCCAAAATAGATTTTGTTGGAGGAGATAGAGGAGAAAGGAAAAATTACTGTGAAATTTGACTGGTACTCTTTTCCCTTTCACACTGCCAAAATAGGAGCTAGACCAATGCTTGTCCTTGTCTTAGAAATGTATGCATTTTATTGATATTGTAAATCAATCATAAAAATGTAGCTAGGTACGAATTTCAAACAAGACATGTGAATTCTTCAGAAAAATGATCATTGCTTAGTGGTCAAACTGAACCCTATGTGAACAGGGTGTCATTGAACCCTTAGTGACTTAGTTCATCCCATAATAATTCCACAGCCAAATTTATACTGTTAATTCAAGGGGGCTTTCTGACAGAGTTATGGGCCTACACAAAATGACAATAATTTAAGAGACACAGTTGAAAAACAGAAAATACAATATAAGAAAAATAAAACTCAGAAATTATGACTTACATGAAAAAAAGCAGAAACTTTAGCTTCACAGCTATGGGTTAGGATTCGCCTTCCTCACCAGTAATGTACAGCCTCCTTATCTTTTAAAATTAGTCATTAAAACAGTATCATAATGAACCTCATCACAGTCAAATATGAGAACAAATAAACTTGTTTCTTCAATGAACATTACTGAGCACCTACTATGTCAGGTTAACTTAAAAGTGATTATTACTATTATTTATCTCTACATAAAGCTGTGTTTCTGCTCTAGACAAACTGTTTCATTCTTTGAGAAATTTGGATGGGAATTCTGCCTTGAAGCCTCAGGGCTGATGTGTCCAGGTAGCCCTACCCTGGCAGAAGCATAGCAAGGCCCAGATGACAGACAAATGCAGTCAATCAATTTCCTTTGTCCTCTGCTGATTTCCTGTGTCACATCAGGAAAGGTACTAGACTGTTCTGAATTTCCCCACTGGTAAAATGAGGGCAGCATTTCTTCCTCCTTTTCCCACTCCTCCCCAGGGGTCCCATAGATCAACTCCCTAGAGTCTAAAATTACTATAAGTGCCACATAGAACAGCGTTGTTTCAGATGCACCATTCTTCTTCTTTTCTACTCTACTCTCTTCATCTCAAACTGCCACCCTGAGCTTTGTGCAATTTTTCTTTGCTTCTTTAAAAGGAAAGCGCCTACCTGGTAAGTGTAAGGTCCTGAGTTGGATTCCCAGTACCAAAATAACAATGATATAATGATAAGAATGTAAAAAGAAAACAAATCAACTCTTCTCCCAGGTGAATTTTCAACTAAATTCCCAAGGTAAGTAGCTCATTTAAGAACAGAAGGAACCAGCCTGCTCAGTGTACAGGACAGTGGGGGAGGGCGTGGAGTTGGGGGTTCAGAAATCTGGGTTTTGTTTGGCACCTGCTCTGTCAGTTTTGGCTGTGTGATGTCATGAGGTGACTGTCCTGTCCAGATCTCAGGCTTTTCTTGCAGATCATGCAGAGATGCTTCCCAAGGTGGCTCTCTCTGCCAGGATTCTTTCCAGAAGAGGCAGCAGAGGGTGGAGCCTGAGCCTCCAGGAGCTGGGTTTGAACGTAGGTATTGCCATTCACCAGACCTGTGAACTCGGGAGAGCTCCTTGCCCTCTCTCTGCTTCACTCCTCAGCTGCAACTGGGAGGTGATGATGGTCATTGCACAGGGTGGGGGAGGTTTAAATGGGGGTCCACCATCCTGTCTTGGAGCCAGCTGACTGTGTAATGTAACCAGGAGCCTGAATAAAGCTCTCCCGCTTTGTGAGTGGGTGTTGGACATTGTGTCTCCGTGATGAGGAAAGCAACACAAAGGGCACGAACGTCATAAATGCTCAACAGATTTATTATTCCGGTGAGTGTTGGTCTGTACTAGAATACCTAGTGGTGTTCTCTGACAGGTTAATTTAAGGTTCTCACGAGGACCTGTTTTTGTCCTCCACCTGTCTTCTGCATGGGAAGGGCTGATCCACAACAGCCAACTTGGGCCATTTTCTTGCAGTGGATGCATGCGTGATGGGGAACTGGAGCCAGAGCAGGGATGAGGAGAGAGGAGGAAAGAAGTCCCAGGGTCTGTGGAAAGCACAGTGAGCCACAGGAGTAATGCAAGCTGGCTCAGTCTGACTCAGGTAGCACATACTAAGTGCCCATTCCTGTGTGTTCAAGTGCATGTGTTAGAGAGAGAAACAGACAAACAGAGAGCAGGGGAGAGGGATGTAAATGGTATAAAATAAGAACAGTGTGTCTGCCTCAAGGAGCTCACTGACTAATTAAGAGGCTAAAATAAACAACCGGAAGTTGATTTTATTCCAGTTCACTACATGGCACATGAAAAGGTAGGGACAAATGAAATGCACAGAAAGACATCTGGTACTGGGAAGAGATGGCTTCCTGATGGAGGTGGCAGATGAGACAAGATTTTAAATGGCAGGAAGGATGGCAATATTAGTTACTCCACTCATCCAAGTAAAATTTATTGAGTACCTATTAAGGTCAGGCACTGTGCTAAGTCCTGGGGAGGCAATGGCAGACAAAAACTAACAGAGTTCTGGGAGATAAAAGTGGAGAATATTGGGACAAAAGAGCCAGTCAGAGCATGGCTGTGAAGGCAGAAAGGAGGTCCCTGAGAAAGGCAGCTGGAGCTGTGGCTGGGAGGTTTCAATGGAGGCCGTGCACTGGAACTTCACTCCTGTGTGTGTATGTTATAGCGACGCAGGTGGCCCTGCAGCTGAGCAAGCCTGATCCCGGGGCAGTCAGCAGAGAAAGGATAGGAGGGCAGAGGCAGAGGGCCGACCAGCCAGGAGAACGGTAAATCCCTGGTTGGTGACTGGAGGGCATGCTGGCCATGTGGATGTAAGAGAAGCCGACAGCCTGACAGAAAGGGCACGAACATGGGTCGCTGTCACATTGTCTCACCTGGCTTGCCTCTTCTAGGTTGTCACCAAGGGCCTCTGTTTCCTTGTCAACAAAGCAAATACCCCCTCCCCCAAGGATTGTTTGGAGAAGCAGAAGTAAACTGCAGAAAATGCCAGACACTGAACAGTCCTTGGCAGGCATCATGTGGGTGAAACAAGGACAGTCACTCACTTAACATCCTTGACTTACTTGTTTAGCACATGTCCTGCTGACATACAGATGAGCCTAGATTCTGCCCATGGTGATGGACAGAGTGGCTGGAGAGTTTAAGATGTCCTTACACATTGGGAATGGGGAGTCACTTAAGGGGAACAGAGTTTCAGTTATGCAAGATGAGAAGCATCTAGCAATCAATTGCACAGCAATGTGAATGTATATAATATTACAGATTGCCACACTTAAAATAGGATGGTAATTTTATGTTATATGGTCCTGTAACCACAATTTAAAATAAAATAAAAATATTTTTTTAAAAAAGAAAGGACATATGGAGATATCTCAAAGAGCTGGGACTAGAGGTTCCACTTGACCCAGCCATCCCTCTGCTGGGTATCTTTCCAAAAGAATTAAAAGAATCATACCACAGTGCTATATGCACACCAATGTTTATAGTGGCACAGTTTGTAATAGCTGAAACTTGGAAACAGCCCATTTGCCCATCAGTTGGAGACTGGATAAAGAAGATGTGGTTTTTCTCTAAAATGGAATACTACTCAGCCATAAAGAATGAGAAATTAGAGAGTCATTCATAGGAAAATGGATACACACTGAGGATATACTCTTAAGTGAAATAAATAAGCCACACATGTGTAAATACTGAATAGTTTCTCTGGTGTGAAAAACTATAATAGTACACAAGATCCTAATGAGATAATTAATAATGTGAAATAGGAAGAAAAGGGCTAAAGGTGTAGGGAAAGTGGGAAGGGTAGGGGAAAGGTAATAAGGGAGAGTAAAAAAATATGAGAAAATGAAAAAAATGTTTGTAAATGGGGAGGGGAGGGGGGGTGAAGGGAGGGCAGGGACAAGGGGAAAAAATGAGAATCAAGAATGTCATGTAAAGGTACAGGATCCCAATAATGAATGTAACTATTGTATACCTAGATTGTACCAATAAACTCAATAAAAGGAACAAAAATATTTTAACAAGTAGATTTAAGAGGAGATACCATTTTAAAAATGTCTTTATAGTTTCAGGTCTTAGTAACAAGGAGCACGGTGGTAATCATTCAAAACAAACAAAACAAAAAGTGGGAAAATCTACAGGATTCCACAGAGGGTGGACAGGAGGATGGAAACTAAAGTGGCAGCCTGGCACCGTGTTGCGTGTCCTGCCAGCAGAGAGAGGTATGAAACAGGAAGCTGGCAGGAAGATGCAGGGCTGGGCCCAAGGGAGCAGCTGGAAGGTTACTGGGCCACCAAGGTGTCACTCAGGTCAGGTGAGACCTGAGTCTCGGTCTCAGGCTCCACCAGCAACACAGCTCGATCCTCCCAGGTCCACACAGCCTCCTTGTCTTTCTGCTACTGCCGTGCTTCCTGTCCCTTCCGGTCCCTCCTCCCCCTGGGCCTCTGTGCCTTCTCGGCTCCATTTTCCCCCAGCCTGCTTGCACTCAGCTGTCACCTCACCGCTTCTCTCCACACATGTCCTCTTTAACTAACTGACCAGAAGTGGAAAAGAATGACAATGGTCAGTTCTAAAGAGAGTGCGAAAAAACAGAAATTCTCATATACATGAGGGGACCCAAACTTGCTACAACCAGTTTGGATGTTAATTTCATAACATTTAGTAAAAATTGTTTAAATACATACTCTTTGACTTTGCAGTCCCACTTCTCAGTCGTGATCTCAGAAGTTTGTAAATCTGTGTATCTAAGGATGCTCACTGCAACAACCTGAATATTATCCATGGGAAATTATAGAATTTGTTATCAGCCACCTGTTCAAAGAATACTGATCAGAACATGATAGATCTGCATCTCTTGGGATGGAAAGATTGTGTGTGAAGGGGCGTGTGTGTGTGTGTGTGTGTGTGTGTGTGTGTGTGTGTGTTGTACATAAACATGTGTATACTGATGCCTATTTAATAAAAGAAAAAAATAGGAACAATATGCACCTACCTGCTAGTGCTAAATATGTCATAAGTACAAGATTGCTTGTACCTTGGTAGGCATTTCATGTCTGTGTATAAGAATATTAAAACTGGCAACATTTTGGGTGGGTAATTTTTATTTTATGTATTGTCATGGTTTAGATCTAGAGTGTCCCCCAACGTCTTGTATGGGCTTACAGAAGACAACTGGAAGATGAGGGTGCTACACTCATCATGGGATTGATCCCTCCATGTGTCCATAGATAAAAGTGCTCCTAGGAGTTTGGAAGAGGCATGTCACTGGCGGGAGACACTTGAAGGTAGATCTTCCTCTCTGATCCCTCCCTTCTCTCCTTGCTTCCTAGCTGTCATGAGGTGAACAGCTCTCTTCTGCCATTACCCTGCACTAGGACATTTCTGCTCTGAAGCCAGCCAAGCATTGACTGAATTCTCTGAAAACTGTGAACCAAAATAAATCTCTTTACTTTGCCAAGTATTTTGTTCCAGTGACAAGAAAAGTGACTAATACATGTATTTATCAATATTTTTCATCTAACGTAAATTTAAAATCAAGACAAAAAATATTCCAATAGAAGGAATCTCCTTGATACAGTTCATTCTTCCATACCAGGCCATAAGTTCCTGACAAGCCTATGGATTGGCTGCCTCTGGATCACATGATAATTCCTGGTCCAATCAGGGTGAAACAGGAGGATGTATTAATAAACATGACTGTAGGCAGGCTGCAGGATATGGTAAGGGCAGTCTCAGCTGGAAAGGTTTGTAGGCATGCAGATGTATCATGGAAAAGTCTTTCCACCTCAGCTATGCACCAAAGACTAGAAATGCTCATTACTTTGGGTACATATAGAGAGGTAGAGATTTGAGGAAGGTCAAAAGAGAACTAAAATAATACAATGAAGGAAAAGCAGCAACTTGAAAGAAGAAATTAAACGGAAAAAAAGACATGCCAGTTGCTAATTGAAAAAGTATTTACTAAATGGCTACTATGTGCAGGCATTATGCTAGTGCTGGGTGTCTAGTGCTCCTGGCATTGAACAAGACAGGCATTATATTCTATGAGGTCAGGGCAGTGGTGGGTTAGCATTTGTTGCAAGTTGGTTTAGCTGCAATGATAAAAGGCCCAATACGACAGTAGCTTAATCAAGTTAGAAGCTAATTCTCTCTCCCATTGAAGAAGTCCAGAGGGATGTGATTTAGGGCTAGTAGGACGCTGACAAGACAGGGGCTATCAGAGATTCAGAATCTTTTTTATCTTAGAGATTTACTTTCCTTAGCATGAGGTTTTCACCTCACAGTCCAACATGTCTGCTTACAAACCACCAGTTGTGCTCACATTCCAGCTAACAGGGAGGAGGAAAGAAGATAGGAATGCCTCCTGATTCTAAGGCCACTTTCTCTCCTGTTTGTTTGGCCATATGGCTATTCCTCACTTCCAGGGAGGCTGGGATATGTAGTCTTGTCCTGGTGACCAGTACCTGGCTACTCTGTACTAAGAGTAGAAGAAAAGCATGGAGAACAGGAGGCACCTGTCAATGTCTGCCACAGAAATGAGTTGGAAAATAAGCAAACAAAAGCGTCACAGAATAGAAAGTAGTTTGACGAATAAAATCTTATGTGGAAGAAACATAGATTGGAGGCTACCAAAAAGGGAATGGTTAGAAAAGGCCTTGCTATTAAGGTGAGATCTTAGCTAAGATTTGAAAAAGCACTAGGCAGCCGTGGAAAGGAGAAAGATCTACAGGAAGAAGGCACTAAGCGGAGGGAAGCCATGGCACAGAGCCAGGAGGCAGGAGTGAGGTGGACTTGGACAAGGAATAAAGCCATGGCTGCTGCGCATGCAAAAAAGCAAAAACAGCCACATCCTGGGGTCCCCAGGGGGAAGTCAGAGCAAGAATTGGGTCATCAGTGCTCTTCCCTACAATCCTGTATGTGAGTGTATGTGTGTGCTTGTGTGGGGGGGGGTTAGCTCTGTATCTCACTCAGCTTCATGTGTGTGCATTTGTCCCAGACTTTCCAGATTTACATCCAAGGGGATGAGCAGAGTGGAGAGTCAGGAATGACAATCTAATCAAATCTACTGTGATAGTAATTAGAATACTCCTGTTACTCAGAGCTTTGTCCCCTCTCCTCTGCCAACATAATTCTATGACATCTTTGCTGAGTGGCTCTTCGGTGCCAGTGATATTGCAGCATTTCTCTGCTGAATGGCATATTCTGATTTCAGCTTCTCTTTGGCCTCCTGGCCATGTCTTTGTGCCACCATAGGCAAGAAAAGGGGATGTAAATGATTGTTCTGGTCCCAAGGCAGCTTGGCCAGGAGATGGAGGCCATTAAGAATTGCACAATTATTCCCCTCAGATTCAGGTGGGGTCGGACTCAAATTATTTTGCAACTACTATGTAATTTAATTCTCACAGCATCCTAGGCACTGAGCGAATAGGCTCTATTCCCATCACAAAGGTAGAAAAGAGAATTGAAACACAGGAATGTAATTGACTGACCTAAGGTCAGGCAGCAAGTTGACAGCATCCCAAGCCTCTCTCTGCTAGCACAACCTGTGCTTTTGCCTGGTCCTCCATGTACTTCTTCTGTGGGGCTGCTCAGCTTTCTGAAACAGAACTCCTGAGAGGAAACAATCCAGTTTGCCCAGGGTTGGGAGGTTACTCAGGGAGAGTGCCAGGCAAGCCAAAAAAGCTGTTACCTTCTCTGAAATGGTCTGAAGGCATTAAACATCTGCTTAGATCAAGAGGAGTCACAGAGGTGGGTGAAAAGGAAATGGATCTTAAGCCAGATGCAGCTTTCACAGATGCTTTATGATTTCTTTTGAAACTGGCTCGTGGAGAAAGACAAGGCAGAGGCATCCACGGTGTCTAGAGAGATTTTTGCTCCTAAAACAGTAAGTTCAGAAAGCCTGGTGTTGACCAAGCTTTCTTTCCCTGGACTCAGCCTCAGGGACCCCACAGCTGCCCCTGTCCCTTAGAGCTCTGCACCGGCCAGTGTGGGATGACCAGTTGTGCAGACTCACAGAACGCTTAGAGGAGACCATGGAAATGATACTGCTGTGTTCATGTACAAAAGAAAGGGCTGTGCCCGAGTCAGGCCCAGGCGGAGTCCTTGTGTACTGTCCTTGCAATCAGAGATAACGAAAACATAAAATGTGATTCAATGAAGCTGGATTCTTAGAGATGAATACAAGCAAAGAGCAGGCTTTGATGACAGGTTGATAACTGTGAATACAGAATTCTTGGGCTCCAAGTTTTCCCATGAGACACTGGACAATTCTATGTACTGAATCCTTTATCTAAATTAGATAGAAAAATAGAGGCAGAGGTAACCACCCAGGAAAACCGACCCCTGGTTCTACCTTTGTCCAGTCTGAGTCCAGGTATCAAGGAAGCCTGACAGGCAGCTTGCGAATGGGTTAAGACCGCCATAAAGGTTGTGAGCGGATGTGCTCTCTGGTGAGACACCCTGAAGCTGGCCTTGCTGACACAGGAGCTGACTTTGTGGTATGTCCGTGTGGCACATCCTACTCTGGGGGACCTGAGGCACATGCATGGTGTGGAAAGAGTTAACCACACAGGCCCTGGGAGTTCTCATTTACTCAGGAGAACAGCAATCCTCCAAGGAGAATTCTGACCAAGTGTGCTGTTTTGAGGCCATGGTGCACCAATTATGAAATGGTTAAAGCAGAGGAAGGGAGAAAGTGGAAAGATTTCATGAGCATCTTGGTTGGTGGAGAGCAAATAAAGCCTGTGACTTCACTGGGTACATGAAATTTTAGCCCAGAGATTAAAGGAATAGAAATTTGTGGGTTTCTTTTTATTATGTTTCAGAGCTTTTGTGATACACTGACTCGGAGTAGACAAAGGTAGAAAGTTACTGCAGGCTCTTGTTAACAAAAGGGGATTGTGCTTGAATCCCTTCCAGGGTCTGATTTTTTTCCCCTTCTCCACAGTGATCATTCTGCTCTCAGCTACACAGGTGCGTGGCACAGCACTGCGCTATCTCATAATACCAGCTCCAGCCAAGGTGCTCACAGACACAACGGCTGAATTTATGACATCCGTGTCAGTGTCCCTGCAGGAGGCAGGGCTCGTGCAGGCTGCCAGGTTAAGGAGCTCCCTGCTTCTGTGTTACTAGGTCACATGACACGCCGGCCAGGCGTCCCAGAAACAGACTCTGATAATAAACCTGGATAGCATGTGAAAAACGAGCCCAAGACCTTGCTTCAGCTTTCGCAGTGGACAGCAATCTCATCAAGGTATGAATCTGCCAAACAGCAGGACTGGCTTAGCAAGGACTCTGGTAAATCTAGCTGCAAAGGTGGGTACCTTTCTAAGCCAGGCAGGAAGCAACAAGCCAAATGCTTGCCCTGCCTAAGATCAAGGTTAGGGTCTTATCACAAAGGCCAGTGCTCCAAGGCACAACTGATTTATGTGTTTAGCAGGAGGATGGCTTTGCAGGCTGTGGACTCAGGGAAGCCCAAGCTGTCTGCTGCCTAGTTACGTGGTCTAGGATGAATCACTAAACTCTCTCCTTTGGAAGGTAAGGGTGTCGTTACACACCTGTACTGTTGGGAGGCAGGTAAGACTGTGTGCATCATACTCAGCCTGCAGTGAACACTCAGGAATAGTGAATACTCAGGAATAGTGAATATAGGTATGAAAAAGGGGGCATGATGCAGCCACTGGGTTTTCCCAAGAAGTTCTGACAGAAATCCCCAGAATCCCAAACCAGAGCAAGTTGAAATCCAGAAATCATTGTCAGGCTACCCTCAGTGCCTCTCAGGCAGGCATCCTTCTGTGATTCCATCTCCTCAGGCACCAACCTCCTTAACAAATTTGTCCCCTCCCCTTTAGTCCTTGTGGCTCTCCGCCAGGGTTTGTGGCATTGGCTGAGCCTCTTGAACTTCTACAGCCAGCTGGGTGCACAGTGCCCACAAGACGGGGGTCTGCTTCCTGGTTCATTCTCCATTCTAAGGATGAAAAGTATGCAGGTGGCCTGGCACGGGGTGCTATCCCTGTGCTTCACTCAGCCTGTCAGTTAACCACTGTTTTCTCCTGCGCACAGCAGACAGCCAAGTTTTCAAAACTTCCCCTGGAAATCCCTATGTGTGTTAACTTGGAAAGAAGAAAACCCAAGAAGAGAGTGTATGTGAGAAAAGCCTTTATTACATCAAGGAACCACTAGAAAAATAATTAGAAGGTAAGAGAGAATTGGAAGAAAGAAATGTGGCAGCTCCCTCGGGCCCAGTCACTTACTATTCAATCCAAGCAGCTATGGGACATGATTTCATGGCCCATGAAGGTGTCCCTGGGGTTTGCAGGCACAGGAAATCCAGAGGCTGTATGCACGTGGTCCAGTGGCTCTTCTCCTGCGCCGAGGCTGAAAGGGCACTGCCCAGGAAGCCCTCCAGACTGGTGGTCACCACTTTCTCCTCCCAGAGATGCGGTTCCATGCCACTGGTCACAAGGCAGAGAAGAAAAGGCCCTGTGTTAACTGACTCTACTCCTTCTCACAAATAATCACGCAGCAAATAAAATACCGTGGTGCCAATATTTTACAATTAGCCTTTCTGGTTTTCCTTCTTTGTCTCTGTAGGCAAAATGAACTACCAAGTCAAAGTGTGACTCCTAATAAACTGCTCTCATTTACATAACCTGATCAATTACTTGTGCTAGCTATATTTTCAAGAAACTTCTCAACTCTGAATTTCACAGCACATGGGTAGAAAGCTTCAAAGAGAATATTTTTTGCAACTCCTAAACCAAATAATTAAACATGACAGAACTTCAGTGGACACCTCAAATTCTCACAGCCCCAGGCTGAAGCTCCCCTGGGAGCCTGCTGTGTGGAGGAAAGATGAATGCACGCTAACTTCAAAGCCAAGCTTACTGAGTCAAGGCACCAGAAGCTTCAAACACAAGACTGTGGGGTACACAGCAGAAAGAAACTGGACTTCCAGTTTCCTACTGTCTGTACTTTCTAGAATTGTGACTTGTTCTCCACATACACCCAGCATCTTGTATTTGCTCTGCTTGGCCTGGCCATGTGAATGCTGCCTGGAAAGAAGAAGAGTGGTTATAGAGGGTAAGAACATTCCAGAAAGAAAAAAATTGCTTCAGTCAAACTTTGCAAGATCTGTCAGGAATAGCAAATACATAGTGTAATGAACTGCGGGAATAACAAAATAGCAGGGAGATGGGTAGCAGAGATGAATCTAGAAAGGAGATAGAGGGTTTGGAGATTGGAGAAAGGAGGTATTTGTATATTAAACCCTGCTTTCCAAATGTGTTTTGGAAGAGCTAATGACAGTGACATCTTTCAGAATGCAAGCTATAAAGAAGTTAGCTGGATCTTCCCAAGTGTTCTTTTTCCATTCTCTCATGGCAGTGAGCACAACGCTCCATGTGCGGTGAGTGGATTTGAAGCACGAAGAGGCAAAAGCAGGCACTGTTTTCTGGAACCACCAAAGTGACAGTCATTGGAGTGTTTGTGGAAGAAAGAAAATGTTCCCATGCATGTGTTTCATGATGGATCCAAAGAGGGCAGGTTTGGGAGCCAACGGATGGATGAGATTCCAATGTGAACCCCACAACTTTCTGCTCAGAGACCTGTGGCAAGATACTTTTCCTTCCTTAATCTTGATTTTGTCATTTGTAATTCAGGAAAACAAATCACTCCAACCTCATCTGGCTGTGGGGAGGATGAGAGGGAATAATGAGATGGTAATTGGCGGAGAAGAGAAGGTGTGCAGTAAATGCAAGCTCCCTTTCCCTCCTGTTGGAAACCTGTTTTCATGCTACATGCAATAAAAAGTTTATGATGTTCTAAAATTAGTTCTAAAACTAATTTTCCAAATTAGGGGGAGTAAATTATAAATCACTGCTATTTTCCTGAAATGGCATTCCTTAGCTAGGAGGGTCCTGAGTTTCTTTGCAATTGCATTAAATTCTATTTACTGCATTTCTATTAAGTCACCAGTGTGTCTGGGAAGAATGTAAAATGGCTAATTCTTACTACAAACATTACCTATGGGAGTGACACACCCGAGATCTCTGTCCACACTCCTCTCCCTACAGACTCAGGGGACCTTGATTAACAAATGTGGAAAACCACTGTGCTCTCTCCTTCCACTTGTCCTGGCCTTGGAGAGTCCTTCCACAGGCACCCAAACCAAAGACAGGTGAAACTCCCGAAAACACAGGGAGACTCAGATCATGACCATAATGCTGTTTTGGGGATGTGCAAGAGTCTTACCAAATTCCCCCAACAACAAAAGTGCTCAGGGAGCTTGTCACATAACTGTTGACGACCGTGGATCACTCTCTTCATCACGAGGCATGCCAAGTGCTAGTTCTCGTACAATCCCCCAGTCACACAGCACTCACGACCAAGTCCAATAGAGAGAGCACAAGGGAATGGGTCCTCACTGTGCTGTCTGCACTCTCCTTCCTGGCCTGGAAGGGCAAAAGGGATGGAGCCAGAGTAATGATCTTCCCCGAGTTCTGGAAGACTGCAGTGGGGCCATCAGAGGTTTGACTTTAGAACAAGGCTGCTGTCTGCTGTTCCCATCATCCAAGCCTGCTTTGCCCTGAAGCTACAACTAGAATCTCTAAATTGCTGGTTCAGTCCAAACAGACTGGAAGCCTGGCCACATGAGTAGGCTGGACCTTCTTCCTGAGCGTCTGGAGAGGTAGAGAAGAGGAGGTGCAAGAGGCAGTGAGGATCATTGAGGGCCCTCAACCCATACACGGATGGGCTTGCATAGTCACCAGGATCATTTGGATCTAGCCAAGAAAAAGGGAGACCTTTGTGTGTGCTCTGTGCATGCAAACTCCAAGTGCTGTGGGCTGTGTGGCAAACTTCTAGAAACTTCCCCCAGCTAACCCAGCCTCACCACCTGGAGCTGTTTCTGCTCTGAGGGAGAAAGCTTTGGAGCTTTCCCCGCTGAAGTCTGTCACCCTCTCAGGCAAGGGCACCTCCCACAGTGAAAGTCATCTGGCCTCTGAGGAATGTCCCACATTCCTCAGGAATAATCCGGGCTGCCCTATCTCCTCACAGGAGAGATGTTATGGCTTATGTTTAGACCACCACCCCCCAAGCCTTATGTGATCATAGGTGGGGCTGTTGGGACTGATTGGATTATGGACACTTACAACTGAATGTGCTGTTAGAGGTGGAGAGGCTCACCTGGAAGGGTACATCTCCTTCCTGGGCTCCCCACTCTCTCTCATCCCATGAGTAGCTCTCCTCTGCCCCTCTACCATGCTGATTCTTCTTTGGAGCCCACTGATCTTGAACTAAAATGTGAGTATCAGGTTTTTGTCCCAGTGACAAAGACAGTGACTAAGACAAAAGGGATCTCTCCTGCATGCCTCAGGCTCTGACCACAGCCACAGCCACAGGTTTTACCTGAACCTGAGATAAGGATCTCAGGACCCTGTCTTGGGTCAGGAAGGAAGAAAGGAGGCTGTTGGGCTGCTAGTCCATAGCCTTTTCCTTCAGAGTGGCCAGAAGGACCAAACCTAGGTCTGATGGTGACGTTGATGAAGATCTCAGCCAGGACAAATGTCTGAAAATTGGCTTTCTGGGCAAAGACTCTGCCGGACAGACTCAAACCTGAGGAAAAATGCCTTTGACAACAGCTTCCTATACACAGCTTTCTTCATACCCTCCACATGAAGCCCTCGGTACCCTGAGTCCCCACCTTCCTTCCTTTCATGGACCTCAGGGTGGCACCAGGGATCCAGCACAGTTATCTAATCTTGTGGGCAAGGGAAGGAAATAATCACAAACACACTTGAAGCAATCCAATCACTCAATATACCAGCCTGTAAAGAAATAGATGAGAAAGAAGTCTTGCAGAGCAGACCAGAAATCTGCCTGTGGGTGACAAGGGCACACAGCTGTTCAACACCCCGTGGGGTACATCCCTATAAGTGGCAGGAGGGGGAGCTGTGGTCCATTGTCTTCTGGGCCTGCTGGTGCCTGCTGGAAAACTTATGGGGAGGAGGTTTCCCCAGCATGTTCTCTATCTTCCTAGGTGTCCTATCAGAGGCAGCTCCGAGTCAGCGGGAAGAACAGTAAGGAGAGGGCAGCTCCTTGAGGCCCTGTCTGCAGTGCAAAGGCACAGAGGGATCAGAGTGCCCGAGTTCATGCTTTGGTCTGGGCAGAGTTGGCCCAAGTACAGGGGAGTCTCCAGTCAGGTAGGAAATGGATGTAGACCAGGTAACTGTGGAAGAAAAGAACCCCTGAGAGGTTGTACAACAGTCTTTGGGAAACAGGCCAAAGTGAGAAATGAAAGTGTTTGGAGGTACAGTTACAAGAATATAGCTGACTTGCTGATATGCACTGTTTAGGGGCTCTGAGATCTCTGACAGGAACAGTGGGACCGAGGGCACCCCTGTGAAGGGCAAATGTGGGGCATTCCTCAGAGGCCAGATGACTTTCACTGTTCGAGGTGCCCTTGCCTGAGAGGGTGACAGGCTTCAGCAGGGAAAGCGCCAAAGCTTTCTCTCTCAGAGCAGAAACGGCTCCAGGTGGTGCAGCTGGGTTAGCTGGGGGAAGTTTCTGGAAGTTTGCCACACAGCCCACAGCACTTGGAGTTTGCATGCACAGAGCACACACAAAGGTCTCCCTTTTTCCTGGCTAGATCCAAAGAAATACTTAGAAGCAATTTCCTTAAGGGTAGAAGAGGGTGGGTGTACCTCGCCATGTTATTCAGAAACTAGCAGAATTTTAGGCGGGCAGAGCTGATGTTGTATGTGTTAGTAGAAAGACCTGAGTTTAGAGTCCGGTTAAACTGGGCTCAAATCTTGATGTTACCGTGGCTGGATTGTGAGCTTGGGCACTCTGCTCAGCTGCTCTGTACCTGCTGTACCTGTTGTACTATACTTGTGGTGCTTGTGCCATGTATAGTGGCCCCCCAACTTTGCTGCTTTGAAATCATAACAACTGGGGATCTTTTGTAAACACTGAGGCATGGCTTCCACCCCCTGCCATTGCTCTAGGATGTGTTCTGGGTGTCACGATTTTAAAGGCTCCCCATTCAGGTAATTCTAATGTGCAGCAAAGTTTGGGAACCACTAGCCTAGACCGTGATAAGTGCACAACTCATGTTTGTTTTCTAGAATTCGCTACATAATTTATAAAAAATGAAAATGCTGGACCCCATGTTTACAATTTTTTAGAATTTCAAGATGGCAACAGAAGGCACTGAACCAAGCTCTGGGGCATTCTGAGTACAGGGCTCTTGAGACGGCAAGGGTGATGCATCCAGAGGCCAGTCAGTCCTTTTCTCCTTTCCTTTCATTTCTAATGAATTCTTGTATTTCTAATGATTTCTTGTATGAAATCATAAAGGCAAAAAAAATCACACAATGAACAAAGGAAGTAGAAATAAGGCTATCCAAGGTAGGCCCAATGGAATTAGCTGCTAGCTGGGTTTGAGGCAACTCTTCCTGAAGGAGCCTGGGACCTCTGCTGGAGAGAGTCGTGAGGCCTCCGAGTGAGTGTACCACTCATTCGACACTTGCACCCAGACCAACTTCCACATAGACACGCATACAAACACAGGACACAGCTCTACTACAGGGTAGGGATTCACTGCAGAAAAATTGTTACAAGTCAGGGACTGCTTTAGGTCTCAAGATTAAGGCTGGACAGTTACGAAAATTAATTTTTCAGGAAGGAAGAATGGCCTCACTCATGCTAGGCTCCAGGTGGAAACAATGTCAGCCAGCTAGCCAGTATCAGCCAGTGCTCCCGGGACCTCACCGTGTCACAGTAGGTACAGGTGTGGTAGGTGCCGGTTATTCCTCTTGGGCCTAGTTAACGGGGCCCCGGTACTCCTGTAGGGACCTTTGATCCCTCAAACCTGCTTTGCTAGAACAGGGAGGAAGTTAGTGGGAAGAGGGAAAGGAGGAAAGGATGCTGTGGGGACCTGGGAGCTCCCTTTAGGAAAGCAGCCGGGATCCAGGAGCTGTTGCCTCTGTTGCCTAAACAGCAGTGACTTAATGAAGGGGTCTTTGAGCAACAAGTCATAGGCCCTGTAAAAGCATCAGAAATGGGTAATCTTCCACACAATTTACAGCAGTCTCGTCCCCACCCACCTGCTCCTGGTCCTTGGGAGAAGTTCACACAAAGCATTCTGACTTTGGTTCCATAAACAGAAGCACCTGGGCTGGCCGGATCAGCCTGTGGGCATGAGCTGACCCTAGGCTGTCTGCAGAGTCAGGAAAAGCCATTTGGGAAGAACTGGTTTTAAAAATCAAGGGATAATTAAAAATTGGGGGATTCGTCCTATTTTCAAAATGAGAAGAGTAGAGTGCTTGGCTCTGTGGAAACTCTGTAGATGTTTTATCTGCCACTGGGGGCTTCACTTTTGACACTGGAATTCTGGCTTCCTGGGGGTCCTGCTTTCACCTTTAATCTCAACCTCTTTGAGGTGGAGAGAAAAATAAAGCAAACTCTTACCGTTTGCTCCAGCACTAAGCACAGGTAGCTCTGTGGAGTTGTCATATCTTCTGAGGGTCAGCCTTGGCCTTTCTGGAGAAAATAAGAGGGTTTTGTGGGAATTAAGGAAGCTAATGCACTTACCTACCTCAGTGTTCCTGGGAGCTCAAGTAAGACTCAAGGTCAGCTCCTTAACCATCTCCAAGAATCATCCTCAGACACAGTCAGAGACCAGGACTATTACTTTTTTTATTTAAAACTAAGGAAACTATGGGCCAGGGATTTAGCTCAGTGGTTTTGCTGCTTGCCCTGCAAGCACAAGGGCCCAAGTTCAATCCCCAGTACCAATAATAATAAAATAAAACTAAGGAAACTAACTCAAGGGAGGTTAAAGACCTGAAGTCAGTTGGTAGATGCTCCAAGCCCGAATTCCAGCTCTGTCTGAGCTTTGGAAGCCCCACCATCACCATGATGGGCCCGGCTAAGGCTTATACCTGGGCTCCTCCACTTTGCTCCAAGATGGTGTGTGATGATTTAAAGAATGGCAGTGTCTAAGGCCCGAGTAGAAGGAGGAAGATGGAAGGGAGAAGAGGAGAGCAATACCTCGAGTGGATCATCTCTCTCACTCATTGGAAAACCAAATCAAAATAAACAAGGGTAACTCTCTCTCTCTCTCTCTCTCTCTCTCTCCCTCCCTCTCTCCCCCTCTCCATCTCTCCATCTCTCTCTCTCTCTCTCTCTCTCTCTCTCTCTCTCCATGCCTCCCTCCCTCTCCACCCCAAGCCAAAGTGATACGATGGTGAGGGTGCAGCCTGCCTAACCAGGCAGCCTCAGAGGGGCACCACTCCCAGGTCAGAGCCAGGTGGCAGCCAGCTGGAATAGACACTCTGCCACAGCCCCTCTGGCTCCCACTAGCCTGAGCTCCCAGGCTCAGCCTGGGGCAGGAAGGCCTGAGGAAGAAGGGTCTCCCTCTCCACCCCAAGCCAAAGTGATACGATGGTGAGGGTGCAGCCTGCCTAACCAGGCAGCCTCAGAGGGGCACCACTCCCAGGTCAGAGCCAGGTGGCAGCCAGCTGGAATAGACCCTCTGCCACAGCCCCTCTGGCTCCCACTAGCCTGAGCTCCCAGGCTCAGCCTGGGGCAGGAAGGCCTGAGGAAGAAGGGTCTGAGCAGCCTTGATGCTCGGCTCCCAGCCTGGGCCAGGCCAGGGTGAGGGGAAGACACCTCCAGCTGGGTGCACAGCACTCTGCTCATCACAGCTGCCAGCCCGGGACGGTGGCCACTGCCGAGAGGCGGGGCCCAGGACAGTGGCTTTAAGAATGATGGAGTGGCCTTTAATTGTTTGTACTCTGAAACCTGGGAAGTGTTGGCAACCAAATGAGACTGGAGGGGCTGCTGGCAGCCGATTGACAGGATGGAGCAGAAGCTTCCAGCCACCTAAACAGTTAAGTGGCCAGTTTGCCAAGGCCACTGAGCAAAGTGTTACCTCACCACGGGGCAGATTAAAATATGCATTTTCTCCTAATTGAGCACAGTGCAATCAGTCGGCGGTCCTGTCACAAGTGCAGGAATGAATTGTCACAGCACGAAACACACTACTCTACAGAGCATCTATTATACGAGGGGAAAAAGCCACATAAACTTCCTTCTGTTGGAATTGCAGCTAATTTGTTGTCCAGTGGACTGGGATATGGCGGCTTGGAGGAGACTCTGTGAAATGGTCCTGCATCCAGTGCAATTTTCTAGAATGGAAAAATCTAGATCTAGGTGAGCACATGATCCCACCATGGCATCTTCTACCTGTTTCATCCCATATGGCAAGGTCCAGAAATTGGTTAACCTTTGTTTTTGTAAGTATGTTTGATGCCCAGTGTGGTTGTAGACCAAATATATATGAAGCACATCCCCCTTTCCACTGCCTCCCATCATAAAATCAGTGCGTTCTTAGAAGAAAAACAAAAATCCCACGACAGAAATGTGGATCCTACTCAATACTCTGGGGTAGCAGTGGATAGACCCTTGAAGGTCAGGGCGGGGTGAAAGACTTTACTCCCTAGTATCTCAGTCGTGGTTTGAATGCTTCCAGAACAGGAAGCTCATTCCCACTCAGGCCCCTGCACCACCACTGGCTGGAGTTAGTTTTGAGGTAAACCTCATGCTAAGCTGACAATGATGCTTTGGGACACACAGACCTCTGTCTGTCCTTAACTTCATAGCCCTTGGCATTTTTAAACACATCTGTGATACTTTTTGTCGGTTTCTTTTTGTCATTATTCATCATTTCGGACATTTATAAGACATGTCACCATTTTAATTCCCCTGTATTTCTCTCTCAGCCATCGCATCCATTTGAACTCATAACTCCTATGCAGTAGCAGTCACTGTGGCCCAAGGCTGCATTTCTGACAGAAGCAGACATCCATAACCCGCTAAAATCCTCAAGTCTTTGCATGTTAAGCACTGTGACTCCATCTGTACAGTTGACTCCGTGTACCTAAATGCAGAACTTGGCATTTATTTTTATTGGTTTTTCCATCACAATTTCAGTTGTGTTACAGCATGTTGAGGATGTTTCAAGTCCCAATCGTGTCATCTACAAAGTCACTATTTCTCCCAGCTGAGGATGTATTATGTCTATGAATTTGATAACCATTTCTTCTTTGTGTTCAGCCAAACAAACCACAAAAATATTCCACAGGACCTAGCACAGGACTCTACACAACCTTTAGAAGCCACTTTTGTGTCTGTCAGAACTCTCCTGAGTTATCCGGTCAGTCTTCCACCTCAGTCCTTGGTGACAGGGACCATTACAAATACTAGTTATAAATACAAGGGGAATAAATTCAAAGGAGGAGATTTTTCTATGTTTTCATTAGAATGATCATAATAGTTCTTTTAGACTTAAGCGAGATTACAGGTAACCATCTAAAAAATCGTGTGTCTAGGATCCTAGTGAATACAAGACATAAAATGTAGCCCATTTATAGAAATCCAAATACATCTTTCACTGAAGACACAATTGACTATAATGACTTCATTGGTTTTAAGGAATTATTAGGGATAAAAATAGAAGACTAATTAGCCTTAGTTAATGCTTTTGCTTATTATTCTCCCTGGCTGGTGAAATTAGCTTGTGCCCCTGCTTTGGTAGCAACACATAAGACTTCAAAGTTGGAGTGGATGTAACTTTGTATCCTTCCTCAGGAAGGGTATCACCAGCCTCCTGGATTCTGCTGCCCTCCAATTGTGACGAGCTGGCATCTGGGACCTGGGATGTCAGCAGCCCGGCAGCCTCTCTCTTCCCTGCTTCCCTGGCAGGCCTCTGCTCAGGGTGCTGTGATGCCTTGGTGTCTTCCTGCCCTGCCCGCTGGGACGCTGGTACTAAAGTTACTTGATTTGCAGATACTGTTTCTTTGCACAGCCCTGAGGTGTAGTTAAGTGGCAGTAAATAACCACTGTATACTGAAAAAGTAATCACAATAACAATAATAATAATAGCTAACCTTTATTGGCTGTTTGTGATGCATACCTGGGTTACCTTTGTGTCATCCTTACAAGAAGCCTGTAGTGGAGACTCTATTATTAGTCCCTTTGTGAACAGGGAAACTGAAGCCTGCAGAGGGGTCACTCATCAAAATCAAGATGAAGCTGAGCTGCTTAAATCCATTGTCTGCTCACTGATATTCCTTGCTTTTTCATTTGACACTGGATATAGTCTGGTTAAATTTAATTCCACAGCAATGTGTGTGTCCCCATCACGTGTCAGTCACTGTGTTACATGTCATAGTCACTTGGCGTAAAAGGCAAGATTCCTACCTGTATGGACCTTAGTCCCCGGGACTCGAATGTGCTGTGGTAACAACCTCGAAGCCTCACTTACTTAGAATAGGAAGGGATTGATTTATTTATCTATTTAATTAATTGACTTACTTATTTTCTCCAGTAGTTGATATTGAATCCATAGCCTTCACACTGAACTACATCCCCAGCGTTTTTTTTTTTTTTTTTTAAGGCAGGGTCTCTGTCAATTGCCCAGGCATGGCTCAGAGTTGTCTCAGCCTCCCAGAGTGCTGGGATTGTAGACATGGGTCACTACGCCCAGCTAAGTTTATTGCTCATTCATACCACATTGCGCTGCAGGTCATGTGGGGGCTCTGTTTACCATGGTCATTCAGGGACCCAGGCCAACAAAACAGCCCCTATCTCAAACACTGGTAGTCTCTGATGACAGAGGAAGCCAGAGACATGGCAGTTTCAGTCCACCAGTCTCGTGCTCATCCCCAATAGGCCGTAGGTCATTTTCACTCCCATGCATTGTCCTGACAAGTCCACACCCCAAGCTGCCATGAACAAATGCAAAACGAAGACGAGTGCACCAGTGCCTGTTGAGTAAGGTAGAACAGGTGCCCCATCAGCAGCTCTCTAGGACTGAAAGGGTTACCAGGCATACATTTGGAATCCCAGCACTCTGGGAGGCTGAGTCAGGAGGATCACAAATTTTAAACCAGTATGGGGAACTTAGCAACTTATCAAGATCCTGTTTCAAAATTGTTTTTAATTGTACAGAAGGGCTGGGATATAGTTGAGGGTGAAGGCACAGGGGTCAATCTCCAGTATAAGAAAAAAAGTTTTTTAAAGGTTAAATGAATAGAAAGCATTTCCTCTAGTAGTATCACAAAACTCTTCAAAGAAGATTGAATTCTCTGAGATGAGTTGAGATTGCAAAAGGCCGAGCCTGGGGTTCAGGCTGGGATGAGAACAGCTGAAAGCAAGTGCCAGACAATCAGTCTGGAGCACAGGTTAGGTGGAAGCAGACAGACAGGTGGACGGCTGGATTGAGGCCCCATGGGGAAATCTGTTCTCAAGTGGACCCCATAAGCAGGCCCTGGAGGAAGAAGTTGGCACTGAGGCCAAAGCTGTGCTTTAGCGAGTTTCTGATAGAAGTGTGGGCCGCAGTTTGATGCTGTGACTGCAGCGGGATGGGAGGCTGCTGCAAGGCCTTGGGTATGAGAGGAGGGGGTGCCAGGGACTCTAGATGAGAAAGGCAAGTAGAAGAAGGGTGTGAGACAAAGTGTGGAAATAAACCTCTCAGGATCACAGAATGAGAGATGCTATTGGGCTAGATAATCAAATGTCATTGGGCATGTGGATAAAGGAAAGAAAATTACTGCAAGCATGCCTGAGGTCTTTGGATGGCCTCAGTGGCACCTTCCAAAAACCATGAATGGCAGACTAAAGCTAGGTCAAGCCAAGTTTCACCTGATGATGGTCCCATGGATACTTTATTTGGACAAGAGCTTTCTGTAAAACTTAGAAAATATTTTCTTCTCCCAGGAGCAGTTAATTCACTATTCACCAAGCATGCTGTTGAATAAGTGTGCTACACTCACTTGTTGACATGGACCATGGAAAATCTTTTATGACCTTGATTTTCTTAGTGACTTTCTTAGACTTTCTGAAGCTGAAGTGAAAATATTTCCTGTCTCTCTCAGACTTAGAAGCATACACAGTTTATAAAAAGTATTGCTAGAGATTCAAGGAGCTACAGCATGTAGGTGAGTTCATTCTATATGCATGAACAGAATTCAATTCAGGGACGCTGCAATAGGTTGAAGTGTTTTGCAGAGTCAGGACTGTTGCACACTGATCATTATCATGCAGTCCCAGGTCTAATTAACCCTCCTTTTGTAGAGCTAAAATCAAAATCCACCAGAGCTGAGGTCATTTTAACTTGAATGCCGCCCGCACACAGGGAGGAGAGCTCTGAGTGCGGCATCTAATCTGCCTCACACAGCAGGTGTGCTTACGAAGGGTTAAGATCTGCTTTCAGTAAATATAAAGCTTTTGTTTTACAATGAGTCATATGCATCAATAAGCATGTTTTAATGCTTTTATACTGTTTGTCTTATTAGTAGATCAGATATTCCACAGAGTATAGTAAACAGGAGAAGGCATAGCCTGGAGTTACGAGTCCGCTTTCCTTGGGATTTTTTTTGGGGGGGGGCACATTTTGGACAAGTTTACTGATTTTCTACCTGAGGAACAGGTTCCCGGGACTTGAGACACAAATGCTACAAAAGGTCTTGCCGCCCAGGGTGAGGCCCGCGAGCCCACAGCATAGCAAACCTGGAGCTCATGTGAGATAGAGTCATGGGCTGCGCAGACCCGTGCACGTAGACTGCACGTGAGTCGCCTCCTCGAGTGCACAAGGAAGCCCAAGAAACCCAGACATAAGGGGCTGACGGCTGGGGAGAGTCAAGGGATCACATGGCCTGTGACAAGCCAGAAGCCTAATCGACTTCAGCAGAGCTTGCGGCCCTGAGCTCTTACCACTAATGCTTTGCTCTATTTCCATCTGAAATTTCCTTGACAAAGTTGTCATTATCACATACTTTATTTTTCCTAGCAGATCAGGAAGATACAATTCTTCCCAGAAGGTTGACTTAATTGCTTCATGCATGTGCATTTTGCTTCCCTAGTTGCCTTGCAGGCCCTTTGATATCAAGGCCCCTTTAACCTTTGTAGACTGGTATTCTAGACCATTCTTGTCTTCCACTAGTAACCCAGCTACTTGAAAGTGAATAGAGAGCGTTGCTTAGCCTTTTAAAATGTATGTCTCATTTTGGAAAATGTAAAGATTCTATCTCTTACTTTTCGGTGAAAAAGCAAAAATTCAATAGTACTATGCTACCCTGCATGTAAGAGAAAGGGGGATGTAAGGAAATACTCCAGAATCTGCCCTCTCTTACAAAGAAATACAGAAAAGATAAGCCAGGAACTAAAATTGTGGGATACCTGCACGGGTAGACATGGAAAAATGGAGAGGAGAGAGAAAGAGGAGGGGAAAGGGATTGCTCTAAGTATAGTTTTCAATACAAATCTGACTCTTAGACCACAGTGATGCTTCCCCCAAAATAACATAATTCAGAGCAAGCAGGATGTGGCAGGGAACCCTAAGCAGGATACAAACACTAAGAAGTCCATCTAACTCTATTGCACACGAGTAAGATAACTGTGTTAAAGGGACAGAGGAGAAAAGATTGTAATCAACGGAGGAACTCAGGATCCTAACTAGATGCTGTGAGGCTGAAGATGAAGAATTGTGCATAAAACCGGGTGTGGTAGTGTACGCCTGGAATCCCAGCACTCGGGAGGCTCAGGCAGGAGGATCACTGTGAGTTTGAGACCAGCCTGGGCTACATAGTGAGTTCCAGTCCAGTCTCAACTACATAGTGATATCCTGTCTCAAAAAAACCAAAACCAAAAGCGCTCGGGACTCAGGCAGGAGGATCACTGTGAGTTTGAGACCAGCCTGGGCTACATAGTGAGTTCCAGTCCAGTCTCAACTACATAGTGATATCCTGTCTCAAAAAAACCAAAACCAAAACAACAACAAATGAAACAACAACAATAAAGAAGAATTGTGCATAGCCAGGCCTGGTGGCACAAAACTGTAATCTGAGCTACTTGGAAGACTGAAGCAGGGGGCTTACAAATTTGAAGCCAGCCTGAGAAACTTAGTGAGACCCTGTCCTAAAATAAAAATATGAGAAGGAAGGCTTGGTATGTAGCTCACTGGTAGAGTACTTGCCTAACACAGGTCCAACCCTGAATACCAAAAACAGAAAAAGGAGGAGAAGGAAGAGGAGGAGAATTGTGCATTAATACTGTGATCTGGTCAGTAAAAGTGTTTCTCATAGGCATAACGTTAGGAGTTCTGAAAACATTATATGTATTGAATTGAACAAATATGTAAATCTAATGTAGATAATGAAAGCCAAGGTTGTTACTGTTAAAGAAAGATTATCACAAATAAGTAACCAGTGTAAGAATGATTCCTGTGATATCAGTTTAGAATCACAGGTACCAGTATAAATTCATAGGGAGGATGAGTTACATACATATATGCCCTAGCCCTCTTTATTTTGACGGCCTAAAGCAACAGCACCCCAGGAATAATGAGCACCCCTACAGTAGAGATCTTGGTCTCTACACATCATTCTCCAATAAAAACAACTAGGACTATTGAGAAAATAGCTGAGTCCGGAGCCAGGGCACGGCAAATACAAGATGAGCCTGAAACATCTTGTGATGCCAGATAATAAGAAGATACAAAAAAAAGGGTGGAGGGATGAGAATCTTTCAAAAGAGCATAAGAGCTAATATAAAGGAGGCAAAGGCTGAAAGAATCTGAGCAATAAAATATAGTATTGGATTTTTAACCCAGAATGAACATTCATAAATAAAATAAATATCTACGTTAAATAAGTAAACAAATAAAAACAACATACATAGTAGGAAAGAAAGCGCTTTCTTTCACAGTGGAATTCCAGTGAATAAATGTTGGCAAAAGGAGCCTTGCCATAGGCAAGTGTCACGGAATCAATGCTGCAGAGAAGAGCACCTGATGGGTGCTGTGAAAGAAAACACACCCATCCAAGGATGGATTTGTGAGGAGATGCATTTCTGCTGGCTAAGCCCCCTGGTCTTTGTTATGGTGGCCCTGACGGACTGCTACAGGGGATTAGAGATTGATAGAGGGTTTTCTCAGGGAATGGACTCACTGCCTTGATTCAGATGATTTAATGGAGGAATTGGCAGTACTATGACATATGTTGGGAAAGGTACTTTAGGGCCTCTGCTTCTCAAAGAACATCACTGGAGTGGCTGCTAACACTGCCTATCCCAACCTGGATTGGCTAACATATGTGCATCACATACACAACACACACACATATACCACATACCCACCACACATATGCACGTGGCTATATATTAATTGCATACACACACAGCAAACATGCCGTAGACATTATGCACACACATAAACATACACACACCATACGTACACATACACCAGGCACACAAACATACAAACTACACACATACACACTCCATGCACAAAATTCCACACACACATGCACATATAGCTCACATACCATCGTGGAGCAAACCCTTGGTCTCATGAGGCATTATTCCCAAGTCCATGGTGATTCCCCCATGAGAAGAATGACACTTGAAGCCACAAAGCATGGATGGAGGCAAGGACATGGCTAAGAGGCTGCCCCACAGCCTGCTGGCACCACAGATCATGCACATTTCGGTACTATGTATAGTGTCTTGTTTAAAGCTCACAAGAAGGAAGGCAGGTAATAGGAAGGCATTGTTGCTTACTTTAGGAAACAATCCATGCTGTTGCCCTCAGTCAAAACCACAACAAATGTTACAGCCACTAGTTCCATGTACACAGTGCATGTTTATTTTTCAGGTGCTGTACTGTCTTCCCTCTCACTTGGGCTGGCTGTAAATACTTGATTTCCACCTCTCTTCCACTCTGATGCACCTCCCCTATCATAGACTGCTTCCCTAAGAACTACAAGCTCTCATCTGCATGATTTCCACAACCAAAATTGGGGTATAGGGTAGAACTTAGGATACAGTTAAATTGTCTTATGATGAAGGAGAAGAAGAAATCTCTCACGTAATTTTCTGTGTACAATTCAAGGAGATTCATGGGTCCTGCTAAAATTCATATGAGATCCTAGGTCAGGAGCCTCTGATATCTTGTGCTTTTAAATATATATACGTTTTTCACTGAGGTAGAATATACCTAGCATGAAGTTTACCACATTATCCATTTTATGTGTATTCAGCAGCATTGTAAGTACATTCACATTGTTGTGCAGAAATCACTACCACCATTTCCATAACTGTTTTCATCTTGCAAAGCTAACAGCCTAATCTTCTTAAGCAGTCACTCGCCCTCTCTCCCTCCCCTCAGCCCCTGGAAAAGCCTCTGCTCCTTTCTGACCCTAAGAATTGGGCTCCCCAAAGGATGTGGACTCATATAGTATTTGTCTCTTTGTAACTCACTGACTTCTTTCACTTAGCACAGTATCTTTCAGACTCACCCATATGGTACAACGTCATCGTTATGGTGGTACCGTGTCTCTGTATGGCTGAATAATATTCCATAGGAGGTCTTCATTTGAGGGGAGGCCTTCAAGGGGATAGTGGGGCCCCAGCCCCCTCCTCTTCCTCACTCTTTTTACTTCCTGTCACACATTGAGCAGTTTTCCTCTACCACGCACTTCTTCCATGTGCTGCTTCACCAAAGTCCTAAAGCAACAGGCCATTTGATCACGGACTAGCACTTCTGACACCACGAACCCAAATACATTGTGTTGTGTGTCTGGGCGTGTTGTGGTGCTGGGGATCAAAACCATAGCCTTTACACTGAGCTACATCTCCAACCCTTGTTCTTTTTCATTTTGAGGTAGAGTCTAAGTCAGTAAGCTGCCCAGGCTGTGCCCAAGCTCATGAACCTCCTGCCTTAGCTTCAAGTGTATGCTGTCGCATCTGGCTTTTCTTTTCATAACTTGATTATCCCAAGTATGTGGTACAGTAACGGGAAGCTGACCAACATGAATGCACATATTATATTTTGTTCATTCATCAGTCAATGGACACTGGGGGTCCCTTGGCTACTGTAAAAAATGATGCCATGAACATGAGATATCCTGCCTTTATATTGACAAATTCTCCATTACATTGTCAGATTCTCACAATACCCCTGGAAAATAGGTATTGTTAATACTTTACTGTTTTTCAGATGAAGATACAGAAGCTTAAAGTTTCATGGTTACTATGCAGCAGAGTGGGGGTCTTGAATGGTTGTTGTGCTCACAGTACTCTTGGAATTTCAGGTTAAACACAAGAGATGACATGTGTCTTTTCTGTCTTTCATTTGGTTTTGGTAAAGAAAAAACTGCCTAGAAGTCTCCTCATTGAGTAATGGGGGGGCACCCTCTGTTTTCAAAATAATCTTAAAATTTTAGGGGTCTACAGTGAACATAGCTTTCCCCCCCACAATACAGAATCTTCTTTCCCATTTGGGAAGCTCCTGAGGCCTGGGGCAATGGAGCCCCTAAGCTCAAAATGAGTAGAGAGGCTCAGGGTGCCATGTTTGTCCCGTTGGACACCCTCTTTCCACTACAGACTGAGGATCTGATGCCCACAGGGCCTGGGCTGTGGTGGTGGGGGCTGGGAGAGAGGAAAGGAGCAGCCTGGATTGGGAAATAGTGAGGACAGCACCGGTTTCTAGGGTCACTGGTACTCAGAAGCACCCCACTGAGCCCTGACCACAAGGAAAAATCTGCCCCTAGCCCCACTAAAAGGCTCCAAAACATTAACCGCCTGCAATTTTGACATATCAGATAGTTAATAAGGAACAAATTAGCACTTGAGTCTTTTTTCGGAGACAATCCAATTTCTATGCTAGGCACCAACTTCTATATTTCAAAACGCATTTTTGAAGGTTAATTAGAGAAGCAGCAGAGATAGTGTTTTCCAAGAGGGATTTTTCTGGTTCCTTCCAGGTCTATGGATGGCAGAAAAAATAACTTTCAGACACTGTAAATTGAGTATGTGAAGCTGTGAGAATAAACCCATCTCATTAGTCATCGTGTCAATTACAGTATCTAAGGAACAATTTTGTAGCAATAGCATATTTATTTGATGTTGTGAAAGCTACCTGGCCCCACTGTTAGGATGGTATTTGCTCTTAATGCTCCTAGCACCTCTTTAACAAAATGGCACTCCATAAAAATTTAGTGTGTTCCTACTGTAATTAAATTGCCCTAGTCATTTTTGCATTTATGATATAAACTATAATAGCTGTAAAATCCTGCAATTAACTTTCCTTGCGCCAACATTTCATACTTGAGAAATTCTCATTACAAATTTCATTACTGATTCACTTATCTGTAATTTGTCCTGTGTAACCTAAAGAATATTAACAAATTTAGAGTCACTTTTGCTCTATTAAAAATGAAATACAAAAGTCTTTCACATAGCAAGTCAATCATGGTATTTCAAAGGGTCCCAAATGGGTCAAGAGAGGTGGTGAGGATGGGAAGAAATAAGAGATCTTCAGGTGGAAAGAGCAGAGTGGACAGGAAGGAGCATAAGTGGGGTGTTAGTGAACTCCCCCACCTATTAAGCAAGAACACAGGAAGGCATACAGCATTTATGGAGAAACAAAAGGGGAAGGGATCAAAGGGCCAGTAGCCTAGAGGTTCCTGTCATTTCTGCCTCAGTTCTTACCTCTGCTGCTACTTTTTCTCTGAGGGGTCAGGGTTGGTTGGAGCTGGCAGACATAACTAGCTTTGCCGTTAGCTGGCTTTGGCAGAAAGTCTATCCAAGAAGCCTTATTATCAAAGGCAGTGGCACGATGGAACGAGGATTCAACTGAGAGGGCCTCAGACAGAGAATACTCATCTTTCAAGTTTCTGTCTCCCTGGGCTCAGACTGACTTGTGGGAGAAATTTAAAGACATTTATTTCTCTGTTTTCTCAAACTCCCTCACCTAAGACAGAAGCCCACTACAATGAAGTGCACATCGACTGACCTAGTGTCAGCAGCCATGAATTCATGTCCTGGTTCTGTCACAACTTTGCTGGTGACTTAAACTGTCTTGGCCCCAGTTGGAGAAAGGACAGGCTTTCACTAGAAGGACTACTGGGACTCTATTTTCCTCTGAAGAGGAAATTTCCTGGGAGAGAAAGCCCAAAGTTCCTCTTCACCCCACAAATGGTTGGTGTGGGGTGATGTGATCTACACAGTAATATGATCTACACAGTAGCAGCCTGTGTAAATATTTCCCCCCAATAACGTCCTATCTCAGCATTTCACTGCCTTCCATTTTGTTCTAATTTGTAATTAACTTTTACAAAATTAAACTGAAGATAGAAAATTACTGCCCCAACATAAATAATCCTGCCGTGGAATGTGGCAGTGTTAACGCAATCAACAATACGACTCATAAATGAAAGAAATGTTGTCATACTTATTACTTCTGTGTGCTCCATCTTTTATAGAATATTACAGTGTAAATTGAAATTTTATATGATTTAATAAACCTCAAAAAGATATTATGGCCAAGTAACCACATAACTGTAACAAATTGTGCTCCTCCCTCATTACAGAGCTTTCTTCTCACGTGGGGCTCTCAGCCTCATTATCAGAATGGTGTCTTTGACAACCCAGAGCCTATTAAAAACACCTTGAAGAAAGCACACCCCACACTGGCGCTTCAAAATCTATACCAAGCTGGAATCCTTGAGGATGGCTTTATAAAATGAGGAAATAGCTCTTTCATTTTTCATCCTAAGATCCAGGCAACAAAAACATGTTATCTGGCCCCATAAGACACCCCCCACCCCATATTTCTATGTGACCCAAGCCAAGTTCTGCATCACCACAACAGACATAAAGTGAAATAATCCAAACAGCAACAGAGGAAGGGGTTTATTGCCCCTTGAAATCTTTAGCTGCTTTTATAGGATTACTAGTGTAGATTTAAAGTTTCTTTGTCTTCAGAGCACCAGACCTCCCACTGTAGCTGAATGCCATTTTTCAAAGCTTTCTAGCTCACCCAGGGGTTCATTAGGATGGCGGAGGAAAGCACTGCGGATAGATGGACTAGGAGGGCACTCTAACCCTCCTTCAGCCTCTTACATTAGTCTCTGTACCCTGCCCAAGCTTGTTCTAACTCCAATTTGGAAGAAGGAACTGGAAATGGAAGCACTCTAATCACATACAGTGGCTCTGGGAGCCTGATGTGGTTTCTGTAGCTTCCAGCAATGTGTGGGACACACTTGCACTGGAGAATTTAATGACTTGTTTTACTGCTGCCTGCCATCAATATTTATCTATATTAACTGAAGAAAGGCATTACTTGAAATGGCGTTTCACACCTCTGAGCATTATACAGTAATTCTAAAGTTGTAAGTTGTATCAAACTCTACAGGCAAACACAGAGATACAATATGAATGGCAATAACACAACTCAAAGTTTTGCAACTTGAATTGTCTTGCAGCAATGTAGAAAACCAAAGTCAAGATAATTAGAATTGCTGGCACTGGGAATGACTGGATAAAAGCCATTGAAATTTCTCCTGCTTGGTTTTTCTTGGCTTAAAAAGAGCAAGAGCACCTCCTAAGTATGTGTTCTAGAAAAGAAATCTCAGACAAGGTGATGACACAAGGTAGATGCTACTGTGCTTCTTTCTGCCTGAGAATGTGGGTGAGACAGGTTTCACCTGTCCTCCCCTTATTTCTCCTTTGGTGGTCAGTTTTCTCACTCTCTTTTTCCTCCTGCCCTTCTCTGGCCACATTTCACTGCATTTCCTGGCTTGTGTCTCTTCAGTGCACTTACCTGAAAGAATGGCTTCCTTCAAATTCCCGACAATGAATGTCATTATATTATATACATTAAATGTGCCAATAAAATTAGTTTTAAAAAAGAATGTCTTCCTTGCCTGCTGGTTTACCCACTTTCTTTTGGCTGCTTCCTCCCAGCATGGAAGCTCCCTGAGGGCAGAGCCAAGCTGGACTCATTGGTTCAGGTCTGTAGAGAGCTCAGACCCGGTACATGGTGGGAGGGTGGGGCACTTTCCATTTATGGGATAAATTATCCCCATCAGAAGAACCTGACCTTGACACACAGGAGCATTTCTAATATCAGTACAGATCACATTGGACAGTACAGATCATATTGGACAAACAGCCTCAAGGAAATCATCTTATCACCTTACATTAGAATTTTAAGTAAAGATCAGAGTTTCAAGGGTGAAAGGATCCAGGCAGTTGAGCTAACCTTTCACCCTGAAGAGGAAAAGCCCATTCTCACAGTGATCAAGAGACTGACCCAAGTTTGGCCTTTACCATACTTTGGCTGAAGAACCCCAAAATACATCTGCTGGCAGCCTGCTGGCCAGAGCACTTTCTGATACCCTAGACTCTGTCTCCAAACGTTAACTCTGCAGCAAAAGATTTTAGATAGGCTTGACTTTCACACTCTAGGTGGAAATGTTCTTATAATTTTTCCATTGTCAGAAATTATGTTTATGGGACATCTGGGCAAGAGGATTAGTCCTCAATTCATAATAGATAAGGTTTACATTTTTAATAATGGAATTAGAACTTCAGAGAAACTTATTTCTACATCATTAACTCACCACACTTAGATTTTATATTAATCTGAAATTACTCACCCAATGACTTCATACACTTTGGAAGAACACAGACTTGGAAATAGACAGTGAACAGAAGGACATACATTCAGGAGATGCCTAGTCTTTCTGAAGTTGTAAAATCCTGCTGTTATTTGGTAGAATCTGTGAAATAGGGTTGATGAATTGGATATTTTCTTTTGACTCTGGCTTGGAAGCATTTCTTGAATTAACTAGAGGTGCTCAGGAGTATGAACTGCAAGGCTGAAATTCACTGAATTAAAAAACTAAAAGACATTTGGTAAGACTTTGTGTGTATCAGGCCATATTCAGGTATGGCTTTTAGGAGGACTTAAAAGTGATGTGAGGCCCAGGGATTTAGCTCAATGATGCTGTTGCCTGCCTCACAAACACAAGGTCCTGAGTTCGATGCCTGCTACAAAAAAAAAAAAAAAAAAAAAAAAAATT
>NW_022900916.1:28090489-28095489 GCF_012274545.1 Fukomys damarensis
AACAAAAAAAAAAAAAAAAAAAAAGTATGTGTATCCCTTAAATAAATACATGGGGATAGATTTAAAGGGGGTTGGAGGGGAGGGAGAAGCTATTCAGAAAATAGGATATATCTTGCTGTTTACAGAAAACAAGGGAGGGGGTACATCTATTGCCCTAGGCATTACTATTCATAGTAAATAGAATTATCTGTTAAGATAAGGTATCTTTGCTCTAAACACCACCTGCTTATCAAGTGTTCTGAATGAAGTGAATAGCAAAAGTAAAACATAATCTATAATATGCCGCGGAATCTTTGAAAAAAAGGAAATATGTAAAGCTTTCTTTCAACAGCCATTCAACATTGAATCAATATCCCATTTTCTTAGTGATTAATAAAAAATGAGCAGATCTTAACATTTTAAATGATGTACTATCTCAATCTTGTTTTTACTCCCTATACTTCCAAAGGATTATTTTAGGTCAGATGATTATCTTATTGATATTCCCTGTATTGTGGACAGTGGAACAAGCACAGATGAAAAGCCAGTTTTAGATACTTTGAAACGAGAATGGAGAAATGTTTTCTTCATTCTTTCAGGCTAAGGAGCAGTGACAGGTATTCAAAGCATCCAACTGTCAACACTGTGACTTCCACTGTCATCTGCATCATAATCTGTTTCTTAGTAACACTTGGTCTGAGCAGCAGTAATAGAATTAATTATACTTCATTTTGCTGCCTTTAACAGTATTGACCAAATTTAAGAACAAATGAGAAGTGCTTATCAAGCTTGAAGAAAATAATCCATCAGTGGCACAATTTAAATTCTCTGCAGTTCTCTTATTAATCAAAGTAACACTTACTATCCTATCTCCACTTCCCATTAACAGTCATTAAGCCCTGCTGCTGATTGAAGCAATTTCTTTAGGGATCTCAACCTCATTTTTAAGAGAACTTCTCCAGTGGAAAACAATATCATAGAAATGTGGCGACTTAAAAGAGAGGAAGATGGTTCTTCAATCATGTTTTGACCTTGATAATTTTCAACAGTGTAAGTTCAAAAAATGCACAACTGTGGGACTGGGAACTTCCCAGAGTGGATAGGGCTGCCCTTGCCTTGTCCCTAAAGAAGGCACCAATGCAAAAAGCAAGGCACAGACTTGGGTTAAATACTCAGCCAGCCCCTCCAAGCCACTTCATTTTCTTACACTCCTGGTGCTAGGTGCATCTCACGAACAAGGCACACACTATGAGGGGTTTACCAGCAACACTGTGTCTTGGCTTGTGGTTGTGGGAAGTACATGGAAAACAAGGAGATAACACGTTTGACGTGATACACAGCACTGTAACTATAGGGGCTTGAACAGCTTGTCTAGAAATAATAATCAGCTTTTCGGCTTACCTCTCCCAATTGTTGTGAAGAACATGTGAGGAAATGTATGAGAAAGTCCTTTGAATTGTTAAATATGTGACAAATGTTAACTATGCAAGACCTAGCAGCTATGGAAAGTGTTTTATTCAACTTTATACAAGGCTGATACAGACTCGGTGGCCAGTAAGTGTTGCATTAAAGAAGTCTTATTTCTTCAAATGAGAGTAAGAGAACCCTCATGATTAAAATGTAATACCGTTTTTAAATAAAATATCTGTAATACATGTGGAATGGAAAGGGCCATGGACCCCCAGTGTTTGGCTATAGAGAAATGGGTAGAAACAGAACATTTTTAGAATCTAGGGAATTTGGAAGGCAGTGCCTTTGCACCTAAAACAGTTTCTGTGACCAGTGTGACTGAGGAAATGGTGGTTTTAAGAGGACAATACCCAGAGACATTGGTGATTGGCAAGGTAAGCATATCGGCTGCTAGTTTGGTCATACCAGGAAAGACGGTAAAGCTGAAAGAATTTACCTCACAAAGGTCCCCCTGCCTTCTGCCCCTGGAATCTAACGCCATGCCACTGACTACATCTTTAGCAGCTAACAAACAAGTGACCAAGTTGAATGCAAAGCAATCCCATCCTAGGGAGGGGGTTGGGCACGGAACTCAGACACCAGACTGTGTCTTCTCTGCACCATCAGGCTGTGGTGTGGAAACATTTAATAAGCTAGAGTTTCACCTATTCATCTGCATAATCCCTTGGAAATCAGTATTTCCTACTGGTTATTAATTATGATTCATTATAATTTCAATATTTATACAAGGCAAACACAACACTGGTTATAAAGTTTCAGGATGCTAAAACATTCTGCATAGTTTAACAGTGATAAAACAGGCTAGATAGCTTTCGTGGCTTGCCCAAAGCCACCCATCAGGGCACTGCTGGCATCTTTGGTTGATTCAGAAGTAACTTTGCCACTCTAAATGGCTTCCAGGATCTGTGAAAAGCTCTTCTCTTTCCCCAGAGGAGCTGCGCACCTGTGAAGGAGCCCAGGAGAGCACTCTTGGGTCTTAAACACTCCTGTTACCTTTGCAGTTTAAATACAGAGCCCCTCTGATTTTGGCTGCCTCCGAGGCAAGGGATTCAGAGACTGGACAGCTGGGATAGATCCATTATTTTCCTTTCGTGGTCAAAGTCCCAGGAGCGGCTCAATCAAGGCCTAGATCTGAATTTGCCTGGCCAGCATAGATGGGAAGACGATTCTTAATAGACCTTTGGCATAACGATGACCATCTAATCAATGAAGAGATGGGACAGCCCAGATCTCGATGGCCACTGATGTTTCCAACTACACACTCTGCCCTGCTCTCAAGATGTCAGCAGAGGCCAGGCAAGAATCGAGTTCAGTGGGGAACAAATTTTCTTTCCTTGAAGAGATGTAGGGCATTGTCCACCACTTAATTTCTGATAAGACATTAAACATATGCTTCTCATCTCTAGGAAATGAAATGCTGAGCTGGAGTTTTGGATCAATGCAATACCTACTCCTGTTAAAGCACTTAAAAAGGAAAACATCTACAAAATGTCCCATTAGGCTGACAAATTTATAGCACTATGAGAAGTGTGCCAGCAGTTTCAAAGCTGAAAAGAGCATTGTGTTTAAAGAGTATGAATGGATTTGAATTCAGCAATATTTCATCCACACGAACAAGTTTAGCTGGCCCATCTCTTTTCAATATTTTCCACATTTACTTTAACTAGGCATATGTATGCCTTGAATATGGACATCATCTTTAAAAATAAGTTGTAAAATGAATGATATTAAATGGACTTTCACAGCATGAAGACATGGAAATATATTCTCATCTTGATGTGTGGGGCTGTACAGACATAAATGCCATTAGCATTAATGGTAATTATGTGCGTAAATCCCCATGCTCTCAATAAGAATATGTCCCTTAGTTTGCAAGTACAATGACTGGCTCATTTTTGAAACCAGAAACAGCTGAGACTTCCCCCCACCCTAATGGGAGAGAAATATAGGGTGGCTCAGAGCACAGTGTCTAACCAAAACATGTATTCAAGCACTTTAAAATTACTTTACTTCAGAAGAGCTGAAGATGTAGAAAAAAGCTCAACTTGCCATCTGACTATCCTGGTAGTTTATACTGTATCATTTTTAGTTTCCTGTCACTGGCTAGGGCAGTTACACTACAGGAGCTATGTTCAAACTTGTTTTATTATTACAAACTTGTTTTATTATAGTCTGATAACTATTGATAATAATACTTTCCAGTCGACCCAGAAAAAGCTGATTAAGTACAATGAAAGTCTGCAAAAAGCAAATTTAGCATCCTGTCCACCATAGCCAATATATCCCAGTCTTATTTAGACAGGCAGGCCGATGACAGATCCAAGGAAAAGGTTCAAGTCTTCTCTCTTTAATTCTTAAATTAATAAGGCAGTGAAGCCGTGTTTTGTTAGGCTTCACCTGACACAATAGGAAAACAAAAAAGTCCTCTATGCCCAAAAGTCAGAAAACATTAACACAGAGGGTCACGTGCCTTGTAACTTTACGAACATTTCATCAGGGTAAGATGGAGCAAAGTGACACATGTAATTAAAATATACTAAAAAACCAGCCATTGTGGCTTTCAATTACAATGGAACTAAGAAGCAACCATATTATTTCTACAAACTATTTTCACTTAGCACAGTTCAGATGGAATTATTGCCATGACCTTTTAAAAATGTGAAAGAGTGAATCAATACCCTTTCAGAGCAAGATTGCAGGAGCCGAATTGGCCATGCTGTAATGGTGTGTATTTCTGCATCAGAAGGCAGTTGAAACCTAATTATCGTCAATCACATACAAGGTAGCTCCACGTACTGATGCGCCCATCCGGGCAGGGGTGTGTGTGTGTGTGCGTGTGCGTGTGCGTGTGTGTGCGTGTGTGTGTGTGTGTGTGTGTGTGGATTCTGGGCTCCCAGAGGGAAGAGCACGTGCAAAGGGGGCGGGCAGAGTCAGGCTCGCAGGTGAGTTATAGGGACTGTCACTCATTTACAATAACTAACACTGGCCTGTCAGAAACAGCCACCTGTAAATGATGTATGAGTGGCTGGCAGCTTGCCATCCCCCAACAGACCTTGTAGCTAAGAATCACATTTTATTGTCGAGGTCATTGGAATGCTTACTTGGATATATACCATATATTATTAAAAAATAACAAACAGCCAATCAGCAACATTTCTTGAGGCTCAAGGGCAAAAGAGCCAACCTGCTTTTAGAAAATACAAAACAAACACCCAAAATCCATTTCAGTAGGTGATTTTTTTTTTTTTATTCTCTACAGATAAAAAGCAACACCACAGGGAAGCCTGAGAGTGGCCAAACTAGGTCCCCGGGTAAGGGGAGCATACACATGGGCATTCACTTTCCCTGAGCTGTTTCAGACATGGTGCAGGCAAAAAACATAAACTCTTAAGCTACAGCAATGACAGTCCCAGTTGCCAGACAATGTGCTGGTGACTGGTTCCCAGGCTATGAAAGCCATGGAAACCAGTTTGCAAGGGAGAGAAATAAGGATCTCAGAGACATACCTTCCATTCCATTCCATCTTTCTCAAATCTTGAGAATACTAAAAC
>NW_022900916.1:28100489-28138362 GCF_012274545.1 Fukomys damarensis
AACTTAAATTCTTATTCTAATAGTGGATTATAAGGGGCCTTAATTCTTTGTGTCTCTCTTAAAGCGGCAGTGATCACAATACTGGCGTTATGGCTTTTTGCAAAGATGCCATGACTAAAGGTCAGATTGCGAAGGCTCTGCGTCCATCTCGCTATGAAAGGAAAAACAGTGCATTACTTAATAAACAACTGTAGGAGTTTCCTTCATGTAGGAATAACTCAGGGCATTAAGGCTCGAGGTCTTTTGTCTAGAGAGCAGCAAGAAGTGTAATGAAAACAAAAACACCAATGCATAAAAATACAATTTATGTCCTTTTATCAAGCAAAGAAAAAGTTGGTTAATGTTAGAAAAGGGAGCAGTAATGTAAATTTATTGACAATTTTATTGTAATAATTAGATGTTTACACAGTCTGGACATTGTGGCTAAATCACTTGGAGCATGTTTATTTGCAGGGAGCTGTTTTCTGGGCACTGCGGCAGGTTCATTAAGAAGACATACTGTATTAGGATTCAAAGAAACAGCCAGCTCCCATTCTCTCCTCTGTTTCATATATATTTTCTTAAAATACTGCTAATAATGAAGCAAAATCAGAATTTCTTTCATAAGGAAAACAACTTCCCTCATGGCCCCAAAATAGCTTGAAAATAAATCCTGCATTGAATATCTTAATACACAGCATAAGAAAGACCCCCCTCTAATGACTCTAACTAGCTTTTAATACCTAGTGTGTAAATGGCAATCTGTTTTCGACAGTGAATAAATTACAGCCGAATATGAGGGCAGTCCTTGCTTTTCAGCCTTTTCTTCAAAAACCAAAACAAAAAACAAAACCCTTCAGAATTGTTTTAGATGAGAGACTTCTGCTTTCAACATCTTTCAAAAGAGAAAAACCTCATTTAGAGAGAAATATTTATTAAAATGTGTATTAAACAGCCTTATACTAGATTAACGTATTAAAATTGTACCCTTGAATAAACTGACTAAATTCAGAACATCTACACAGCTCTCTTTCATTCCTTTTTTGTGTTCCTATACTAATCTTGAATGCTCCGATATATTGTTTGTGTTTCCAAACTGAGCTAAAATGGAAATGACAGATTTTTAGCTACTCAAAAATAACCATAAAGTACCAGGAAAAGAATAGGTTGTGAACAAAATAATATTTAGGAAAGATGTAAAATGAGAATAATTCTATAGCATGAAATGGATCCAATAACAAAAGCATGTCTGGGGCAATTATATCAATTTTTAAAATTTACAAACTGTTTAAAAATTAAGATACTAAATGTTATGCTTCCAGCCTTAGTATTCCTTCCCATTTGAATTAAGCAGTGATCAATATAGAGTATTTATTACTATAAACTACAGCACCAGGGGAAGCAAAAGATGCTGTGCTTAGAACACACAATTCTCCCCTGCAATCATTTAGAAAAAGAGAAGTTTTAGAAACATACTTATCTTTACTTTAATCACAGTTGCCACAATTCATTGTATTCACACTATTTTCCTTTCCAAAGAGAATATAAAGATGATAATGAAAATGCAAGATGAAAGTAATGGTTTCCCAGTTTAAGTCCATAAGGTTAAGATAGTAAGAAAAGCTCTCATTTTAGTAAGCGCAAAAGTAACAGTTACCTAAAATGAGGTTTTTTTTCCAAGTTGATGGAATTGTTAATGGTTTGAAGTACTCAAAGAATCAAATCACAGAGCATAAGTTTGAGTAGAAGTGCTAAAAATTAACTCTATACTAAAATGACATTATATGTTCCCAGAATTATGTACTGCATAACACTACAGGTTATAACCACAAGGCTAAAATACGGAATCTTCAGTGACTCTGTGTGATAACAAATATATTTAATAATCTTAAATAAACTCAAACTTACTTTGATATCTACACTTCTAAGTAATTGAAGACATGAATTTTAAAAAATCAGATCATGAAAGCCATTATTATTTGAAGGAATATGCTCAATTTTTTAGATAATTTAAATTATTTAAGTCTTTTGCATATTTTATTAGCTTTGCCTAAAGTTATAACGTTAAAGCATTAAGGTTACATGTAATGAGGTTTTGGTGTGCTCTTATTTCTACTCCCATATTTTTACAAACTACAAACCAAGATTAGTGCGATATTACAAGGCTAACTCAAACAAAACTATCTTATTCCCAAATATGAATCTGAAGAAAATGTTTAACTAGAAAGTATATATACCCACAACAAATATCCATAAATACCCATTTAGAAAAAAAGTTCAGTCAAGGAGTAGATATAGAGCAAAGAGAGCTTGTACAAAATTTTTCCTTAGGGTGTATGTTTAAAATAAGTTATCTGCTAAGTCCATCCAAATACAAACAATGTATACTTAAAAGCTATTATTTGCAAATTCATAGTTTTAAATACCATAAGAAAGGCTTATTTAGAAATTTTATAGAGAAGGGATATCTGTGTACTGAAATCTCCATTAACAGACATTTGGCCATAGCTTTAGTCAATGACTTGACTAAAAAATACATTTAAGATGAAAGGAAAATGACAAGAAAACCCCAAACTCTTCTTGGATGATTTACATAAATTCTCATTATAAATTAGAAACAAAGCCAATAATTTACTAACATTATTCCAAGAAGTATTATAGCCAAAGCTGAGTGCTCCAAATTTCTGTTTGCTTTTTGCATGGAGACATTTTTTTGTTTTGATGATTGTTTCATTTCAGTCCTTACATCAGTCCTTCAGGAAAGTCATGTTTGACATGGTCATGGATTTTTCAAATCCCTTCAAATGTAATTTCACTTAAGCTTAATTTCAACCATGTGAAGAAGGGCAGGCAGGTGCCATGGGCATCCTGCAGGCATGGATGCAGTCTAGGGCACAGAGCATTTGAGAAGACTGCTGAACTTTCAGGTGACGCCAGTCTCTGTGGCTTTGTTTTTGGTTTTTGTTGTATTTGCTCCTCTCAGCCAAGCATTGTGCTGGTGTGACTCTGTTCCCCCTAAGGAAGCAGTCTCATTCCTAAAGGGGTAGGGACCACTCTGAGCTCCCAGAATTGGCAGCAACTCTGTAGAAGACGTTAACGTTATTCATGTAGCTCTTGTCTTCCCTCACACTCAATTTAGTGGCTATGAGCATTTTGAAAATTTTTATAGTCAATCCTCTTATCTGAACCCATACTGAAACCTTTCCACTCCTTTCCTTTCTGCATATTTTTGAGTGGGGGGTAACAAAACCCAAGAATCTTTTGTCTTCTGATACTGCTGGTGACTTAAACTGGTAAGAACTGCACCAAGGTTAAATTCACCTGAGGCTGTGCTTATAATCTCTGTGTTAATGTCCTGTTTTATTTAGACGATGAATCTACTTGGGAAAAACTGTCGAATTCTGTTTTAAATGCCCCTCACACACTGTTGGCACTTAAATGTAATTATTCAAAATGGAATCATTTAATTAGATAGGAAGAGAAATAGCAAGCCTCGAGATAACAAAGAATAAAGCAAATATGCTGACCAACTGAAGCAAAACAACAGATAGATAACAACAGGCACTCACAAGATAGCTACATTTCAGACACAGGTTAACAGAATAACCACAGGACTATGTACTTTGCTTTTCCTGGATTCACAGAAAGCAGGGAACACACAGATATCATATTCTGGTAACTGTGAGACAGTAAGAATTGCAGTGCCTCGTGCACCATGTGACTCAGCTGCTTCCAAAAACCCGAGGAGGTGGAAGAAACTGGAACCAGGACATGAAGGCAAGAAGCCACACACACACTACAGGCCACAGGGCTTGATCTGAAATTTCAGGTGCACGTGGTGCCCATGGACACTGGAAAGGTTATTTTACACCAACCAGGTCTACATGGTGAGCAGCTGGAACTAGGGACAATGGAAAGTCAGTCATTCATCCTTTAGCAACATGATGTTGTAGGTAGCAGGCATGGAAACATTTCAAAAACAATTCAGCAGGAAATACTTGGAATTTGAACACTGGTACACACATTCCTCTAGGGCCAAGACAGCTAATATCTCAGGGTGCCTTTTAGGCCACAAAAGGGTTCAGTCTTACCTCCTCCTCTGGCAGAGTTCCACAGTTCAGGTTGGTCCTTCCTTAGCTGCTAATCTTCACTCCCTGCCCCACCAGCCTCCAATCACTGAGGTACAAAAAATTTGTTAAAGGATTAGTTCAAAAATAAAGCCCCGTACAGTCTACTGGTGGGTGTCCAAGGGATAAAACTTTATGCTCAATAAATATCTATTACTTAAATAAATTCATATCTCAACAAGCCATGTCAGACATTGCCATAATTTGGTCACAAAATTTAAACATTTTATAATGAAAGTTTCTTCACTGATTTCAAAGGACTGAACAATTTAATAAATTTAAAGCGGGAAGAAATCAAAATTTAAAATATCCTATCAACTAAAACTATCTTCTCAGGGCTGGGGATTTAGCTCAGTGGTTCTGCCATCTGCCTTGCAAGTGCAAGGACCCGAGTTCAATCTCCAGTATCAAAAAACAAAACAAAACAAAACTACCTTCCCAAAACCAGTGATCTTCGAGACATAAGTAGGTAGCATTATAGCCCTTTCCCAGGCCACCATGGCTTTCGAGTTTACTTGGACTTAAAGTCTGAGGAGAAGGCAAAAGGTCATTAGAAAACAATCCATTTGACCTGCTGTCCTCTCTCAACTCTGCTGTCTGGGTTGACTTTCTATTTTCAGCTGGGCTGAAGTTGCTGGATAGAAGTTATTCTCTGGTACGCCTTAACTGCTTTGGATTTGATATGGTCACCATGGTACACTGAATTCAGCTCTCCAAAAGTCCACTGTTGCACTAGTCTTCTCACACACTCCAGTCCATCTTACAGGGCTTGTGTCCTCATCAATGGTCAACAAGTAATTGTCAAGTGCCAATTACATGCATAGAATAAAGTCTGTGTGCACCACGAAACAGCACAGCTCAGTGGTGCTGAGAGCAGGAAGGGAGGCTGGGTGTGACACCTGAGTAGGCAACTTTCTACCTGGGACCTTTGAACTAATTATGTTCCCTCAGTTTCCTAAGCAGGAAAATAGGAGTAAGTAAGTGGCTCATGGGGTTGTTATGGAGATGAAATGAAAAGCACAATATATCATGAACATTCAGTACATGTCTGCTATTAATATTACTGGTTAAATTGTTTCTGTTGGGCCTCAATAGAGGGAGCACTAGATTTTCTCCAACTACCCTGGGGCTGGGTGGGGCACACAGAGTGTGGGAATCTGCTGATCTGTGCAAACTTTGTCTACCTCTAAGGTTGTTGTTTTTAATGGGCATACATTGGTGTCATTAATTTCTTCCTCTGAGAGTACCGGTATGACACTTCCCTCAAATGAGAGGTAAACTGCCATTCAAGCTTCAAAAGGCACCTATTTTTACTCTAACAGGAGTGATATTTTCATATTACAAAGTTGAGGCCAATAAAGAGAAAACATACAAGTGCTGCATTACATTGCCTCTCTGAGTAACAGATAATAAAAAGGAAGCCTATGAAAATGGAGAGGAGTGAAACCCAGGCACTTAGGAGATGGGCTCTGGGAGTAATTTCTGTTTTCACACCTCTGTGCATATTCACAAGTGTTCTGGTGCACTCTCTTCTCAGTCCTCTTCCAAACATGACAGACCAAAAAGCTAACCAGGGCTATGAGGAAGGCTACTTTGTGCATTTGTGGCTCATCTTGGGGACATAAAGCACTCAAGTTAACATAATCATACAACTTTAAGGAAATAGGGAGTAAAGGTTGGTAGAAAGAACAAAAATAGAATTGTAACTGGATTTGGCAACTACGAAAGTTCCCACTTTTAGAAATTTTGTTTTGATCTACCCAAGGAAATGGAAAGAATGCTTCCAACATAAAAGACAGGAGCAGGGGCTTCTCTGACAGTTCCCAAGGAATATTTTGCAAAGTGAAGCGAGGTGCCCTGACCCAGGCTGCCTGGGTCACCTGTGCCCCTTCTTGAAAGAGTCACAAAGCTGAACACAGGGAAGGAGGAAATGTCTAAAGACTGTCACACTCAACTTTCTAATTATACTCTCCCTCAATCTGTTACTAACAAATCTAACCCACTTGTTGATGGTGTTGTGGGAATTTTCTTCTAAGGACTCAGGAAAAGGGGCTGGCTAAAAGCATTCTTAAAAAGCAGGTATACTCACTGTATGAAAACATTTTCTCTACAATGTATAGAGGTCAAACTACTTTTCTTATGTCTCAGATCTTGAGCTATTGTGACTTGCCATACTACTTAACAAACATTTACTGGATGCACAACCTATGCTTTGAGCCATGCCAGCACTAAATCATACAGTTTTGTCAAAGTAACAAAAGAATAGAATCTACTAGTAAAAACAAGAAAAATCCCCTCAAACAGACCATTAGTATCATTCCATGTTACTGTGTTCATATAATCTTAAAAGTATTCATCTCATCATGGCAAAACGCTATGCTAGCAGGGATTCTTAAAGAACTCAATGGTAAGGTAGTAGGTGCTTGAAAATACATTAAAGTTGAGGCAGTCCAGAAATACCTTGCTTCCAACTCAGAGGACAAACTCTGATGCATCTGAATATAAATTAAATTTGTAGAAAGATACTTGAATACTGTATGATTTCTCTGCATTTTTGAATACTCAGGATTTTACCGACACATTAGGCCATGTTTAATGGTAATTTTTTTCAATCTGAGGGGAGCTGCATTTTCTATGGCTTGATAATGTTTTGAACTTTAATACTTTCTTCTTTACTTTTAAAAAAATATTCTGACTATATTGAACTCAAGAGAAGTGATACTTTATGGTCAGTTTATAATTTCAACAACTGAAATACAACAGACTTCTCTGAAATCTAGAAGAACTTTATTTGACTTAGAAATTCTCTCACAAGGCTTCAATCAGTCTTGCTGATGAGGTTCCAGCTTTTAAACTATACCCATATTAATATCAACTTTCTTCTAGTGGTTGAATCATAAGTCTGAATCTATAATTCAGCCTTGTTTTTTCATATAACCCTAGATAGTACCAAAGTCTAAGACGTGAATAACAGATTAGATAATTATATGAAAAGCAGAAATCAACAGAACCAAAAGAAAGTGTTGACTGCAAACATTTTACAAATAATTGAATAAAAGTGGTACTCATTGTGAAAGGGTATATTCAAAGTGTTTGTATACCGATGGCAAAAACAAAAAAACAAAACACAACATATATAGATTTTACCTATAGATGGTTGAAAAGTGATTTTTCTATGATCCTGTAATACTTTATGTAATTATCTGTAATTAAACTATGATAAAAATAATCAGCTTAAAGTATTCAGAACAACTGCTGGACTAAATAACATTCTTTTTCATAAAAGAAAGTGTCATGTGCAGCAAAGTGGCAAAAACAGAACAGAGTGATCTGTGGTTAAGTGTAAATCCTATAGCAATGAAAGTCATTTGTATTATCTTTACTTCTTTGAATAAATTCAAATGACAGCCCTATTTCATTTCTTCATTCAGTTTGGAGGCCAGATGGCATTAGAATCATTTACTTCACCTTGTTGTGCTTAATTACTACAATCAACACACTATTTTCCAAATTAATCATAACAAAGTAATTTCATTAGTAACACAGCAGGCTGTTGAATTATTAGCATCATAACAGTTTGCAAACAATTAAACTTTATTTGAACCTTAAAAATTTGCAGAGTGGAACATTATTGTAAGATCTAATGGCAATAGAGTACAAATTCAGTACAGAGCAAATAATCAAGCAAAATGCTATATAAAATATGACTTACAATCACCTTTGAAAAAATTAGCTCTCTAACTGTTCATAGAAAAACAAATAAAATCTCTAAGCAAACATAATGAGAACATAACAATTAGCATATTTTCTAACAAGCCATGTTGTTTAAATTCACATTAATGATATTATTATGATCTTGAAGAATATGTAATATATTGTCAAGGGTGTAAAGAAAACTTTCTCCCTGGTAGTATACAAATGATTTCATCAAAAGAATATAAAGTAGTCATGAATCGAAAGGGATGATTTTTTTTTTCTGTCACTGCAATTTTAAATCTTTTGTTTCCTTTCTTGTATCTTTCACCTATATTCCGGTTAAAAAAGAACAAAGGCCAGAGGAGTTCTGGGCAGAAGTAACACCATATTTCTGTACTGTCACCATTCACAGAGAGACTATTTGGTTCGTAAGTATTGGTCATCAGTTGGCAAAGGACTCCCTCTCCTGGATTAGCTGTAAAGAAGGCAGAAATCTCTCACACTTGTACATTCTGGACAAGTTTGGGAGGGGGAGGGGTGCCAAGTGATGCTGTATGCAATGACAAGCTGCTGCCATCTACTGGCCCAGGACTAAAAACTTCACTTAAATTTGAGGTACAAAATCTGTACTCACAAGCGAGGCAGCAACACAAGTGAAAACGATGGTTTCCACCTATTTCAGTGGCAACATATTAGGAAAAGGTTATCAACTATACAAATGTCATTTCTGAAAACCTTAACTTGATGTGTCAATATATACAAATGACTTTATTCAAAATCCCTATATTAGGCTTTCCACCTTACATTTGAAACCGAGTGATCCTGGTATTTAGGAGATAACTGAAAATAAGTACTCTAATATTGTCTGTAAACAGTTTTCAACTTATTTGTATGGTTAGAATCTTTACTTTGATAAAGCAAAGATCTAAAAAGTTCAACAAAGTTAGTACCTGTTAAGTAATAATTAGTATTAGGAAATTATGTCTATTCCAAATAACAAGTCAGTAATACATTCTGACATATATTAAGGCCATACTAGTACTTCATAGGCATTTAATATACTTGTAATTTCAAATATACATGAAAAGGTGATGATAAGAGTCTTCAGACCTCACTCGAGCAGCAGTGAGTATAACTCAGATGTCAGGTTGCTGCTACCTCCTTCCTTTTACCTGTTGGTACATATTCCTGCTGTGATTTCTACCCTTTCCTCTCTGAGCCTTCATTTTCTTTTCAATGTTCTGAGAAATTCAGGGGAGATTCCAATCTGAAGTTCTGCTGTTACAGTGGGACTTTAATAGTATAACAATGATAAGAGTCCTTCATTGTCTTATTCTTTTGAGAATATTTTGAGACTGTTTAGAACATTATATAATGGTAGGAGGTTTCTTATGAATCTTTTATTTCATTAAATTGAAAGAGAACTGTGGAAGAAAGTATTGACAAATCCATGATCAAACCAAAAATATCTGTTTTGGTAAAGTACTTTGCTCAAAAATGCTTCTAGTTGCACTTGTACTGCAAGTGATAGCACACTGCTGTTTGTAATTCTATCACTTTTTTCTTCCTATGGTTACATTTAACAGGAAGTAAACCTGCCAATTTATAAAATTTCTTTCTTGAATCACATTACTACTGTGAGAAAAATACTAAAGTAAATGATCTATAAAGCTTTAACATAAACACATTCTTTAGCACATACCAAAAACTTGCATAATAATTTCAATTAAAATTCTATGGAATTATATATTACACTCTAAAAATTAACTGATGTCCAATGATTAAGTGAAATTACAATTCACACTACAAGTAGCAATGACCATATGGTCCATATAAAATAGTAATGAATTCTTCAGGCAATCAAATGGGTAAATAAAAACTGTAATTATTTCTTTGCAAAATAGCAACAGGTATAACTTTACTGCCTGCATCTAATTTATATTAATAACCCTCATTTGATTTCATATAAGAAGACTATTTTAATGAACTACTGCATAAAGTAATAGTCGAAGATGAGGGACATTCAACAAAACAAAGAAAGGTTATGAGCTGTCACTCAGGCTTTCATGAGGCTTCTAAATCCAAAGCATTTCCAGACAAGCAGAAGACTTCTTTTTCTGCAGGCAGAAAGGGAAAGTTGGGTTTTAATATTTTTCTTTAGTAGAAATGTTGATTTTTCCAGCTTAGAAAAAATTTACAGTTTTAACCAAGGAAAAATAAAAGTTTTCTCAACATTTTGTCAACTCAGCTTCTCAGGAAGGTCATAAAATGGTATTTTATTAAAGAAGAGGCAATTTGGGGAAACAGCTGGTTATTATCAAAGGAACTTTAAATAATCTATTCCTTTCCAAAGTTAATTCTGTGAAAATATTTTTTAAATTAAAGATTAAATAAAACAGAAAAAGATGTGGGGCACCATCTTTGTGTTATAAGAAAACCATAAGGACTTAAGACAAAGTCTCAGAAGGAAGAGACCAAGAGAACATATGAGCTATAACAAGAATATTGGATTAAAATGTACTTACCCAGGATTCTCAAATATCATACATCTCCATTATGTAGGCTTTAGGCACCAAGCCAATGGCTCCCTTCATTTCTCCTACCCACCAGCCATATCTATTGTATTCCTAATTGAAAACAATATGCAATATTAACCTTTAGACTAGTGTAAGTACAATACGGTTTGTATGCAACTTCGCAGAAATGTTATTGCTTTTCATAAAGTTACAACAGCTTGAACTGCAAATGGAAACAGTCATCTTTTTTGTTTCTAGACACTTTAAAAATGCTGTTAGGCAAAGATTTAAATTAATGTATAACACAAAGCATATTTATTACTCTGCAGAATACAGAGGCAGTCACTCACTCATGGTAAGAACCTGGGAAATGAAACTGCTTCAGGAAGCCAGTTGTCTAGCGCTAGCGCTCAAGTGCATGCGCTCCCCACCATCTCTCTATCACTATCTCTATCTCCTCTCTCTCCCTCCTCCCCACCCCCAGCCTAGGATATCTTTTATGTATAAGCACAAGTGCAAAAATCTATAAAGTTAGGAACTCAAAGGTACTACATTTGCCTTTATTATCTAACAGGGATAATTTTTGCAACAAAATACTTAATTCTTATCTAAACTTATATGATCTAAAATGATTTAGAATGTTCTTCTTAAGAAGTTATTTAGAACTTCTTTAGAATGCCTTAACAAAATCTAATATGTACATTTTAATCAGATAAATTATAGAATAAGAAAATACTAATACAAAATAATTTGCTTTTCAAAATATACAAATAGATTTCTTTAGAATGACATGCCTAAGGTATTTGTTATTCTTATTAATCATAAACCAATTAGATAAAGGATAGGAGGAAAGAATTCAAGTTGGTATGAGATTCACCTTTATAGTAGAAGATCAATAGAAAATAAAAGTATCTCAAGTTTTAAAGGCAAAATATTAATCTAGCTGTAAAAAAGAGTGATTGATGAGGCACTTCTACATTTACTTTGCAACACGAGATAAACAAACCCGTGCCTCTTCTTTCCTTTTATCCCCCATTGACAGACATACCAATGCTTTAGGCATCACAGACACTTTATAACCAGCCTCATATGTCTGCCAGATTGACTAATGTATTTTTATCTCAAATTTATTTATGTTTAGTGAGATACAAACAAAGTAAAATGAATCACGAGTTTCAAGAATAATATCTTCCAAAAGCAATACTCTGCACAAGCACTGTAAGGCCAAAAATTAATTTTTCATAGAAGATAAATTTTTAAAATCAATCCCAAAAGTAATTCAATAGGTTATGATTTTCCAACATCTAAGTCATAGATAAATGTGCATATGCATATTGAGTTACATGTGGGGAGGGAAGGTTAATACGAGTACAGACTGAACATTTGTATTGATTAGCATACTACTGACCACCAGAAAGGAAAATTATGCAACTCTTCAATATAGTTTGGAAACAATAGCATGCATGTATTGATAGTCTACCGATAGAGGAATTATATGAGAAAATGTCAGAACTTTGGGCAATGTCAGAATTAGGTTTATTAGATGAACAAAGTGGAGGGAAATGAGGGAGAAAAGACTAACTCTGTACTTCTTATTCTAATGTAGGCATAGCTCTGGTTTGTGAGGCAGCAGAATCAAGCTATTAGGTTGAAAAGTTCACTGATAATGTGAACTTAGTGGACAAAATTGTCTAAGCAACAAGAATACTGTTGAGTCCAGAACTCAATGATGATGAATGTAATCTATGTAGGATACATTTATCAGAAGAAAATACCAACTTACTGAAAGCTATGATTAGCAACCATTATATACTAATAGGTACTTAATAAAACTGCTCTTTTCCATTTTTAAGGCAATGAATATAATCAGAGCCCCACACTTAGCAAAACAAAGGTACTTAACCTTCCATAGACCAAACCTCCATATTGTAAATTGTAAAAATGGATAATGAACAGGAAAGTGTGAATGTGAAAGCTCTTACCCAATGCCAATCTTAGAATTTTCAAATTATTTGAAGAGTACAGGAACAAGCCTTCCAACAGTGGATACAGAAAATAGTGAAAAGACATTGACCCAAACCTGCTTCCACAGAGAATGGCCCTCAATCTGGGTGATAATATTTATATTCAAACCATAAGTCAGAAAATTCGTATGTCTTTATAATGTTCTACTTTAGTTAATAACCTGTACTGTCAACTAAGGGTACAATACTCTCAAAACTTCACTTATCCAAATTTAAGAACTGATTGCCAACAAATCACACTGACAAAGCACAAATGACAGAGAGAATTGAGAAAATCCACACTTGAGGAAATTCTGGACTATGGTAGATCAGTAAGGTTCACTAAGTAGAAAGTACAGGAGGAAACCACACAGAGGAGCTTATTCAGCTGTACACAAATCCCTTAAAAGTAATGTTCGAGGAGAAAAAATATTACATTAGTATCTTAAATGCTTAATTTAATTTAAAACAGTTGAAACTGTATGAAATACACACCTCAGGAAAGTATTCTGAAGTATCAGATTTAAATCAGAGAAGATAAAAATAAAAATCAGAATATTTATTACTTTACATTTGTAAAGAATTCCATATAATACTCCTGTGTGGAATTAAGAGATAAGATAAAATATGGGGAGGTAAAAATCTAGGAGGCAAATTTATAGATTTACTCTGCAGCCATTAGAGTATGTCGACAAGACTGCAAACACAGGAGCTTTCCTTTTATCATTACCATCCTTCGGATGAGCCTCCTGAGCAACATGAATCCCAATTAAACCATTTGCAGCCTATAAATTGGAATGAAAACGCTTCTTGGAGTATGGTATTCTAAACTTCAGTCTGAAGATTCAACATAACATAAGGTTTCCTTCTGACGAAGAAAATCAGCCTGTATCTGCCTTTCCTCTTTGCTGTCCCAAACAAATGTGATTATGAATGACAGATTACATACAGTAGAAAATAATATGATCGGCACAATTTTTCTTACAGACAACATGTATTGTTCTATAAAGTCACAAGTGGATCAGAATGAATGAATGAATGAGTAAATAATTGAATGAATGAATCTCTCAAGCCTTATCTTATTAATAATCAAAAAAATAAAGAGACGAACCATACCAGGCTGCCATCTAAATCTCTGACAGGTTAGGAAGCATCATGTCATCTTTACTGCCCCCAAAATCTTAGGTACAAGAAGATCTGCCATCTGGTATCCTTCACCCTATTCAGCTCTTAACATCAACTGAAACGCTAACATAGGCAAGTGACTGTACTTCAGGAGAACTGATAAAATAATGAAGAGTCCTTTAATCTACAGGAAACCATTCTAGTCAATTTATAAGAAATATTGCATCCCTTTGTAGGACGTGTAATTATTTTCTATTAATCATGTGCTATAAAGCTACATTATGCGGTTATTCTGTTATCACTAGAAAGAGGCCTGCAGTCAGCTTCTGACAATGTTAGGTAATTACTAACACAAAGCTGCTTTCTCCTCCTGCAGTAATGCTATCAAGATCCAGAGGTGTAGTGATGCTTATTGTATAAAAATAGCACTCAAAAGAAATTCAATATCTGCAAAATGGATGGCTTCAAGGCAAAATGTAATGCGGCAGTCAAAGAAGCAAAAGAAGCCAAATTGGCCCAGTAATCCGAGAAAATAATAGTAAAGTAGCATTGAATACGTGCAATCTAACTCCTGTGTTTTCAATTCTCACACCATTAAAATCATTTTATGTGTTTTGCTTGATAGTTAAAATGTTAGGCCCCAATTAATATTTATTGAGCAATAAATTAAAGTGAGTGTGTAATAAGGCAGGAAAAAAAGATTAGCTTTTTAGTTTTGATAACACGAAACACAGACTTCATCCAACACAACAGTAAGCATATGCCCATGTTTACCATTAACTAAAGCTTCTCTCTGCTGGTGTATTATTTTACACTTAAATAAAGCCCCAACATTTACTTAAATCCTTTTCAGCACTGTGATTCTAATTTCTCAAGTATGCTAATCCACTTTCTGTAAACCATATGGTGAAAGAAAGCTGCTTTAACTGAAACCTGAAGCACTTCTGAGGTTCTGTGATGTAGTAACCCTTCAGAAATTACTTACTGACATGTTTGAAAGCAACAGGTGTTTGAAGTGTTAAAAGGCTATGCATCCTTTTTCCAAACATTTATCTGTGCTTCAAAATATACTACCCTTTTCGGAAAATGAAAGCAATTTCATTCACAAAATATAAAATACAGAAAGCTTAAGGTCCAGTGGACTTCACTATTATTTTCCAAGTATTGAATGTGATAACTATTCACAAACATTGTAGTGTAGTACTATGAAAACTAGGTAAGTTTTTAAACACATAAATATTTGCTTGAAGGCTACCTCTTCAGCCTCTTCCTTTGTACTCTCTCTTTTTGGGTATTATAAAAATAATTCATTTCTCATACATGCATCATTTCAAAAGATTCCCTTAATTAAAGTGCAACAGAAACTTCATGACTCTTAGTTTCCTAACCCGATAAATGAGGAAACTGACATTCACAATCCCTAGTCCTCTATGATGTCTTGACTACTACTCAGGAACCTGTTTGAAGAACTAAGTTTCCTAGTGGCTTACAGAAGTCAACTTTATTACTTAATAATTTACTGGGCAGGTTTGACACTGAGTTCCTCTAAGAATTACATTGTTTTTTCTTGCACTGTGTACTTCATTTTTAAAGCATGAGAGACAAAAGAGAAGAAAGCATGTAGTAATAATTTTAATTTTAGTTTATATCCCACAGTCAAGATACATTCAAATTCTTACAGTCAACAGTTTAATATCATAGAGTGAAAACTGCTCCTCTAACTAATGATTTGTAGTAATGTTAGGCAAGGACAGATCAAATTACGTTCAGGGAGGGTAGTAGCCTCAGTGCTCCCTGTATCTCGCTCTCCAATGATGAACTCCATGACTCTTCTGGGGTTTATCCACTCCATGCTATTTCGGCTGCCACCACTCCATTTCAGACCTCTGTCACCACTCCCTGGATGACTGCCCTATCATGTCTGCCTCTCTGATCTTCCCAGAAACTGCCTTCACCACTTTACCCTGCTATGTAAGAACTCTGATTAGCTCTCTGCTTAATTCACTACAAAGTTCTCTACTTGGCTTATTGCCACCCTAGTAGAAATATTCTTCTGTCACTGTGCTGGTGCACACAGTCCTACCACCACCCTCCACTACCCCCTCCCATTCCTGCCTCTGCTTATGGTGCTCCTTGCCCTGGGGAAGTCTCCCCTCATTCAAATCCTCTCAAGGACTAAGCCCTGACATGGGTCATTCTGTCATTATGAAATTTTCCCTGAGTTATCTAGTCCATACTATATCTTCCATTTCAAGCTGAGACTTTATACCTCAGTGGATTTTATGCGCCATATATTTATTCCTTCAACTAACATGAAAATGCAAACTCACTGAGATTAAGAAAAGGGCTTACTCTCTATACCTGCAGTGCCAAATATGTTAAAAAGCATGAATGATGAAACAGACTCAGTATGTATTTTGGATGATGCTCTGGTTGACTCCCCTAAAAATTTTTAGGATACATAATTTCCAATAGAGTATCTTTTTCTTTGTGTATGCTGGATAAAGAAGAATAAACGACCAAACATTTGTTCTGGAGTACAGTACATGTACAAGCTTAGCTGTGCAGTCTGAAGTGTGTGCCTCCTACTCAAAGCAGTTTATTGCTCACAACGATTTCAAGGATGCCTTCTCTAAAGAGCTTAAATCTCATTTGCAGAAAGAAAGGTATCTGTTCCCTTTGGAACTGAGACCAAATAATTCCAATTCTTAGGAGAGGTAAGAAGAGGTATTTGTAAGCACTGAGGAGGTTAAAACAGAACCCTGCAAAGGTAGAAACACTGTGGCAGGTATATAATAGAACATCTGCTGGGTTTTCAAGTCCTTATTTTTCTTAAGAGTATCATCTCAAAAGATCCAGCTCTGTTGTTAACTAGGTAGGCAACCTTGGGCAAATCCCAAATTAATCAGGGATGAAATTTCTGTTTATATTTAAATTGCTTATCAAGATTTTACAAGAATCCAGTTACATACCTAATATAAATTAGTAAATCTAATTATTATAAATTTGGATCTTCACAGAATTACCTTTATTAAATCTTGTTATATTTACTGTAAAAGTTTTTTGTTGAGGTCATTACATGTCACACTTAACACTTTATTAAATAAAGTTGTTGAGGCCACATAATCAAGGCAGATTTTTAAAATTCATGTGAGAATATACTCTTAAAGTAGCTAGTTCTGGAAAAAGTCAAGATCCCTCCTTTATGATTAAAAGAAACTATCAGCTCTCCTTTTCTCCTTTTTTTGGGTTGGTTGCCATGAAGCTCAGGGCCAAGACCAAAGTTCAATGCAGAAACTCCATTCTTCTAAGGTCTCCAAAGGATAAGTTCTCTTCCCCTTGGTTTTAAAATTTATTTTCCCCCAATTATATTACACCTTAATTTCTTCACCTATAAGGTAAAAGGATAGCACTAAAGTTCCTTAATTCTATAATTCTATCATTCTTCTAAGAAGTCAGGACTGTCCCTTATTTTTACTGTATTTCTGTAAGTGCATAATTAACACACGCCATATTGTTAGATCCTGTAAATAAAACACAGTGTCTACTTCAATTATTCAGATTTTAGACAGAGAAACAGATAATCATTATACTAAATGCTGAGTGAGAGAATAAATGTATAAAAGAAAAGCAACTAATTCTGCAGTAAGATCTTGGAGGCTGTATGTACAAAGTAACAGATGGGTAGAAACTCCAGACAGAATAATGAAAGGAGGAGCACACAGCATGTGGAAAGGCCTGGAGAGATAAAACAACATGCTGTGTTGAGGGAAGAGCAAATAGTTAAGAGTGTGGCTAACACAGAAGGTACAGGCGAAGATGTGGGGAAGAGGGTTTAAGATAAAGTAGGAAAGCTGGGTTGGAAAAGTCAGGTTGATTTGCTTTCTGTGGTGTTTCTCTGGCTGCCTACCATTCTCAAGGTGAGGAAAGAGTGATCTTGAGTGGTTGGTGGTCTGCTGGCTCTATGCTCCCCTTTCTATTGCACAGTCATTTTAGATGTTTAACAGACACCAAAACCAAGCATTTAAATATCCACTGAAAGAATAAACAGCTCCCCGTCCCAAACACTAAGTTTTAGTTCAGCTTTCCCTCCCTTCCTCCCTCCTTTCTTTCTTTTTCTTTACCAGGGATTGAACTCGAAACCTTGTAGCTTGAGGAACCACTGAGCTAAGTCCCTGGCCCTCAAACTCTATTTCCTTGTGAATCTTTCCTTGATTACTTCAGGCTTTACCGGTCTCCCTCTCTGAATTTTTCTTAATCAGTACTCTAACTATTGCTACTCTCTAAAGATTAATAATTTCCCTGGAACATTTACCTTCAAATTCTACATGAAAGAGGATGGAGACATCTCAAAAGAGTGAAAATGTGCTACATGTGTTTAGGGAGTTCCTGATTTTCAAGTGCAGGTAAGGTGGAGAGAATATAAAAAATCAATTATTCTAAATTGTTCAATTTAGAATTAAAAAGAAAATCAATATAGTGCTTTCACTGAAAGTTTTGTTTCACTTCTTGCAAACTCCTGATTGTTCTATGCTAAATTAAACTACACAGGCCCTGCACCAGAGCTCATTCCAAAAACAGCCTCTTCAGGCCCACTCTGCCCGCCTAAACTTTGGTCTTTCTTGGGCCATGGCCTTCTGGCTCTTTCTCTACCTTTCAAGCCACTGGAAGGGCTGAGCCCACCAGCCCCTTTCCTCATTTTATGTAAGAGAAAATAAGGAAGTACTTAAGTATGTTGCTTGCAAACATGACAAGAGGAATCCTATGAGTGGAACTACAGTAGAATATTTTCATAGTGCTGTCTCTGTATGCTGTTTTTTCATGATTAGTGAGAGGCACGTTCTAAGCAGGAGGTTGGCTAGTTAATGGTTCCATTGTATCCTCACTTCCAGCATCCGAACTGACAGCACAGACACTAAAAACCTTCAGATCCAAACAAAGGCAATCATAAGAATACTACTTCTTCTTCTCAAAAGGCTGTAAGATATGGTAACACTTGGGAACTAGTCTGATGTCAATAATTCATGTCCTGTAGTGGGATGTCTCAGCTACCGTTCAGCATTTGGGCATGCTATCGTGACACCCTGAGTTATACGCTCACAAATGAAAGCTAAAACAGCTAAAAAGAAACTTGTCATTTCCTTCTGCCAGTAGAGTTTATTAGCAAGATGTTTACTTCACTCATTTTCATAGGTTTACCAGGGTAGGATAGGTAGATTTACAGTATCTAAATCTTTTTATTTTCATAATGAGAAGCAAATGGTCAATGACAGTCACTATTCACCAACCACTGGAAAAAGTCAAGCAGGTATAAAAGGAAGTACTGCTTGTAACTTAAACCAATCAACTCTTTAAAAAGTGCCTTTTTTGTGTATTAGTAATCACTATTTAATCTACATTTCCTGTTTTTGACTTAAAATATTTCTCGAAAAGGCTACAAAAGTAAAGTCAGATATGCTCTAGATTTGATTAAATATTCTAGAATCTTTAACTTTCTTATTTTTCTTTTAATATCAGACAAAGTAGCTTGTCTCTTTCTGGCTGTGTATAGCTTGTCTGTTATTAAGTCTCTAAAAATAATTTACTGCTTTAAAAATAAGGATAAGAAATGTGGTTAGCAGTTTAACCTGAGATACGGACTGAAAGATAAATAACCATAGGATGTAAATCTGTAGCAGCAAGACAGAAGATATGAGTAAAGAGGAATGCAAGGATATGGGCTATGCCTCCTGCCGTGTGGTCTGGATCTTGCTACTGAAATTATAAAATTTTCATAAACATGGTTCTAGGAAAATATTATTAACTGCAATATTATTTCCATAGTTTGGAGGAAATAAAATTGAAACACAAACTAGTAAAATAATTTAGCATAATTTTAAATAACCTGATTCCTTTTAAAAAGTTTTTAAAATTTAATAGGTTTTATACCTCCAATATAACATTTCCCCATCAAATGATTCTGAAGCCATGTCTCTATTTCAGGGTTGGTTAATTCACTAACAGCACATCTCTCATCAGAATCACAAATTCCACTTTCATTTGTCTCTGAAAATGTACTTTTTTGTTTTTTAGGAGAAAAAAATATTTTTAAATCTTCACTGAACTTTTTTTTTTTTTTTTCTTTTTGGTACCAGGAATCGAACTAAGGGCCTCTTGCTTGCTGCTTACCAGGCAAGCACTGTGTGCCTCTGAGTTACATCCCCAGCCCCCACTGAACTTTACTGAATAATTTAATTTTAATACATTTTTTTAAAAGCAACAACTCTGTATGAAAATAACCACAGAGCAAAAAGTTACTGGATCTCCTTTTTTAGGTAAGCAGTATTTTTATTATCATTGTGGTTCAAAGGTTAAAACTAAGAAAATGCCTGACACTTCGAAGGAGGGGCTAGCTCAGCCAGAGGTCACATGATAGCTGCTAATTGAAAAATGTTAAAAAGGGAAGGAGGAAGGGCAGGGTGTCTGCCTGCTCTTCTCTATTACAATATTCGATATTTACTGAAAAAAAAAACAGAATAAAATAAATTCTCAGATTGTATATCCCTCAAAAGATGCCTAAAATAAATCACCAAAGCTGAACACAGCTGACACTCCATCAAGCATTCCTTGTAAAACAGAAGATGGAATTCTAAAATCAAACTATATTTCCAGAGTAATATTTTTAACAAAGACAGTGTAATCTCTGTTTTTTTCTGCCATTACATGGCAAAATTAAAACACTCTTCATTATAATTTATGTCTTGATTTCACTAAATGTTTACATTAAAATGCATTTTTTATTAAACTATTTTGTGTTGCCTTTTTTAAAAAAGAGTATTTTCAGGGCCAGGGATTTAGCTCAGCGGTTCGGTGGCCTGCCTTGCAAGCGCAAGGACCCAAGTTCGAAAAAAAAAAAAAAGAGTATTTTCAAAACAGACAAACTTGCAGAAGCTAAGTCAAATCAGTGATAACTTAATGTTTTAATTTATAAATCACTTCACTACAAAGGGCAAGTTACATTTCTTTAAATTTTTTTCAATGATTTATTAGAAAAGTCATGACACTACTTTCTTTACTAAGTACACATTTTTTATGTCTTCACAAATATATCAGATTCCTTAAAATGTACTCTTCCTTATGTATGTAGTTTCTACATTTAACTCAAAATGATGAACATGATTTTCACAATTAATGTTAACATTTTTTGACATGAAATAGGAAAGTAATAACCCATAGCTAGATTTAAAGTTGAATTAATGACACCATTTTGATTGTGTACATTAGCTGCAATTACTTGCACCACTCATTCTGAGCCACTAGATGGTGTAAAAAAATAAATCAAAATGGTAAAATTTCATTCCACTAAGACAAAATCCACATATAACTCCAAGAAAGATGGACACATAACAATGCTACCAATTTCTATACTAATTGCACTTTTAAAAAAAACTACCAGTATAACATTGCCTCTATCTTGATCTAAAAACAAACCCTTTAAAAGCAATTTTTTGCTGTCTTTTACTAAAGGCCTTGAATTCTTTTTTGTTTTTGTTTTTTGAGTCAGGGTCTCCCTATGTCACTCAGGCTGGCCTTGAATTCACTTTGTAGCCCACGCTGGCCTCAAACTCTTCATGATCCTCACGCCTCAGTCTCTGGAGTGCTGGTATGACAGGCATGTACCACCATCCCTGGCAAGTTCTTATGTTATAATACTACACATTCAAAATTATAGATATTCATATACTAAAAGAATTTACAATATTAACTTCTGGACTGTGTTTGCCAAAGTTTTGATAAAACTAGAAGGCCACACCAATATAAGCTTAATAGAGATTCTCCAGAGATTTCGATTTGAAAGCAAGATGAAGAAATAAGGATCAACACAAACATTTACTCAACTGCAAAGCAACCAGACTATCAACAGCCAATGAGCCCATACATGGCTCAAAGATTCATAACCCTCAGAGATAGCTTAGTGCCCTTCTCTACACCCTCACCAACCCTTAGCAAGTTGATGCTGCCATGTCCACAACTGGGCAACTATGCATTCAATCCTGCAGCCAATGGTGATATGTGCTGGCTGACAAGGTCTTTTTTGTTTCTTTGCTGGCTTTTGTTCCAAAACCTAAAATAAACCCATGCTAAAATAACAATCTCTAATAAAATAATGGTGGTGTTGAAAAGTCTGATAGTGGAAATACTGTATTTTTGTTCAGCTCTCTCCCAAACAGCTTTAAAAGATTTTGGATGGCATTAAATGCTTCATGTTGGTTGGACCACCTCCAGAGTTAGTTCTATGATCAGGCTTCACAAATAAAAGGACAATCTCTACAAAACAGATCTGAAAGAAGAGGAACTTCTACTTTCAGCAGCCTAGAACTATAATAAATACCCTATGATTATACTTTCAGTTTCATGTGGACAGAAAACTATTTTCTGAAGCAAAAGTAGAAGACAAGCTCTGGGAACTGTGCTTGTTTATACTCAGGGTGAGTGCTCTACCCAGGCTTTTATCAATAGACAACCTGATTCCTAAAGAAGGTTTTAGCCCACCTGGGCTTTATAAGCTTTGTATTTGCAAACACAATGGGATGAGTGCATAGCAATCTCCCTACAATCTGAAATTTCAAGAGGAAACTAATCATTTTTTAAATTTTATACACACTTGCAGCCAAGTTGGTTTAAGAAACCATGAGCCCAGTAAACTTAGTAATGATTCCAAAGAAGTTCCTTGATAAGAAATGAAACTAATCGTTTGATTTCTATATTCAGTAATTAAACCAGAAAGCTGTTGTCTTAACTCAGGACAATTAAATGCTCAATAACAAGCTTAATCAAGAGTTTTAATGTGAATGTGGCTATCTATATCTCCCAATGACTGAAAGTATCTTTCTGAGAATAACAACCAAAAACACTAGGCTAACAAGCAGAAGACAAAGAATTAAGTGATAAGGCTTAGCTTTGGGCACCCTAACCAGCAATTACCATAGATGTCTTTATTTACTTATTAGTAAATATTTATTTTCCAGCCATCTTTAAGTGCTTATATCTCATTCCTTTTAGACTCTCAGTGCATAAAATGGGTCCCTGGCATATTGTAGGTGTTTTATGGTGGCTTCAAATTAAATGGAAAGAGGGAGGGGAGGAGAGGGGAGGAAAAGGAAGGGGAGGGAAGGGAAGGGAAGGGAAAAGGAAGGAAAACAGAGAGAGACACTAGTCTTGGGAGTCAAAATACCTCTGTCAAATGCGGGCTCTGGCTCCTTTTTTGTGCTAAGTTCCCTTATGTGTAAAACAAAGAAGAGATGATCTTTGTTAAGACCCTCATCTGTTTTGACTTTATACAACAGCCATCTAGTGTTAAAATTCAATATGTGACTTTATTTCCAAATTCCTTTCATAGCTAACAAATGAAATTAGCTCTCTGAAATATCCAAAATATTTCTCTAATCAAAAAAATCACATTAAACTCTTAGATTTATTATTTATTTCACATTTTTTTATTTATAATTAAATTGTTTCCATGTATCATTTGTTTCTAAAATAGCCTCACAAAGTAGACAGTGGAAGATTTTTAATTCCCATATAACAACAGGAATAGGAGAAAAAGTATAAGAATTTAGAGAGCTTAGACATATTATCAGAAATATAACCTGACTTTTAGACCTGTGCATTCTGAACAATGCAGCATTTTAAAGAGCAAGGACAAAGATTTTTATATATATAAAGTTTAGTTTAAAACAATATACTTTGCCACTACATTTGCAACTATAGTGTGTTAAACTTACCTAAACCTTTCTAAATAGAAAAGTATTGCTTTTAAATTGTCGGAACACTCAATATATTTACATAAAGATGAAAACCTTGTTCTATAAACACAATGTTTCCAGTAGTGAATGGCATACAAAGTCAGAATAAGCACAGAGAAGAATAAAAAGGAAGAGGAAAGACAAACATAATAAATAACCTAATACCTTACAATGTTAACTTTCACATAAGTATATTGTTTCTGGAAAAGGCAATGGGTGGATGTGAGCCAAGAGCTGAAGTGATAGGTAAACACACTGTTAAGTTGAATCCTGTTATCTGATTGTGTTTAAATTTTGATTATATTTCACTTGACAAAATAATTAATTATTGTGAACTCCCAATTGTTAGCAAGGTCCTACAAGAATTCCAACTGGCATTTTTTCCTAGTGTTGTAAATCCAAATGCATAAAAACCAAACTATGTGTTTCCCTTTTCCCGTGTCATTTTCGGATACTCTCTTACCTTGCTGAGAATGTAAATCACATCACCACGTTTAAATGACAACTCATCAGAAAGAGCTCCTGTGCAGTCCCACAAACCTTGGTAAAAATTAGCATAATCTGTGCTCTTATCTCCTAGGAAAAAGAAATAGAAAGCATGAGTTAGAGCTTGAACTAGTATAAATTAAAGGACCACTCCAGACCACCAAAATAATCTGTCCGTAGTCAATGAATATTTTATTATATCCAGACAAGAATCCTAGTTCTTACTGTCATTTAAGATAACTTTCAAAATCCAGTTTTTATTCTTTTTTCCTTCTCTGCCTTTCATTTACAACCTCTAGTTGCAGCATGTTCTCATCAAAATAGCACCAAGTTGCTTCTCACTTATTTCATATAACAAACCTAGCCATTCACAGCATGTTCTGAAGAGAAATCTGTCATACTGCATAATGAGCAATGCCACTGGAATGGGACAAACTGAAACAGTCAGCTGACAGAATTTGGGACACTTCATAAAAATGACAATAATAAGGAGCTAATACATAAATAAAAAACCTAAACTGGCTAAAGGAAGAGCATAAGTGAGAGTAATATATAGATTAACTGCAGCTCTTTGGGGGAGGGGATTTATACACACAGATTCCCAAAGTTGTCTTCAAAATATTTTAGCAACTTTGAAATTGCCAATGATGAAGCTGCATTTTTCATCAGATTTTTGTCAGCCCTAGTTTAGGACATGAGGCTCTGAATAAACATGCAATATACACTAGAATTATACGCTCATCCTTCTACCAGCATAAGCACAATGGATGTGATGTGCTCAAACTGCCATACAGACCATTAACTGATTGATTATTTAGTGCTCTCCACTCTGTAATACCACAATAAACTGGGTAATAAATGCTTTGTCACTTATACAAGTGGGTCTCCTGAAATTCAGCACAGATTTAAATACACTGGATGCTTTTGTTACACTGAGAACTATTTCCTGTTTTTAATTCCTGATAATTGAGTTTTGATGAGTTAATGCAAAAAGAATGCAAGTAGTATCAATAAGATGTCCATGTATTCGCTAGTCAGGCAGAACACATATAGGCTGACAACTTCCATCACTGAAATGTCATCTTTGAATTCTGAAGGGATGATGGTGGAGACACTTGGTGGATCAGGGCTGTCATCTTAGTTTTGTTGTATGGCTTTCAAAGAAAAAACTTCTTTGTGAGTCCAACACAACTGGTCACATTAGCACACCAGCTGGTTGCTCATCTTATTAAATATAATTTCTGACTTACACAAAATGCTAACTTTGTTAGAAAAATTTGAAATGTTCTTTAATATCTTCAAAAACATTATTAAAGCCAAAAGAAAAAAAAAAGAACCTGAATAACACGGAATCTGAATATTTATAAGATGCTAATTTTCAATTATAATTGTAAAAAAAAGAAAAAAAAAGAACCAGAAAATACACAACCTAGCAAAATCTCTATTAATTTTTTTCTCATTTTCAAAGAATTCAGAGGACAGTAGGAGGAGGCAAAAAGGAGAAGAGGAGAGAGGCAGACGGTGAGACAGACACCTTATTGACTTCTCCACATTAGCATGTGAGTGCTCATCACTGGTATCAGCAGGGAGGGACACAAGCCTGGGAACCCAACCAAGAACTAACAATGCTTGTGGCCACCCTTCATTACATTTTTCCCCCAAAGCATACATTAAGTAAATTCTATAAATGGACACTAGAGGGCACTCTGGCTGGCCAGATCCTCCAAGAGTTGTCAATGTCTTTTTTTTTTTTTAAGGAAAAAAAATCACTTTATAATAAAGTGACTGATTTCCTTTAAAAACCACTTATTTAAACAAATAAAGATTTAGAAGTTGAAACATTCTAGTCAGATTAAATCAACTGCTAAATGGGTCAAATGTTGTGCCCCACGCAGTCTGTCAGTGTCAGTGTAAAAGTCAAGGAATTAGAGCAAAGAGGGGATGACATCATTTCGCATGCAAGGCCCTCCCCCACACTAACCAGCCAGGAGGTAAAAGGATCTAAATAGCTGGTTTCCCCAGTCAAGGCTTCTGTTTGCTGTTTGTTCCCTTATTTCTCAGCCTTAGGCTTGGTCCAAAAAACAGAAGAAACAAAACTTGGGCTAAAAATGAGAGTAGAGGTTTTTGGCTTAGGAGTGATGTCCCAACGGGCTGCCCAGCTGTCCTGGTTGCTCACTCTTTTTCAGATTCTCTCATGATCACTTTTCCTTTAAAAGATTTTCAAGAGGGGGCAGGAAGAAAGAAAAAAAGAAAAGTATATGTGATTTCTAACACATAATCCTTATCACTTTGGGGTCTCTCTTCCCCTCAATGCACTTGGTGAAACACCCATTAACACTAATGGAAGTTACAGGAGCAGGCGAAGGAAAGAGAGACCCCCACCGTGTACAAGATGCATCTCTCCCTAGATGTGCATCATGAGCATTTCATTAAACCTCACTGCTGTAAAGAGGCAACGGAGCCAGCAATTTGGCAATCCTGGGAAAAAGATGCATTTTCAACTGTGCTTTCTATAATCTTGATGATGATGTTATCCAAAGACCAACCTCATTTCTGTGTCCCATATGTGAGCTCTGTTAAAGAATAATTTGTTTATGTCACACAGCTATATGTACATGCGATTTATTATTCTTTTTCAGCATGTGATACTACTCATAAACTAGAAATATCACAGTAGTGAGAAAACCTGGCACTATGTGTTTATTAGTCTCGGTCTCCTCAGGAAAGTAATGTTTAAAATTCTTGATATGAAATGTGGACATAGGAATAATCTTGTTCATAGGAAGCACTGAGTTCCTCTAATGTACTCTCTTAAAAGTTTAAGGGTGTTTAATCATACAAAAGAATTATTCAGGCATAGATATAACCTCAAAAGCATAGGTTCGCAGACGTTAACACTGTTCACCTTTATACTGAAAAATAATCCATGTGAGATATGTATTTGTTATGGAATAGAGCAAAATGTGATAAATATACATTCTAAAGTACAAGTTAATTGTTTTTAGTTGTCTGAACTACATGGATTAATTTTTCTATCTGATTCACATTATGAACTGTATTTTCAAAATTACTAAAAGAAAATCACCTTATTGTTTCTTGTCCTGGGAGGCATGAATGATCAAAATAAGAAGGTACAAAAGAAACAATAAATTAGCCAGCTGTGAAGGAGTTAAACAATATACTTGCTCCTGCTTTTAAAACCATATAAAAACAGATAATGGGCAAATGTAACAAAATTATTACAAAGGTAGAAACTGAAAATGTAAACATTGGAATTATTTTTGCAAATAAGGCAAGATTTTTAAAAAATGACAAAGAAACATGATAATGGATAATCTTTCCTTGAATGTTATAGGTTCGAAAACTATTTTTAGAAAGGTAAGCATATTTTACAGTGTTAAGAAAATCTAATGAAAAAATAATTAATCTGAAGAGAAAAATCAAATGAGATTTTGTGTGTGTGTGTGTGTGTGTGTGTGAGAGAGAGAATATATATGTTCTAGAAGTATAAGCTTGAACATGCACGAACTTGTAAGAAACACAAAACAGATTTTGCTTTAGCTTACATATTTTACATTAGCATTAGAAGACTCTATACTTTTTTTTTTATTTTTTAGTACAATTAGTCAATGTGAAAAATATGCAACGTTCTTGACTAAGGTTAGAAGTTCATGTCATGTGATGCTCAGCAAGATAGTAATACCCTTGTTAACTCACTGCCCTGCATGCCAAACAAGCTTCTAGCCTTTGACAGCCTAGGGATGAGCAAAAGTCACTATTATGCAAAAGCATTAAAACTGTTGCTGAAAAAGAATTTCATATTTCATGTCACTAAAGAGAAGAATTATTGCAGTGCAATAAGCAATGGCATGAAAAGCTAGATCGACCTATTATATTCCTTTGAGGAAAACTGGTTTTTTCCCTACCCTCAAAGGCAAAAATTTGGGAGATGAATACTTGTAAAGGTGTTCTTTGTTTTGTGTTTTGTTTTGTTTTGTTTTCCAGTATTAGGGACTGAATTCAGGACCTTGCACTTGCCAGGAAGTTGCAGTGCCACTGAGCTACAATCCCCGGCTCTTAAAGGTTTTTTTGTTTTGTTTTGTTTTGATTTGGTTTGGTTTGGTTTTTTCCAAAAAAAGTATTTTTGAAAAGTACAGTTGCTTTAAACCAAAATATTTGTATCTGTGGAAAGGCTATCTATCTGTATGTCTACCTCTTGCATCTGCATAAACAAATTTTTAAAAGAAAACTACTTGGTTTGGCAGCAGCTTCATGATTCACAATGCAAAACCTATAATGTACACCTAAATTACTATTAAACATAGATTCAAGATTTCACTGAGCCTCTGTATTTTATAGCTGTATTTTACAGGACAGGAGTGCTAACATCTAATGACTTGTCCTCACTTCCTTTCTGAAAACAGCAAAACCAAAACCTTTCACAGCAACCTGCTCCTGCTTTCCTGTCCAGGTCCGGAATCAGGCCTCTGTTTCCTTTCCACATGTTGCTATAGGAAGGCCTCTGGAACGCTACTTCCTGAACACACACTTCGTGTCCACCCTGCCTCTGACAGCTTGAAAGAGTGATGTATGGGCATATCAGAGAGGGGAAGGTGACCCCAGCTCCAGTTCTTTGCAGGACCAGGGTATGATAGGGCAGACCTTGCCCCAGCCGACACGAGGCTATGAAGAGGTGTAAAGTCCTGATAAGAAGTCAGTCCTCTTCTTTCTGTGTAAAATAATTGTTGGTTTATCAAAACTAAACTCATGCTCGCACTTCAGATATGGTTTATCTCTTGCTATTTGGAAATAACAAGCAAGAAAATTTGTCTGTAGCATGTGATTTTGTACATAGCGTATGCAGTTATTTTTCCAGTCTCAGTCACAATTAGTACTTGCGGCCATGTGCCAAGTGGAAATGGATAAAAGGGAACATCCTTCCTGGTCTTTAGGCCACCAGTGTCCTTTTCCGATTTTTAAGCTGCTGTCACTGGACTCTGGCATTTCTTACCCAATTCATTTGCTTTCTGTGTTAATCATATGCAATGAAGATATGCATGGCCAACATTTAAACAGGCTGCAGATCAATTAGCGGTCTTAAGTTTATCTGATTTTTATCAAAGAAGACAGAGCTGTGGGTCGATTGTCAGAGCCTGTGTCAAGTTGACCTTTTCAGAGATGTCTACATTGCCTGTCCCCTGGGCAACTTGTTGTCCCCTGTTAGTCTCTGAATGGCAGAAGTCTGTTCTGCTCAAGCACAAAGTATACACAGATGTCTATATTACATTCTTATAGGTTTGACAGCAACTGCATGTTGTATCTATAAACTGTCCTTTAGCAGTGACACTTCCTCAATGATGATAAGCTAATTTATGCAACTAAATCTCCTTTGTGCAGAAATGAAAGCTAATTGAGTCATTACAAAGTAATTCAGGAAGGAATACCTTGTATAAATTGGCTTACTTTATAAATCCTTCTCAAGTGGTTTTTATGCATCCTAAATGGGACTAAGTAGCTTATCAGCCATAAGACATCAAGACCAAACAAGCCAACTTCTGGGAGCTGTGCAAACATCTTTAGAACAGTAAGAATGTGGCTAAAATAAAACCAAAATAAGCTTTGCCAGGAAGCTACATAATTTTTACCTGAGGGGTGGTGCACATTGTCCAGACTTGTTTTCCTTTGTTCTTCCATTTTCACGGAAACATTGTCCTCTTCTTCTTCTGCAAACAAAAAGTGTCAGTAGCACAATGAAGAGGTTCCTTAGGGATAACAGTGCAGTAATCATTCTATCTTAAGAGCAAAACTGTAAGTTTACAATACATAAATATTATTTTTAAAAGAATTAAGCTACCCAAGATTCATATTCCTTTGTCAATAATACAACACTGAACAAATAAACCACTGCCATTTCCAAATGGCAACATTATCAAGGTTTATCTAATTGATTGATAAAATGTAGATACGTACTAATGCATTACACATTTGTTTTAAATATTTATAAAAACTCATCTGGAACAATATTAAATCCAGTAGAGGCCTCAAATCCAGTAAAAATAATACCCAGAACTACATTACACTGTGTAGCAGGAATAGTACAGATGAAATCATGGTTTCTAAAACACTGATATAATGAGAAAATGTGCACTGTAAAATACAGTTAAACAGGTAAGTCATCAATTGAGTACTACTTTCTTTTTCTAAAATCTTATTGAGTTTATTGGTACTTTTTAAGTAAACAGTACAGCTACATTCATCATTGGGATCTTGTACCCTTACAGGACAGATCTTGGTTCTCATTTCTTCCCCATACTCCTGCCCTCCCTTCACCCACTCCACCCTCCCCTATTTACAAACATTGTTTCCATTTTTTCCTTTTCTCATATTTTTTCTTGTCCCTTATTTCCTTTCCCCTATTGAATAGTACCTTCATGTGTATTCTCACTTAATTTTCACAGAAGGATACTAGAAGAATCCTCACCTCTTAAGGTAATTCCTTCCCAAATTATACTAAGGACCTACTAAGTGTTATGTAACACGGGAGAAAAGACTTTGTAGATAATTTTTAAATCCTCATTCTGTGGACAAGTATATGAAACTCAAAAGGTGACGTAATTTCCAAAGTATGTCACTCAAACTTAAATTTGTGATTATAAAGTTCCTGTTCTTTATCCTAACTATAGTAGTGCTTTGCCTGTGTTCTTTCCACTTTCTCATCACACTCCCTCCTCCAAGTTAATATAAAATAAGTTTAAATGATAGGGTTTTTAATAGAATCAAACGATTTAATTCTTTTATACTAAAATATATATATTTAAGCAGGGTGTGGTGATGCATGCCTATAATCCCAATATTCTGAGAGGCTGAAGCAGAGTGGCACAAGTTTGAGCCCAACCTCAGGTAACTTTGTGACTTAGCAAGATCCTCTCTCAAAATTAAAAACAGAAAAAAAGATCTCAGGAGAAGGCCCTAGGTTCAATCCCAGTACCACAAAAATTGTTGCAATAAACACTATGTTTATTAGCTTCCTTTACCTAAGGATTGATATAGAACTTAGAAATGTTGCATATGTGAATAAAGGGCATGCTAAAGAAAAACCAGATTCAAAAATAAACATAATTTTTTTAAAAATCCAAAACTTCAAAGGGTAACATACAAGATAATTCAAATGTAGTCACTTAACTCTTAAACCAATCAATTGATTTTCATTGAGTATTAAATGTAAGAGAAAGATTCGCCAATAGGGAGCATCTGCCCTCAGGAGGCTGACAGCCAGGGAGACAAAAGACAAGATTAAAAGAAAATGAGATAATGGGTCCTAAACCTGGCAATGAAGCACAAGGCACCGAAGAAGTGCAGGGAGGAATTTCCTAACTGGGGATGCCAAAAAGGCCTGTGAGATGCAAAAACTTTAAATAAGCAAAAATGGGAAGAAGGCTATTTCTAGACAGAAGAAAAGCCATGAATTTGAAAAGAACAAGGCAGTCACGTCCATTGTGAGTAAATAACATGGGACTCACAGGGTAAGAGCAGGATGGGAGAGGATACTAGTTGTCTGGGCTGGTTGTTGAAAGTCCAGAACACCCTGTTAAGAACTGCAGGTTCATCTGGTGGGCAGTAAAAGCCCTACAAAGCCTTGGAACAGAGAATGGGCAGGACTGCAACTCTGCTCCAGGAATAATCATTGGATCTGGTTGTCTTAGGCAGTTTGGAGGAGGGGCAGGAAAGTCTTGATAAAGGGGAAGGAAGTCCTGGACTGAAGGGGCAGAGGAAACGGGAAGGAGATGGTTGTAGAAGGTAAAGGAACTATAAGAATCGATAAGCTTTGTCCTGCCTGCCTGTCTGCCTGCCTGAACGGACATGGAGGAAGGGGAAAAGAGAGTAACCAGATGATCAAATTTACTTAACTGAAAAATGGGTGTATCATTGCTTCAAAAAACAGTTTAAAATGATAGCAAACATAGTCTCTGCTGTGTGTGTAGTGGTAGTGGGACTACAAGGAGTTGTCTTTTCCACTGGGTAGATTCAGCATGCTGGTGGGCACCCCCAGAGAAAATGCCCAAGAGCAACTATAAATCACAGTAGAAAAGTCAGTACTGAGATGTAGATTTCAAAGTTTCTTGGAAATTCTAAATGGTGATTAATCAAAACTGTCATTCATATCAACCTTGAGAGTTACTATAAGACAAATATAACTGTTTTGAGCTTCTGCAATTCAATTCAAACAAAACAAAGCAATAAAAGCTCCAACATAAGGAACAGCTGGAAATATCTGGGGCTTTTACACATACAGTGGAACCTACTTTTGGCAATTTAATACAGATTTTTTTCTGTTTAATAACTGTTGTCCCACTTATGTCACATTTCAATGACTATCATAAATGGATTGTTTATAGGATGTTTTGATATAAACTTGTTAAATAGGAGGGATGTTATAGTTAGTCCAAGTCACTCCTTTTATAGACAATTTTTGAAAAGGTAAAATAAGCTTTTCTTAATTTTCACATCTTCTTCCCTAACACTTACTCCTTTTCAATCGTGTCACAAATCCAACATTAAAAAGTAAATTTAAAAAGTTAAGGGCATGGTGTCATCAGTCAAATGCTGTAAGCACGTCAAGGGATTAAACATTGTTTTTGAAGCGACTAACATTTAGACTTGCCCCCAACACAAACTATCATAAAAATTAATTATAATAATTAAATGGAAAAACTTCACTTTTTTGTTTTAAACAAATAATTCAGATGAATTTATTGCTACAAATTCTTTGTATTTATTAAAATTTAAGTGCCTATAATGCATGTTATACAGTATAGTGATAAGAAAGAACTCTGTCCTTTAGAAATATCTTCTTATATGCTCAGAATGATACTAAAAACATATACCTATCAATATCTACTGAGAAATATCCAAATTGAAGTCCATGTGAGATGCATGAAATACACATTTAAAGTACTTTCTTTTTTCCATTTAAAAACTAATATTGGCCGAGGATTTAGTTCAGTGGCACTGTGCCTGCCTTGCAAGTGCGAGGTCCTGAGTTCAATTCCCAGTACCCCCCCAAAAAAAATCTAAATAAATAAATAAAAACTAGTACTGACATTTTTAGGCAAAAAGCTTACATGTTTCATATATCAATTTCTCTTTAAAATATTCAAGCCCCTCATTTTATCTTGGGGTAACAATACAAACAGCTTATACATGTAAGATAATAAAGCAAAATGTGTCTTTTTTTAAATTGTAAGGGAGAAAAAAACTCAAGACTGAACCTTGACCAGAACCTGGCATAAAGGAGATGTCCAATAAATACTGAAAACAAATGGATTCAAAAATCATAACAATAAATCCTAAGATATTCATTTACAGAACAAACATCTTCACAATGACATACATTCACACACTGTCTTATTTAGGTTTATTATTAAACATCTTATTTTGGTGTTGAGGCATGATGTCATTATATAATACTAATTAATATCTCAAATAGCCAATGTTTGTGGGTTAATGTATTCCATTCAACGTTTTAATAACAGTAAACAAAAACAGCTCAGCTATGCAGTAAAATCCATCAAAACCACACAGATGGCTATAAGGTTTTCATTATGTGGTTTCCATAGCAATCATATTGCAAATCTGGAAGCTTCTTGCAAATAAGCAGCTTGTATTTACATGCCTCTCAGCTGCAGCACGAAACTCTTTAACATGTGAAGTTATTAGTCCAATCACACACTGTTAGAAGAATCATCAGGAGATTTTGTGTGTGATCAGACAAGATGAAAATAACAGAAAAGCAAACTAAGTGAAAAATTCAAACAGTCACATGTTTAGCAATCAATGAGTATTAGAAATATTCTGTTCGTCATCAAAAAGCTTTAACATAAACCTTGTCAAATATATAAAACTTCCAGGATCAATTAGACCCTACAGAATCCCAAAACATAAATTGCTCCCTATCATCCTTTTTTAATAGACATTCCGCCTTGTTTCTGGATTAGGCAAAGGAAGGAAGAACAGATAATCATGTCTTTCCAAATCTTTTTAGGAAAATTTATTTGAGGAAATGCTTACTGTGGGAAAAGTCAAGACTTTTTTCTTCTTTTAGATTAATCAATTTAATTTGCAAATTGATCTATTTCCATAACAGATGGATTATTGCCCTACTAAGGGTCACAAATCTGTCTAGCTATTTGGTTTTTAACAAAATGGCTACTTCTGGCTTACCAATGTTCTTATTTTTTGAATAACCAAAAAGAGTGACAAACAATCTGTTTAACTAACATTGCTTGAGAAAGGATGAAGGGACCTTGCTAGCACCCAGGCAGTGTGTGTAATATTCATTTCTGTGCTGAGGACTATCATCTCTTCAGAGGAGAGGGAAAGGCAACAAATGAAAATCTCTGACTCACACAATGATTATCATTCTCATAAAACACCTTCAGAAGACAGTTTGCTGAATTATAATGCATTTTAAAAGACGTGAAACACAGGATCAGAAATTATGCCCTGAAATGAAGTTTGAGTTTAGATCGCTACCTGCCTAGGCTTCATAGATTATGAGATTAGATATTTTTATGTGACTATTATTTTTATGTAACTATTAGGATAGTTAATATTTATTGCTTAAATGCTCATATTATCTGCACTTACACCCATTATATAACTAAATCCTCAGGGCAATTCTATGAGGTAATAATCGGTACTTGTATTCTCATCATTTTATGAATGCAAAAAATTAAATTTATTAAGCTTGAATAACTTGCCCAGGTTCTCACATTTAGTTAGAATATGTGAGCTGGGATTTAAACTTCAGGCATGTGCTACCGAGCTCTAGCTCTAACCCATTTTTTTTTTTAATTTTCATTAAAATCTTCAATTTAGAAACTGGCCTACAGCTCAAAAGAGCACTAGCCTGGAATGTACAAGGCAATGGCAAACAGAAAAAAATATAATAACAAAACCCTTCAATTTATAGGTGGATTATTTTCTATAATTTTATTTAATATTGGCTGTTTGTAGACTTGGAAAATATTTTCACATAGGTCAGTGAGTGCTATATTACTAAGCATTGTAACTTAGCAGTTTTTTAGTGTTGCTCTAGAACTAGAACTGCAACTTGGGATGCCCAAAACACACTGTTTTCTCCTTCATGTTCTCCCACCTTGCTTTCTCTACTGCCAGTATTCATGGACTCAACCGTCCCTAACACCAGCACATAGTACTGAATACTTTGTGAAGGTTTCTAATTCAAATGAGAATTGAAAACAGACTCATTTCTAGGCCAGTCAGCTCCTTTTCTTTCTCACTTAGTTTCACTAAGGAAAACATGTTCAAAGTGGAGATGGTAAAAGTGAGACTATACACAGAGATCTGAAAGAAGCTCTCCTACGTTTGAGAGCGATGGATTATTTTGTACCTTTAACCAAGGCTTCTGGGTCCAGGACATTCACTGCAAGTAAATGAAACAGATGGCAACAGGAGACAGAAGACACAAAGGGCTAGTTGTACTGATACAATGTAAAAGAAGGGAGCAAAGCTGGGAGGTTTTGACAAAAGTCAAAAGTGCAAAGTGACACCTTGCTCCTCCTTCTCTTCCAAGACCTGTGGTAGGCTGAAGGAAGGGTTGGAAAAGTTGAGGAGTACAGTCAAAGGGATATTGGCAAGAGATTCAAAATTTTCACAGTGAGAGAGTGTGAGGCTCTTAAAAGTCTAAAATCCAGATGTACTGGTAATATAAAATATGATACTTTTACAGGATTTTTCTATTTAACAGACTGACATATTTCAAAGCATTGAAATACATATTTTATAAAGATATTAGCATGTGCCTAACCTTTAGCTTTACATAAACTTCAAAATGGACAGAAGGTTCTCAATTTTTCCCCTTGTCCCCACCCTCCCTTCACCCCCTCCTCCCCTCCCCACCTTCAAACACTTTAATTCCATTTTTACATTTTCTCATATTTTTTTTCCTTTTCCCGTATTCCCCTTTCCCTATCCTTCTCACTGTCCCTACACCTTTGGTCCTTTTCTTCCTATTTCACGCTGCTAATTGTCCCATTAGGATCTTGAGTACTATTTTAGTTTTTCACACCAGAGAAACTATTCGGTATTTGCATACGTGTGACTTATTTATTTCACTTAGTAGTACCAATAAATTCAATTTAAAAAAATGGACAGAAGGATAAAGAAGACAGAGATGCCATGGTGACACTCCTGGAAACTAGGCGGAAGTGGGCCTATTGTTGCAGCTATCGTTACTCCTCCAACCTTGACACTGCTTCTAATTCTGTCATCTCTGTACAGTACTTCAAAGCAGGAAGAATAATGTCTATCTGATAGCACTTCAAACAAGGATGGGTAAACACAAGATAATCAGACTTCTTGGAGGGAAATGTACAATCAGTGTGTAGTACTAAGTTTATTACCTTAGGAGCCAGGTATTTTGTAACAATTTATAAATATAGCAGCCAAGGTTAACATGATATAATTGGCAAAAAAAAACACAAACAATAATTGTTCAATCACACAATCTAATTTTTTTAATTTGGACTTCCTAACCTTATAAGGTTTAATATGAAAAATTTATTGTACTTCAGGTGAAAGAGTAAATGTCAGTAAATTAGTCAAATTTCTAGTACTGTAATATTAAAATAAATAATTTAAATATTACTGTGAAAATAATGGCTTTTCACAGAGACATTACATGAATTAGTATTACAGCTGGGATGTTGAAGAAAAAACTCAAAGTCAAGCAAAGATCTCATTTTATAAAACCAGAAAAAAAAATGTGTGGGGAGAAACAAACCAGTTGATCTCGTTCAGTTTCATTTAATGAAAGGGAAGTGAACTGGGAATGCTGAATGTCACGATCGAGGTCACAGCCTACACTACCTTCTGTGCAACACACTCTGTAGACATCTCTGCAAATGTGGCCAGTGGCTTAAGAAGCACTTCTCTGTTTCAGAAGCAGACTTATATACACTTGACCATCTACCACCAACAACAGAAGACTAGAAAAGCCTATGGGTTAAAAGTAAAATTTTAGTAAGTCAAATTCTGTGGGCCAGAGGCAACTGAGTTAGAAAATGATACTAATCCTAAAAAGTTTTAGACATGAAAAAATCATGAAATGTGGCTCCTGGCTCAGAGTACTAGTTATTCTATACTATAAAACTGTCCTCGATGACCTGTAGAGTTATAGAAAATTTTGCAATAGTAAAATTCTATTAACCTCAGAAAGCCTGAATTAAATTCTTTCTCAGTTATAGTAACTTCTACTTGGTTCTGCATTTCTGCTACAATTATGATCTTTGTTTCACACAAAATTTTAACCTTTTTTATTACTCTTATTATCTAAATCTTACTTAACTACTTTTACTGTTACATTTTACTTTATTATTTAAAAATTTAAAGTATCCTTGATCTGTCCTTAGACACTATTAATAACACCTTCTAGGCTACCTAGATTCAGTTATAAGTTTTTCTAGATTATTTTAATAAGAATTCCTGAATGAGTATGTATCCATTATTCTCATATATTTCTTAGTGCAAATGTAAATATACTTCATTGTAAACTGTTTTGAATCCCTTCTAAGGGAAAGTATTTCATCAACTTAGATTTTTTGTTTTTGTTTTTAAAATTTCAATAGATGAAAAAGCTATCTCAGGTTAATTAAGTTAGTGTTAAAGTTATTTAATTGTAATATGGCTATTTCTAAGGCTCTTTAACTTCCAGAAAACAAAGCAGATACATGGGTGTACAGGTCATTTGCTTACAGGTTTTGGCTGTTTCTTCTGTTTGCCTATGCAGATATACTCTTCCTCATGATGTGCACTGCACCTTAATGTCATTTTCAAGAACCCAAGAAAGAAAACACGATCCCATAAGAGGAACCATCACCATTAGACTTGCTGGCTCTGTATGCCTTGCACCCACAGTGGCTTCTAAGATCTTTTCAGGACATGAAGGGTCTGTGAGGTCAAAATATTTTCATAATAATACCAATACAATTATTGCCTTTCTCACTTCACTAACATTTGCACTGATATTGTGAAGCAATGATAGGTAAAATTACTGACACCTTAGCATAAATCAATGTAGTGGCACCAAACTGTCACTGCATTCTTCACTGTCTTGCACTAGCATATGGGGGGGG
>NW_022900916.1:28138710-28153766 GCF_012274545.1 Fukomys damarensis
GGGGGGCAGGGAGAAAGGGAGCAATTTCACTGAAAATATCCTTGATTAAGCAGTACAAATTTTTTCCATTTAATACCAACCCTGTGTACTATCTTTTTTTGATGTTCTATGTGATGAATCAGAATAATATATAAGCACCACTGCTATATCACCAGAGTTGAATGGGGTAAACATCTGAATAGTGAGCTGAACAAGTGGCTTTATACTTGGATGACTGACAGGTGAACTATCGTTATTCAGACTTGAAAATCTGGCAGATGTTTTCTCAAAAATAAAATGAGCTTGTCATTTCAGGGAAATAACTCCTAGAATTTCTTCCCAATGGTAAAATTTGAGCTTTCAAGCAAAAATAAGTATTTTAGAAACATTCACCACTGTTAGCCTAATAGCTCCCCAGTATTTAAAGATTTTCCTGAAGAGAAAGGCGATAATACAGTATTAACAGAATGCGTGTGTGTGTTTTTTTTTAAATGTCAGTATTTGGAAGTTCTGAGTAACATAGGGAGATAGTATTTTCCAACTGAATAATGCATGATATTACAACACCATAAATAAATAAAAGATCCATTTACACTGCAAGACAAATCCATAAACTTTAATGGAAAAAAGAGCATGAGTGTTCACTAATATGGCTTCATATTACACCTTATAACTAATATTTACCTCCTATTTGTGCTGGAATGGTATCAAGAAGATCAAAAATTACCTGCAAGGTAATTTTTTAAAAAGTAAGCCCCTTTTCCTACCATATACCTGTATGAAGATGAATTTTCTTTACATGTTGACTATATGTAAACTAAAACAATATACAACAAAACTGATTATGAAGCAGTTATGAAATTCTAAATGTCTTCTGTCAAGACAGACATTCAAGGGCTGGGGATTTAGCTCAGCGGTTCTGTCACCTGCCTCACAAGCACAAGGACCACAGTATGATTTCTGAAACCAAAAAAAAAAAAAGCCATTCAAGGAAGCTGTAAAAGTACAAACAATAAATTTCTCCTTACTCATTTTGGTAAAATATAGTTATTTTTTTCTAAAAGTAAGTTATGTATATATGTAATTTGTGATTTTAAATTCATTAAACATTTTAAGACATTGTTTTATTTTCTAACACAGTACTTTTGAGAGGCATAATTCACATGGACAAAAGTTTGTGGGAGTCCTTAATAATTTTTAAGAAAAGTTTCAGAATGGCTACTCTGTCCTTTCTAGGGTAGTTTTACTTAAATATCTAAATGGCATTCATCCGTCATATAAAAAATTTTGATAGTTTGCTAACTCAGAACACTGATAATTATTTTTATCCCCAAAGCATACAGCCTTAGGATTGTTGGCTCATTTTGAGCTGCTGACCAAAGTCACTGTTCTTCCAATTAGCTATGAAGCCATGTCTTTTCTTTCTTATGGCTGTGCAATTACACATCTAGATCAAGTGGGATGTCCTATCATATTTCTTGTTAGATTTGACCCATGGTTTCATTCTACTGAGAGCAGGCCTGTGTATCTTCTTCTAAGCGAATGAATATGTTAGATATGACTACCAAGAATCAAGTCCTAAGGCATTCACATTAATTAGTACCTTTTGAGTCCAGCTATAGAGTTGGTTATCCCAAGATCTCTGTATCTTAAAGATTTCATGAAAAACACATTCACAAGCCTTGCTAAAATACAGTTAATATCTCTCATTTCTTTTGAAACCATACTGACTTCTAGAAATGGATGCTTCTTTCATCTTCCAGATGGCATAAAGGTTTCCTGTGACATCTTATGTTAGTAGTTTATCTCAGGTCTACTTCAAAGTCCCTAAGCTACTGTATATAGAAATTCTGAATACACATGTCATAGATACAAGTTGTCCACTTCAGAATGACCATAGCTATCTTCCAACTGCTAGTTTCAGGCTGCAGCTGGCTCACAGCTGTGACCCTCATTGGAAGAAGCCCATCGCTGCAAAGGATTGCCTCACTCAAGGTCGTACCTTCCCAGAGGGCAGCCTAGAACCAATGGGGATACAAAAGCAGATCTCTGTGCGTCAATATAGGACAATCCAGAGGAGTAATAACCTTGTCCTGCCTTTCTCACTATCACCCAAAGATATCTCCAAGGTACCTCCAACGTCACACACCAATCAATCTACACACAACTGTCTTGGAGCCTCTCTCTTCTCTGATACTTAAAATACTAGGAGTTTCTACTCTTTGAAAAGATCATAATTTAACTACTAGAATCCATCTTCTAACTTCTCTCTCATCCTTCATGTTTCCCTTGAATCAGTATCAGTAGTTCAGTAACTTCTCTGGTAGTTTTATCTGGGCCAGAAGCCAAACCTTAAATCCTGCTATTCTTCAAATCATAGCTCAATTCCCCATCCAGGAAGCCTTCCTCAAATCCCTGCAGCAGCTAGCCACTCTGTTCTGTACTTTCAGACTTGGAGAAGCCTCCATGAGCACTCTGCTCCTTAGCACTACAAACATTTGTCTGCTAGTTGACTTTTCCTCCAGGTATAAATTCCCCAAGGGCTTATTTATACTGGCAAGACTAACACAGAGGCTGGAACAAAAAAGATTTTCTAAGACTGTTTGTTGAATTAAAACTAAATGGATTTTGGCTAGTTAGATGTTGTATTTGAATCTCTTTGCCAATCTTGAGCTTTTGTTACTGCTTATCAATCTCTTCTGCTATAGAATAATTCTTGACAGAAAAGGAACAAATAAAATAGAAATTGAACTGTTTTTCTGTACCACTCCTAGTAAGTTTTGAAAACAAGAACACACAGCTACTGAATACTTTTTATTGTATTTATCATAATTTATAAATTTCAGCTATTTTCATATCTTCTTTGGCTATTTTACCATTTCAGCTGTAGAAATATGTCACTTTAGAAGTTGCAGTCATTGAATAGGTTCCAGCATGAGCACACTGATATATTTTAGTTTCTCTTTTACTTTAATGTCTCTTTTACTATAAAAAATTAAATTTAAATATTCATCACTTTTTTTATTGCATCTCATATTTACCTAATGTTTTTGCCTAGATTTAGGAAGGCAGATTTTTAAAAATTTAAAGAAGGAACAGGCATAAATATATGCTATGAAATGCCAACAAATATTCTTAAATGCCATTTGGATCTTAATCACAAATAATTCCAATTAAGTGTTTTTAATTGCACTGATGTGTAGCTGCCTCAATGTTCCAAATGCACTGAACATGTTCTCTTTCATGGTCTTTTTAACTTTGGGGAAGAACCAGAAGTTGGACAGTGCCAGATCCAGTGAAAAAGGTGGATGAGAACACATAATAATGCTTTACAAGGCTGCCTTTCTGTTGGATAGCACTCAGCTGTAGCATTCACCAGATTTTTTAAAATCACACTTTGTAAAGATACCCACAAAAGAGGACTTCTAGAATTGCTTCAGAAAGTAGCCAGAGTAATAGGGTAAGTGTGCTTCAAGTAAAGGGGAGTATTCTGGGGAGGGTTAATGGCAATGTATCTTTTGCTGTAATAAATCTTTCTAATTGAAATGCACACCATATGTTTTAAACAGCCCTTCCTTGGACATGGCCCATCTCTTCATCACTGGCTATCATGTATTCTTAAATGACAACTGCTTTAGTCCATTTCTTTCCACAATGAAATTTGACTATCATAACAGTTTCTCTACTTCTTTCCTGTATCTTTTGAGCTCATTTTTTTCAATATGCTACTTCCATATTTAAACTGCATCTGAAGAAAGAAAAAGATGCAATGGTAATTACTGTTTACCGCTTTCTCTCACTCTCTATATTCTTCACGTCAGTTCTTCTTGGTTGAAGGTTGCCAATGTGCTGAATACCAGAAAAAGTAAACATCCTCATGGAGAGAAGTTACCCTCAGTTCCCCAATTCTTTGTTGGCTATGCCCAAGTATAATGGCTGCCACCTTCTCAGAAGGTCTAAATCCAAGAATGGAAGGAAGTATCAAATATTGAATATTTATAGGGCAAACATCAAACAACAGTCCCACATATATATATATACATATACATATATATATATGTTGTGGAGGGGTACCGGGGATTGAACTCGGGTCCTTGCGCTTGCAAAGGAGGCCACCGAACCACTGAGCTAAATCCCCGGCCCTAGATAATTTTTTTTTCCACTTCTATTTTTTATTATCACCACACGCTTTCTCTGCAATATGTAACTTCTAGTTTGGCACCAAACATTATGAACCATGTCAATATCCCTAGATGTGTTAATTACCCACGGCAGTGTTTCTCAAACTTTAGAAGGCATGAGAATTACCTAAAGGTCTTGCGAAAACTGAGATTTCTGGGACTCACCCATAGTTTCTGTTTCAGTGTATTTGGAGTGAGTACAAGAATGTGCTTTTCTAACAAGTTCCCAGCCCATGCTGCTGGTCCAGGGCCCACACTTTGAGAACAAATGACCTATAGGTATATCTTCTTAAAGTTTCAGAAGTTTGAGGGTTCTATCATAAATATAATTTAATTAGAATATTCTATCTTCAAATGTCACTTACTTTTAAAGTTTTAATATATAGGTATACCCCACCAAACAATATCAAAGTAAAATTAGTTACAATGGAATTAGAAAAGCAGGAATTAATCACATAAATACTATCAAAAGATAAAATGGAACTATATAGATGCAAATTAAATTTATGTTCCAGAAATTCATATTACCCTCTTTCACTAGCTATACAAATTTAGAAAAATTATTTAAACTCTCTGACCCTTAATTTTCTCATCTGGAGAACATACATAAAATCTACTTTGGAGAATTATCATGAGGACAAAATACGATGAAGTAGCCACACAACAGCTACTGTGTAAATAGTTTTATAATAACAATGATTACAATAATAATCTGAGGATTTACTGTGAAACTATATAAATCTCATTCGATTCTCAAAACCCTATGAGGAAGGTATGTCATTATTCCCATTTTCCAAATGAAAAAAGAGAAACATAGAGGACATTTAAATAACTAGCTAAGCTTATACAGTTATAAGAAGTAGGGCTAGGATTTGAGTCTGCAAATTCTGCTTCCATAGCCCAAGTTCTGAAGCACTATGCTTTTTTATCCCTTTTGGTATAAGAATCAGCATATACCACTTGTTCCTCTATTTGCTAATTAATTAAACAGCACTTTATTGCTATAACATGCAACTTATGGGAAAGTTAATCTCCTGATGTCACTTTGACATATATTCTTATTTTTAACATTCTTCAATGACAAAATAACTTGGCTAACTCTGACAATCAAGGAAAAAAATAGCTCCCTTGAAAAATAGTGTACCCTGCTGAAAAACAGGAGAAGCGTCATGTTTGTAATGGCCATAGAAAGTAAAAAGGTTGGCATTTGCCCCTTCCATTTTTCTTTCTGTTGGAAGGCAGCTTGCAAATGGAAAAATCATCTCCCATCACCTCCCTCCTAGAGACTGAATATGATGAAAAAACAGAGGAAGGCCAGACCCTGAAGCACGCAGAGCTGAGAGCAGCTTCCAGGGGCTGTAGCCAGGGGCCTAAGAAGATTGATTAATTCTTAATAACTTAGCTATAGCTCCTCACCATATCTGACTGTGGTGAGACATAAAAATGAAGCAATTTAAAGCACTTTACATAATACAAAAGAATGGCACTCTCAAAACACAAATTCCTATGCACCTATGAGGGGCTGTACAGATATGCAGAATTATATTTTTAAGGTGTTTTCCATTCTAAGGTAAGAGATATTCTACTGATAAAAAAAATTTATGATTAAATATATTATAATGCCTGGGAAAGGAAAGATTTTCTAGAACTAGGACATTTCTGTAGAAATGGGCTGCCAAATGAAGCAAAGTAGAATGAGCCCAGGGAAGAAGTTAAGCATACAAAACCATCTGATAGAGGTCTTGGTGTTCTCACAAAACAGTATTTGATGTTCTTCAAAGTACATAAGAATAAAAATGTTAGCTTAAAAAACAACACACTTGCTCAGTTTTGGCTCCATAATGGTATAGGCTGAACTCTCATTTGAAAGTTTCTCTTACTTGGACACCAGATATAAAGCCAACATAAACAAAACGCATGCTCTTATGTAAAAGAGCCAAGATATTTTTAATGTACATAGCAGGCAAACCACATCTTATTTTTTAAATGTCTCATATTGTCTCAGAGTGGCAATTGGAGTAAACTTAGTCACTCTGGGAAGACAAACCCCTGCCACCTTAGGGCAGGGGTCTAGCCAGTGTCAGTGCTCTAAAACTAACTCCTTGCCTCTTATCAAGTATTAAAAAACATTTTTTTTACTTCAAACCATAACTATTTATATTTTTAAAGTTGAATATGACATTTAAGAAACTTTTCCTGGGCTGGGGATTTAGCTCAGCAGTTCAGTGGCCTGCCTTGCAAGTGCAAGGACCCGAGTTCAATCCCTGGTACCAAAATAAACAAAAAAACAAACAAACAAAAAAAAGAGAAACTTTTCCTGGCATTTTTAGTTAAAATAAATGTTACACTATAATTATATATATTATATTACAATGAAATTTAGGCTTTTTTTCATTTAATTAAGTAATACAATCAAACATAAATTTAATGGCAAGTCCAATATAATAAAGGGACACTCCTTATCAGCCTACTTAGGATAATAATGTTAACTATCTAAATGTAGTCTAGGGCCTGGGATTTAGCTCAGTGGTGCCACCGCCTGCCTCACAAGTGCAAGGACCCAAGTTCAATCCCCAATACCAAAAAAACCCACAAATATAAAGTATAAATATAGTCTAATTGTATGATATATTTACATCTACTCTAGCTAAAATGAAGAAGTTATCAACCAGTGGTTACAATATTCAGGTAGCTTTGTTATAAGTAATTTTTATCATAGGATCCTTACTTAGCTTTGGAAAATAATTTCTGGTTTAAAAAACTGAAGAAGAAAAATTATCTCAATATAGTTCAGTGTAGTAAAGAAATACAATACACTACTTGGCATGTGTCCACAGGAAAAGTCTGGCTCCCAGATGCTTCTTGCCAACCCACAGCGAATTAAATAATGTTTAAACAACTGACAATGTACACTCACAGCACTGATGACATAGTGACCAAAAATTCAGCAGGAGCCTGTCTCGTGGGTATCTTCATGTATTAAAAAGTAAAATCCAAACAAAACAGATCCTAGACACACATACACTTCACAAACCACAAGATTCAACATAATTTAAATAAGTTTCCTTAAAGTAGATGTCACCAAAATTACGTAAGAATTTACAAGTAAGGAAGGAGAGGGAAAGAGAGAGTATAAAGAATTAAAATGTAGTATATGTACCAATTCCCCACAATGAATGTATTTAGTATATATCAAAAACAGATGCTAATAAAATAATTTACAAATAAGATGTTTACTACCTCAAAAAGCTCAAATAATATCAGTTTTTTATTGCACTGGTTTATGAAAATGAAAAATATAACTCTAATTTTATTACCTATATCAAGTCCTACAATAACTTTTTCCAACAAGTAGATTAACTGTTTCCATGCCTCATTCATTATAATCATACTATTTATATTAATATCCATGACTTCCTAAAATGCCTGTTGCTCTCAAGTATTTTTAGTGGGAATCAAACAAAATTTGGAATTTTTTATCATTGTGACCTCACAAAACAGTAATTTGATAAGATTAAAAGGTAAAATAAAACTTCACAATTTTGACACCAAAGTGGCAACCTAGTTTTCTTAGATACAAGTATAATGTTCATATTTTATTTATTTGTGTTTTGAGATAGGATTTCTATATGTAGTCCACGCTGGCCTTGAACTTTCTATAAAGCCAAGGCTAGCCTGGAACTCATAATCCTGCCTCAGCTTCCTGAGGGCAGGAATTATAGGTGTGTGCCATCATGTATGGCTGTTTATGTTTGTTTATTGGCCTTTGACTATATCATTTAACTGAACAGTCTTCTTTCCAAAAAGGAATAGTCTGAGTAAAATCTACATCTTATTAAAACACATTCAAGCATAAACAAAAGATTAATATTTAATATGAAATCACCTGTCACAAATGTAGTCAACAGTGACAAAGCTATGATACAAATAAAACTACTTTGTGTGATTTTTTTCCTCTTTCTAGATGACAAGTTTCTTTGAGATGATATTCTCTCTCTTAATAACAAACAACTTGTCATATAATGTTTATATCATGTAGTGTGAGTACAAATGAGTAGTGTGAAAACTAGTTTGACTTTCTGAGGGGTGGAAATTACTGACTGGCATAGGGAATAAAATAAGTTATTTAAAGTAAGAGGACTGCAGTTGATTGGAATGCCAACTCCATTTTTAAGACATATTCCATAGTCGCCACATTAACCTGATTTAACATCACTTGAAATGCAAATACATACTATTTTTAGCTTATAAAACCAAAGTCTATGTTTGGATTTGGGTAGGTCTTTACCTTGATATAGTTTTAATTCTTTACATAAATTATTTTTTTACCCTAAATAGTATTAAACAGCTATTTAGGATCACTTCATGAATTCAATAGCCATTTAAGATCTCTTCCTTCATATATTCAATAAATATGTCTTTTTGTCAAGAAGTAATTAGTATTAAGAGCAGAAAGCCCATCAGTACATTAAGGAGAAAGGATATTAGACACCTAGCATGGAGCCCTACCTAAAACACATTTAAAACTGTGTTTACTTAACTTGAATTAAAGTTTATAAGTGGTGCACCCTAATATGTCTCTAGTGCAGTGCCTGCAATTGATACTTCTCACTAAGAAGTCAACCTGTCACAAAATGGTCAATGCCTAAGCTGAACAAACCTGTTTCTTCCCACTTACTCAAAAGACTATACTACAGTATGTGCAAGCTGAGGGTGAGGCTGGAGTTTGTCCATCTTCAGGGACACAAGAGACAGCCTTTGGGACTGTGAGAAGCAGACAGCTATCAGTGAGATCCCCACCACTTCAGAGAGGCCACAAGGAAGTGTTTTGTTTTTCCAAGGCTCTGAAAGGTGTTAGGGGTGGGGTTTCTGTGAGAAATGAAAACCCAAAGAATGTACAATATAAAGTCCAAATTTATACAGTCTCAGGTGTGGAATTCTCAAGCCAAGAAATTTAAATAAAATTGTGAAACCCCTAAGGTTCTGGCAGAAGCAAATGTAAAACCATCATAAGTGAAGCACTTTCAGAATCTAGGCTATTACACTTCCTAGGGGCAGGGAGAAAACCCAATAATCTAACAACACATGGAGCCAGTAGAACAGCCAAGCACACAGGCAATTCCTGTGAGGCCGGCTCTAACAGAAGTCAACACCAAATGCTCTAGGAGAAAGAGGAGAGCTAAGAAATTAAGGAAAAGTCTGAGGAAATGTAAATCTTTATTTTCATGGCATTGCTGAACTAGAGATGCAAACCACATATTACATTAGTCTGTTCCCTTTGCTTTCACCCAATGAAAAATGGATCCCGCATGAATATTGTCTGGAGCTTTGGACCATCTGGTTTTTAATTTCTCAAGCAATGGGGTTTCTTCTACCACTTCCTTTGGAAACTTTTTGTTGTTGTTGGGGCCAAAAAGGGAAAAAAAGTTTTAAATGTTAAGGTGATTTAAGTGTTGTTTTTAAGACTTTTTCTATTTAACTCTTTCTAATCCTTTGAGTATAAGTTCTGCTCTTTCTTTTATAATACTGAATGTGCTATAATCCGGCCTCTTCCAAACATACCAATTGTTATCCCATCTAAGCATTTTAAAGAGGCCTTTGATTAATAAACTCCTTTGCTTTAATCATTTACTTTTATCTTCAGGATGTTCTGTAGGTGGTGTTCAGAACCACATATTGCTTGTTGGGTATAAGCAACACTGAAATAATAGAACCTTTCAGATACCTCACTGACTGCCACAGACTTGGCTTGGATTTTGTTCTTTATCAGTTTCTCTTTGGCTTCTCTTTTGCATAACTACTTCCTCTCATTTGTTACATTTATTTTTCTACAACAAACTGTTGTATTAGTTAACAATGTATCGTCAGCATTTCAGAGTAACTGACAAAACTTGTCTAATAAATATTTGTTGAATAATTGAACTGCTTACACAAAAACTTTTTTAAATTTTCCTGATATCTCATTTTTTCAGCTTCTCTCTTCAGTTCACTTATTAGAATTTTAAATGATTTGTTCAGAATACATTTAAATGAATGCCGAGTTCTTAAGAAATATTACATAAACAGGTTCAAAACTCACAAGTATATATTCATGCTTTGAGATTTTTTTTTTTTCTCATTGAGTTTACTGGTACGTTTTAGGTATACAGTACAATTACATTCATCATTGGGATCTTGTACCTTTACATGGAAAGTCTTGGTTCCTATTTTTCCCCCTTATCCCTGCCCTCCCTTCACTCCCTCCTCCCTTCCCTATTTACAAATACTTTATTTCCATTTTCTCATTTCTGACTTCTATAGTGATATCTTAAACAATATAGGAATAGAAGATACTTTATTATATGGGTTCAGATGACCTTCAGCTTGACCTGCCTAATCAAATCAGGTTTCCAAGAATTGAAAAAGACAAGCTGTTGAGGGAATGAAATGAAGCTATCTAGCATATTAGAGAATGTTATAGGCAATATGAAATCAGCAACTGCACTTGTACCAGTGGGCTCTGAAAGGAAGTAGCTTCACTGAAGGAAAGGGAATTCAGTGGAAAAGAGAAACAAATAGAAGTGTGCCACAGCTCTGATTGTGCAAGGAGAATACTGACCACAGCCTGACTCTTTTCTAGCCCTTTCAACAACAACTCTGTGTGCACGGAATCAAAGTAGTGGCTTGAGAGGTAATCTTTAAACATTTTCCCCAAAGCATTTATCTAATCATTGACTATTAACCTTCTTTCACCATCCTTCAAGCTACTTGTGCAACTTTTTCATATCTGAGTTATTTTTAAACACAAAACTCAAAATTTGCCAGGCCTGATGGTGCATGCCTGCAATCTCAGCGCTCAGGAAGATGAGGCAGAAGGCTTTGAGTTCAAGGCCAGCATGAACTACACAGTGAGTTCAAGACTAGCCTGAACTATATACCTAGAACCTATCTCAAAAAACCAAAACCAAACAAAACAAAATAAAAAAACTTATAATTTGCCTGCTACTTACATTAAGTCCTTTGATACATGCCCTTGTAGACACTGGCTTTTAAAAATCATGGCTGTGATCCATGCTCTTTAGACTGACTTTAGATGTATTGTCTTTAATGAATGAAACAGAGCAAAGGAGAACGTCATTTCCTGGGCAATGCTCTATGAGATGGGTAGCCCACCATAGGGAGCTGGTTCTACTGCTCACAGCAGATGATCTACCTTTAATACTACAAAAAATTGACAGTATTAGAGATGATATTTTTATCACTCACTGTATTACATTTCACAAGCTTATTTATTAGAGACTATTGTCACTGGAATGGAATGCTGGAGTTTAAAAAAGTATTCAGGTATTAGCCATACTTCAGTATATCACTGATAGTAAATATAGTTTAGCAATCAATGTTTTGATATTCTGCAGTAATTGATGTTACTAAAGAAAGAATTACAGAGAAAATTTTTCTTCATTCACCTAGTGGGCCCCTTTCACTACAGACTTTGCACTACTCAGGTATTCTTAGGAAGAAGGCACTTATCTACATACTCTGGAGCATGTTAAAAAATATAAGGTTTGATCGCTGCTTATAAAGGTTCAACATAAGAAAATATGGCCAAGATAATACAGTAATACTATTAGTCTAAATTTGTTATGATTGAAACATATTTTTAATTTTGTTTTTTACAGTTGGATTTCATATACATGTTTCTAATTAAATTATGGCATATTTGGGGAGTAGGGCTGTTTATCCATTATTTTAGCATCCACTCTGTACCTTGTAAATAGTGAGCTATATTAGGAATATAGTAGAGTTAATTGTAGACTAGATGGAAAAATAAACAACTACAGTTTTATCTATATGCTGCTTGATTAGATTTTTATCCTTGAATTAATTCATTAACTCAATACATTTTATTTTTCTATTTTGTCCCACCCCCAAGCTCCCTCCCCTCCCTATGTACAAAAGCTTTGTTTCTATTTTTTCCTACTATTTTCACTTTTTTCTTGTCCCTCCCTTCCTTTCTCTCTCCCTTCCTTCTACCTTGTTCCCCTTCCTATTTGAACACTATATTCCCATTTTCCAACATCCATTTTACATCTCAGTCCTTATTTCCACATTCAGTTTCTCATACCAGAGAAATAATGCAGTATTTAAACACGTGTGTCTGATTTATTTCCACTTAAGAGTATGGTCTTAAGGTCCATCCATTTAGTTACAAATGTCTTAAGCTCATTCTTTGTTATGGCAGAGTAATACCCCACTGCATAAAAAAACCACACCTTTAAATTTAACATCAATCTGTAGGCAATATGCAGAATAGATTAACAGGTTTTTTTGGAGAGCAAGACACACACACACACACACACACACACACACACACAGGAGGCGAGGAGAGCAATCAGGAGTGCTTGTAATGATCCAGAGACATCATTAAGGCCTGAGTGAATGGAGGGCCAGGGGTTGGTGATGTTTTACAGACATATAGTAACTAGCAACCAATATGACTGGGAGAGGTGGGATGATCAAGGAAGGAGCCAACAGTGAGTTTGAATTTTAATATTGTTTTAAACTTGAGTGACTACGGTTACCTTTAACAAATACAGAAAAGAAAGGAGGGAGAACAATTAAGGAAGATGGTGAATTTGACCTTAAATATGAGTTTGAATGAGGCCAGAGCTCAGGGGAAAGGCCAGATATGAGAGTGAGATTTGGTAGGTATATTATCTTTCCTAGTGTCTTTTCTATATGTGTGCCAGCCAGTAAATGCTTATTTGCTAGCTAAGGACAAGGAGATTCTTACCATACTTCTATTAAGAGATGTAATAGTTATTGGCTATGAGTTTGATCTCCAGAGTCAGAATGCCTAGGATCAAATCCTAACTCAGTCACCTTCTAGCTTTTATTCTGAATAAGTTACTGAATCTTACTGTACTTTAGTTTCCAGATCTGTAAAACAGGAGGGTAAAAGTATCTATGCCACAAATTATGTTTATTAAATGAGCTAATACTTAGGAATACCTGGCACATACTATGCATTAAATACTAACATATTATATTTTACTTTCTTTTGATAAACTAGCTACCCAGAGAGGATGCTTCACTTTGGTCTAACCATATGTTATCTGTATGTAATGATACTGGAAGGTTTAAAGTTGCCCAGGGAAAGTATAAAATAGAGATCCAAATTTTTATCACAAATCTTCAAATTCAAAATTTTATCCCATTAAATAACATCACAATAGCATTTTATGTACATGCACAATCTCATATAATTACACACTTGAGCCTCTCCATAGTACTTCACCACATGCTTTTCAAGTGTCATTTATGCACACTGGACTGTGTTTCTGTCCTATAAAGGCCCTGCTTGACCTGACTCATCTCTCCCCCGAGTCTCATTCTACTTTCTATGCCTGGCCCTCCACTCTTGTTCTTGAACAGCACTGTCCAACTTCAGACCCTCTGTGTTTGGCATTCTCCATGCCTAGAACAGTGGTGGCAAACCTACGGCACGCGTGCCACAGTCAGCTATTTGTTATTGTTGAAAGGTTTGCATCACTAGAGAAGGTATTTTGGCTTTTTGCATTTATCAGTTTTATGCAAAATGTTTCACTTTAAATGTCACTTCGTCCTTAAAGTAAAATATAGCTCATAAAGTACAGCCACTCCTATATAAAAGTTACTCCTTCTCACATCCTCCTCTCGTCTTCCTTTGTAGCAGCTACTGCAATCTATAATTATCTTAACAGAGTCCATGACTGCCTTTTTCATACCTAAACTTCCATCACTAAGAACAGAATATGACATACAATGGGCTTTCAATATTTATTGAATGGATAAACTGCATAACAATAAGAACATAAGAAGGTAAAGGCTTCACTATTAAAGAAATAAAGTATGAACCAGAAAACAAATTTAAAATAATCAGAATCACTAAACATCAGGAAATCTAAGAGTGCTGAGAAGCTAATCTTTTTTTTTGGTACCAGGGATTGAACTCAGGTCCTTGCGCTTGCAAGGCAGGCCACCGAACTCCTGAGCTAAATCCCCGGCCCTGAGAAGCTAATCTTTAAATCATTGTATATAACAAGAAAACAAAATGAAGAAGGCCAAAGAAGACTAAAGGGGTGGCCAATAAAATCAAATTTCCAGAGACAAATGTTAAGGACCAAGACTGATGACTAGCAGAGCATGGAAGACTTTGAAGAAGCTGGGCTGATTTAAGGGTTAAGGACAGAAAACCAAAGTGTTGGAGGTCAAAATGTGAAAGGAGATGGGAACGAAGACATCTCTCCCAGGAATTTGTATGTTAAAAAAAAGCAGAGTTAAGCTGTTGTTCCATAAACTGGGATCAAGAATGTGGAAAGAGGCCCAGACAAAAAAGACAGGAGTCTTGGATCTGGTTCCAAAAAGTGCTCAAAAATGCCACTCACACTCTGCAACTGAATTTTGTTGTTCTAAAAAACATTTTTCTTCCTTAATCTCAATTTCTGTAATAAGGAACAAAAGGGCTAAAGGATAAGTAGCTATAAGGCATTGTTATTTCTTTGTAAGAATTCTAACTAAGTTCTAATAAAGAGGAACAAATCTATAAAAGAATGTTTTCTTTGAAACAAAATCAAGGTAAAATTTCACTTAAGCTTAATTTAGATTGGATTTCTTCCCACTTTGTTGAAAGCTTTGCACTACTCAATGGCAGTACTTTCTGTGGCCAGATATGAAGAGTGCTTATATTTATCACTGACATTTTGTTGAACTTGTCCATTCTTATTAATCATTGCTTTAAAGTAAGCAGCCAAGTACTCTTAGGAAGTTGATATTCCCAGCTGACCTATCTGCAAAAATAGTGAAGCTTGATACTCTCCTGCTGCAGTCTGCCTCTGTAGATATATGTTCATGTGGGTGGGGGGGAAGGGGAAGGGG
>NW_022900916.1:28153848-28171043 GCF_012274545.1 Fukomys damarensis
GGGGGAGGGAGAGAGAGAGAGAGATAGACACACACACACACACACACACACACACACACACACACACACACTGAGTGAGAAAGTTTCTAGGACCTAAAAAAGTAATACGTTTTTGTGAAGCTACTTCAAACTTTATCATATTCTAACTTTTTTTAGAACACGGAGGAATTAAAAGCAAAAGCTGGCTAAGATCTGTTTGTATTCTACATGAGAGGCAAATTATATCTGCAGAATGATGATTACAGTTAAAAAGTCTGATATAAAGGTAGTTAGAAGTTGTGCCTTTAAACTAATTGTTGAGATTTCTTGGCGGTAAATGATAAAGCACTCAGTTGTATTGTATATAGACATAAAACCTGCAGTTCTGACTGTCTGACCTTCTGGAACAGTGTTAAGATTCATCATCTAGGGCCGGGGATTTAGCTCAGCGGTTCAGTGGCCTGCCTTGCAAGCGCAAAGACCCAAATTCAATCCCCGGTACCAAAAAAAAAAAGATTCATCATCTCAGGTTCTCAGGAAAATCTTAATAGCTGAGTTCTATTAGCATAATATTTCCTCCTGCTTTATAAATATCAGCATTTTTGTCTGATTAGAGTGGTTAATATTTACTTACCTTCTGGTTCAGAATTTTTAACATGTGTTCTAGCTAATATAAACATGTGAGCCTGAAAATTTAGTATGCAGGGGCTAAATAATCTAAATCATCAGCAATCACTAATAATTCTATTGAGTTATTTTTTAAAATCTTATCTTTATTTATACCACCTTTTTCTCTTGTTAATTTTCCTTTTGACTCCACTCACCCAATTATACTTAGTCTTTTTTTTCAGATTCTCATGTCTCCAGTTCATAGATTAATTCTCTCACTTATATTATTCATCTGCATGTACCCCAAATATAGTTTAAAGCACAAAGCCACAAGTTTTTATCTCTACTATTTTAATTCTCTTTTAGAGAATTATGATCTCCTCTTTTAACTCATGAGCTATTCAGGAGTTTTTCAGCTCCAAATATAGGGATATTGGGATATTTTTAACTACTGTAATACTTCTGGCACCTAATGAAGTTTCATTTTAAAGAATATGGTCTGCATGATGTGAATTCATTGAAATTTGTTGGGATTTCAAATGTAAATTTTATGTAGTCAATTTCCATGATCATTCTGTGTATTGAATGAACTATTTACTATCTGTGACGATGGTTTATATATTTTAGATTTATTAGATCAGGTTTACTAATTTTGTAGTTTAACTTCCACAACCTCACAGTTTTTTGGCTCCTTGGTCTAGCAGTTTCTAAAAGTGGTGTGTTGAAAATCTCGTTATGACTGAGGATTTGTTGATTAAAATGTTTTATATTAATAAAGGGTATATAATTAGACACATTTAAGGTTTATCACCCTTATTGTTCTATAGTCTTATTGATGCTTTATTCTTTAAATTCTATATTGTCTGCTATAGTTGCTTTTTGGATAGGACTGTGAAGAATATTTGTTTCCATTTCCTTACTTCAAAACTTTCTGTGTTGTTTATTTCAGGTTTATCTCCTCTAAGAAGAATACTACTAGATTTTAAAAAAATATCTAGTGTGGTCATCTCTTTTAATAAATTAATAAAGTTACATTTATTATAGTTACTTTTATAGTATTCTTACTTTATCATATTTTCTTTTTACTCCATTTTTCTTATTTCCTGCCTTCTTTGGGATTTTAAAATTTGTATGAGGTCATCTTTTACTTCACTCTATTGCTTTAGGAAACTTAGGACTTAATTTTTATTTTTTTACTTACTTTGAAATTTTAACAGGCATTTCCTTAAAACAGCCAAAGTTACTCGTTACCACTCTTCTCCTTCCTCAACAGGACAGTACTTATGTGCTTTCACCCCCCAACACACCTCCAACTAGCCGCAGCTTTTTAATTAGCAGCTAAAATTCAGTCTCAGCTCTCTAAATAAAATGGGAGGGGTAGGGGAAAAGAAAGAAGTGAATGGAATTAATATGAGAAAATGAAAAAAATGGAAACAAAGTCTTTGTAGATAGGGAGGGAGGAAGGGTTAAAGGGAGGGCAGGGGAATGGGGAAAAAAATAAGAACCAAGATGGATTATGTAAAGGTGCAAATTTCCAATGATGGATGTCATTATATTTTATACTTTAAATATACCAATAAAATTAACTTTAAAAAATAAAGTAAGTCAAGGGTCCACTATAACTCATTATCAGTCAGTAAAATTAAAGAATAAGAAAAAAAACAGTTTATTTTAAATAATAGTTAAAGTTGCTTACAAATTTTACCTATTTCTATGTTTACTATCATTTCTTATATTCTCCATCTTTCTTGTCTATTCTCTTTCTGATATAGTTCCAATTGCAAAAATGGGTCATTTTTATCTCTTTACCTGATAATATATATTTTTAATATACACAGGTATTGAAAGTATTAACATATGTCAAATCATCTCATAATGAAATTGTCTGAACTGCCAATGGCAAAGCACAGAAATGTTACATGATAGGCAGAATTATATTTTAAAACAGGAAACATATGGTACAATAAAAACATACCTATGTTCAGTAAAGATAAAAATACAAACAGTAGTGACCCTAATTTATGGCCATTTTCCTTAATTTTTTTTTTTTATAACTTCAGATGACCCTCTAAGCTGAGTTTGGAGCTGAAACCATCCAAACACATGACTCTAATCGAGTTATCTACTAGGAGGAAATAATTATAATACCATACGTTAGGATACAATATCACCATACTTAATGACTTTATAATTCAGTATCATAGTTTAAGAAAAAAGAATGCTGCCTAAACTAACAATCTTGAAATGTTGAATAATGTGGTTCAATGAAAGTTAACTGACATTTTCCCAATGCATTCCAAAAAAAGGAAAAAGAAAGACCTATCATCACTATACAATACTAATAACCAAAGACTGTAGGATCTCTATTACCTTTATTAACTTCATAATATGAGTGACAATTATTTAGGAGGAAAATAAGGCTAAATATATTTTGGGAGTTTGTAAGCACTTATTAAGTTTGCATGTTTCCTCACTTGCTAGAATCAACTTCAAATTTAAGTACTCAAGTACCTGAAATACTTAAGTACTTCAAATTTAAGTATTGTTCTTTTTTATGGGTACATAATAGTTTCACTGAAAACTTTATAGCTGCATTATACTTTATATTCCATTTCAGATGCAGATAGTTGGACTGAATAAATTTAAGTGTAACTGAATGACTGAAAAAAAAAAAGATAAAAACATCGGTTTTTGGCCCAGAATAGTTCAATTTGTCATTGCAATTTTTTACAAAATGAATTCACTCTAAAAAAAAAAAAAAAAAAGTTAATGGAATAGAAATTGTTCTTCCTAGCCAGGCATGGTGGTGCACTCCTGTAATACCAGCACTCCAGAGGCTGAGGCAGGAGGATTGCTGTGAGTTCGAGACCAGCCTGTTTCAGGTGAGTCTCAACTACATAGTGAGACCCTGTCTCAGAAAACCAAAAAAAAAAAAAAAAAAAAAAAAAAAAAAAAAAAAGAAAATAAATTGTTCTTCCTGCTTTATTTTGCCCTGTCTTCTCCAGTCCACTCACCAGAAGACATCTCAAGTAGAATTTCTCCAAAAGCTGCAGAGTTAGGCTGATGGGCAGTTACTATTCTTGTTTTCAGGCTGATTTTACTCTACATCTGAAAATATTTTTTTGTAGTTGTTGTTTCTACACAATTTTCTACCTTTAAAGGAAAAAAAATCAAGTGACATAGTAACTAGGAGGGAAGAGCAAGCTACACTGATTTCTGCAGCAATTTTCCAAGTATTGTTTCTTGCCTTCAGGATTCACAATCAGGCAAAAAATGTTCCTCTGTAGTTCTAATGAAAAAATGAGCAATAAATTATAGAATATATGCTAAACCAAATGAACTCATTACTGTATTACAAAACAGTTTAATATATTTAGACTAATATATTAGGTGGGTAAACAAAAAATATGCTATAGTAATAGCACAATGTATGCAAACCTGACTGGCCTATGCTAATAAGAAATAAAACACAAAAGATGCTAAAGCATTCGGGTATTTGGAGAAAAGCCAAATACCTTTACAACTTCCCAGAAATATCATTCCTTCCACTTAGCTGCACATATGCATAAGTACCCTAGATACAAAGAAATCTAGAAATTTATTCTTATTCTTTTATAAAGTTAGTTAAAAATTAATAAATAAGAAATTAAAGTGAAGGTGCTGTAATAAAGTTAGAATATTCTAACTGAAAAATAATTACAACAAAACTATTTATACTCCTGTAGAATTAGAAACATTTTTTCAAGGTATATTACAATATAGTTTTTAAACAATATTTTCTTCTTACTCTTGAGACTTAAAACATTAATGGTTTATTTTACATTAAAAACACGTTAGAGTAAGAATGACTTTCTCAGGAAAATGGCTTTGTGATTTAAAGTAGCATGTTGTGTTTAGATTTTTCTTCAAATACATCTGTATGCCTCATCTCTCAACGTAAGGACTATTTTTAATAATATGTAATTGATATAAAATTATGTTGAAATGGCAACATTATTTAATTCTGGGAAGTTTCTAGTCAAGGTTTCAGAGATACACAGTACACAGTCCTTTTTTTTTTCTTTTGGTACTGGGGATCAAACTCGGGTCCTTGCACTTGTGAGGCTGGCGGCAGAACCACTGAGCCAAATCCGCAGCCCGGAGATACACAGTTCTTTATAGAAAACTGGGAAAATATCAACAGTTTGTAAGTGTGCTCCTTCCTACTGTTCTCATCACCTTCATCTCAAAAGTATATCCATATTTCACAAAGGTAAAAGCCATAAGCTTAATTCTTCTCCTGAAAGACAATTTTTACATTTAAAAACTTACTTTCCTATTTTCAATATTTAAGTAAATAAACCTGTAACTCTGAGATAACTTTAGGGCCTCACTAGGAAAATCCCCTCTGTAGCTGCTGGCTCAAACTCTGCAAACTTGCCAAACTATGCAGATGTTGAAGCAGCTCTCAGTTACACTGGGGAAGAAAGAAGCACTCGACATTCCACAGCTGCCTACAGCTTCCTTCCCGGGGGCACAGTTGCAGACTCTATCAAGCTCAATCACTGTACAGCAACTGGGGATCTCCGACCGGGACAAAGAAATCCCAGAGCAGCTTAAATTTCTCCTAGTACCACAGTAAGAAGTAACACTGCTTAAAGGGTAACCAGTATTTCCAGAAATTATGTGGCCTCCAGCCAAAAAAATGAAGAAGAACATCTGTAGTGAAAGAAAATGAAAGATGTATCATATTTTTAAAATGTCAGGCTACTTACAGATCTTTCTTGGTTCTTTGTTAAGGTGATAACTATGAATATTTTATGTTTATTCTTATTTTCTCCCTTGGGTGGTGGGACACAATAGTCAAGCTGAAGAAACAACTTAATAGTCAATTCAACGAATGTAATGCAACACAAAATGTAAATGGCAATAATATGTTTAAAGGTACTGCACTCTTCCATTTTACATCAGTGTATGTTCTCACAAGTTCTTTCAAATATTTTAAAGACTAAAATAACTGTATTAACGATATGATATGACTGAAAGCAAGTAAAGAATATTCTTCCCTACCTAAGGGTTACTGTGCTATGGCAGATGCCATTTTCTTAGGATAAACCAGAAAGGAAAGGGCTATACACAGTTCCATTAAATAACAGAACTACACAGATCACTATTCTCCACAGAATTATACTTCTGTATTAATCACCTTACTCGTAGGTAGTAAAAGACAATTCATAGGCTCCATGCACAGTTTTTATATCTTGAGTTTATAATAGTTGCAATTACTATTACCTGGCCAGAAAACCATTACTGTACCATCATATAAGCATTTGAAGAATTCAGCACATAATAAAAATAATAATGATGTTATTATTTATTGTAAGTTTGTATGATTCAAGCATTGTGCTGAATTACTTCATTCCATTTTATAGATTAAATTAACTTAGAAGACCAATGAACTAAAAATGATACTACCCAAAATTTTAGAATTTTTACTCTAAAGTTCATGTTCTAGTTATTTATTATGCTTTCCTGACTGTTGAAAGTGCCATTAATTTGGAACATCATAGGTATTTCTGAAATCCATTTTAAAGGTTTATATTAAGTCATTAAATTTTTCTCACCAGAGAAAAATAGCCTCTCTACACATTAGTTAAATCTATATTGCTTATACTCTCTTTTTCTTCTCTAACTATGGATTTTCTAATAGCCAGGAAGTCTCCTTTCAACCTAGAGTATTAGTAATGCAATTCCCTGAAGTTGTTATATTCTAAGAATCCTAAATTTTAGGTGCCTTTCTGCTTTAAATTGATTCTCAAAACTCAAGGCCAGGCATGGTGCCACACGCCTGTAATTGCAGCACTTGGGAGGCTGAGGCAGGAGGATCGCTGTGAGTTCGAGACCAGCCTGGGTTACATAGTAAGTTTTAGGTCAGTCTCAACTACATACTGAGACCCTGTCTCAAAAAACAAAACAAACAAAAAAAGCTCAAAAGTAGCCATAAGTAATTAGCAACACTGAAACATGTAAACTCTAACCCAAGCCCAAAAATTTACAATAAGAAAATGTTTGAGTTTCATGCTAAAAAATCAATAAGAAGACCTATCCTTAAAATGCTTTTGTTTACAGCCTAACAACACTCCCCTCAGACAATGCACAGTAAGGAGGAATACACAGGCAGAAGTTGATGACATATGGAGTGTGCATGGAACTTCTGGTTAATGGAAGTTCCAAGACGTATAAATAAAAAATGATGTGTGAGTTGGTGGAAAAAACTGTAAGGCAAGTCAATTTTTTAATTAAAAAATTATGTAGCATAAACAATGCTAATGAGCCAAAAGTCCCAAGAGATTAGGATTCTATCTGCTTCATTTTAACATTCCATTCACTTTTCATAAGTGTACGTTCACTCACTTTAATAAAGCAGAACCCTATTTGCAAAATAGTTTTGAAGGTTTTCTTTGTCCTTGCTCTTCACAGCTCACCATATTCTACACGTTTGTAGCCTGATGACACATTATACACATACTTACAGAGGCACGCACACAGGTCCACACACAAAAAGAACCTAAAATCTTTATGAGTCAAAAGAAAATAAATACCTGGAAGTTCCTCATATATCTCCTCATCTATTGGCTGAGTACTTATTGGTGGGCTGCTGATTGGTAGAGGATGATCAACATCATCATATACGTCTGCTCTTTCATCATCATCCTCAGGAATAATATCAGATTCCATATCTACAAGACATATTTCATGAAGTAAACTTTATTTTGTAAAAGACTTTTAAAACTGTATTTCCTAAGTAAAAAGTCCTACAAATTAACAGCAATACTACTATGTGCTACATTCTTTATTTTTAAAAAAATTTAAATTGATTTGTAAATGTGTGAATTTTAAAGTTGCCAACTCATACTTACAAAAAAAAGATGCTTTCGTAAATCAGAACTGAATGATCTCTATTAATACCAGTCATATCCTTTGGTTATTCTCACAGAAGTCAATAAGCCCTTGTATATGAAAACCAAAATTACTCAGTTACTTATTATTTAAAAATTGTGATTGCATGTTCAACCAAAGCTCTTACCTTGCAATACAAATTTCAGCTGCTGTACCCATTCCTCCGCATCTTTAGGAGAAGCTGCTGTAAACTAATTAAAAAAAAAAAAAAACGATAAGAATAAAAATCGCTACGGTAGCAATGTAAGGTATGTCACATTCTTATCATTTCTTTAAGACCATTAGTGATTCTCTTCATGTCTAGTGGTACTTTCCTTGCAAGGATGCTTCTTATAATGTACAGTTAATTTTGACAAATTTATGTAATTGAAGCAGAGGATGATGGATTTGAAACTCTGATCAGCAGCTGGCAGCTGTGCAGGAAAAAAAGCTGCTTCTCTTCATCAATGTCAAAGACAGAACTGATGAACAAAATTTGCCCTTGACAATTAGAAGACAACCATGAATTTCTTTAGACTGCTGGGTACAGTTTTCTTAAAAATGTTCTTGTCAGATTCCAACACACTACCTGACAACTTAATTAACTAGCTTTCAGCTGCAATCTCAGATATTTAAAACTTATTAAACATACATTCCATATTGATGCCTAGCTGATAGCTCTTGAATTGCAGAGCTGATCCATGTCTTTATCTTCATTTTCTCCTACACCCCAAGCAATACAATATGCATTAACAGTCTAATATTTTTCCTTTGATAATTTACTCTTTCTGCTATGCAATTCTTCTAGGAAATCACATACTTCTTTTAAGATAGATATAAAATACTACATGTGGAGTAATTGATAAATTACATATTCATTTGATCTTTTTCAAGAAGATATCACTTGACCTGCTCTCAAATTTTTAAGCATATTTCCTCTTATATGAATGTTCAATGTACAAAGCCCAGTATTTTTTTATTATTATTAACATGTCAGGGAGAGCTGTTTTAACAAAATGTTAATGTTTCTATAAATGAAATCAGAACATCTTATCAACTTAATTTCAAAGCAACATAAAATTTCCAACCTGATAGACACGTTTATCAGGAGCACAGATTTCAAAACAACAATCTTTCTTTCCATCCTTCCTAAGGGTGTTATTCATTCTGACATCATAGCCATCTATTGCAAATTCACCTTTCTGTTGTTTGTCTGTTGAAGATAAAACAGAATTTCATTTACTGTACTGAATATAAAAGCTTAATTATCTTTAATTTAGATCTCTGTGAATTCTTAGAATAGTGTGTGCCCATACTGCTTTAGTAATACAATACCTAAATAGTATACCTAGACATCATTTTAATTGTAAAATATGTCTGTTTTTGCATCAAAAATATTATTTTAGGGAACCAATGGAAAATGTCTGTACATAATGGCTTTGCTCAGTAAGAGGTATAAAAATAAGACCTTGAATACAGGGAAAATCTAAAAACTTGAACTAGGCAATCCACAACAAACTCATTACAAACCAGATTTAGGAAGTTATTATAAAAAGAGGCTCTATAAACCAAACTTTTCTTTTTAAAAAAAAATCCTAACTTGGTACAAGCTCTAAATGTTAAAAGCAAGAACAACAAAAACCTACTGATTTACAAAACAGATATGAAGGGGAAACAAAAGTATTCAGATGGATAAGAATAGAAAAGTATGTATAGAAGCATTAGTTACAAAAAAAAAAGACATTTCTTAAATAGTCATTGAAGAGCTGAAATTAGTGATAAGCACATTGAGTCTCACAGGATAAAGAGTCGAAAGAAAGATGATTTAACTGTAATCCCAGCATTGAGGGAGGCTGAGACAAGAGGACTGCAGGTTTGAGTCCTTTCTCTTTGTGACACTCTGTCTCAAAATTAAAAATAAGGAGGTAGGGGTAGCCTAATGGTAGAATGGCACTGGTTCAACTCCAGTACCACAAGAAGAAAAACAAAAAAAAGAGAGAAAGATGACTTGAACTTTAATCAGATATTACCTTAAAGACAAAGTACAAATGTGACAAATAATTTAATATTGTGAAGCAAAAATAAAATCAGTCAACACTCCTACTTCATTCAGTTGTACCTTTCTTTCTTCTGCCCACCGCCCCCAGTACTGGGGGTTAAATTCAGGGAGTACCGATCTACATCCCCAGCACTTTTTAGTTTTTTTTGAGATAATATCGTGCTAAGTTGGCCCAGCTGAACTCAAACTAGCAATCTTCCTGCTCAACCTCCTGATATCCACCATGCCTGACTAGTTGTACTATTTTGACAGAAATTTTGCATAACTATATGTTTATTTCCCAGGTTAACATACAATATTAAAGCCATGAGTAAAGACTGTCAAATTGTCTCTCTTTATGTGCTCATGGGAAATATGAAAATGCCTCTACACCACAGGGTAAAGAGCTATCTCGGCTTAGTGCATCAATAAAGTATATATTTTTTATTCTTAAATAAACTAATTTAATGCCCAAAGTAATATAATTTTTAAAATATTATGAAGATAAAATCTTGTTCCAACTGTCAAATAAAAAATAGAAATTCTTGACTTAAACCTGGACAATCTAATTATATTTAGTCATAATTTATGTAGCTGATGACTGAAAAAATTCAAACTAAAAACTTTGAAGTTTATTTGGTTGAAAAGTCTAAATAAATTCTATGAGGTTCAAAAACACTATACTTTAAAAATTATAGCTTTTCCAAAAATGTCTTCTATGAGATATTACAAAATGGGTGTTGGGCCAGGGATTTAGCTCAGTGATTCCGCCGCCTGCCTCACAAGAGCAAGGTCCCAAGTTCGATTCCTGGTACAAAAAAAAAAAAAAAAAATGGGTGTTATAGTTTGGATCTAAAAAGTTCCCTGAAAAGGCTCATATGTTTGGATGTGAGGCTTCTGGAAGGTGACTAGATCATGAAGGCTCTAATTTCATTAGTGGATTCACCTATTGATTAATTAATAACCTGATGGTATTATTGGGAGGTGATGGAAACCTAGAAAGTGGGGCCTAATTGAAGGGTATGGGGCTTGGGGGAATGGCTTTGGAGACTGTACATATGTCTCAGCCCCTTTCTCTCTGGCTCACTCACTTTCTCTGTTTCCTGGCTGCCATGAGGTGAACAGCTCTGCTCCACCATGCCCTCTCCACAATGATCATCTGCCTCATTATAGGCCCATAACAATGAGTCCAGCTGACCACAGACTGCAACCTCTGAAACTGGAAATGAAAATACACTTTTCCTCCTTTAAGTCATTATTCTCAGGTATTTTGTCTCAGCAATGGAAAGCTAGCACAATAGGTTTCTGTGATCAAATAAGTTTAGGAAGCTTTGTGCTGAATAAAATTAAGCTTTATGTTTTAAATAGTTTTATGAGCCCAGATCATACTTGGGGAGGCTTTAGTATATTTACATAATGAATTAATTTCTAGGAGAAAGATTTAATATACAGCATTTCCAAAAATCATTTGTACATGGAGTCCTTTTTTCACAGATCATTTTATGAATCTGATACCCCTAGAACATATTTTGCAAAATATGCAACTAGAAGAATATTGGAGAAAAGTAGCAAATAATAAATGGCTAAATGTGGTTGGTTCTTTAAAAATCTTCAAAGAAGACTCAAACATTTTTTCACATATTCCACAAATTTATACTTAGCACTTTAAGCAAGCCAGGTAGCATTATATGTAGTAAAAAGTTAGTAACACTTTTATCACACCTTGACCACCTTCTTATTGAAATAAAGACACACACATGCACAAACATGCCTATTATACAACCTTTAGTACTCCCAATATTAATCAGTTATCTATTGGACTGAAAAAGGAATTTAATTTGCATTATAAAAAGTGGAAGTAATCTCAAGCAAAATATCTAAGTCATCTAGGACAGTTTTGAAAGATTTTCTTAAACTCCCTTAGAGAAAAAGGATTTTTAAGGACCAGACTTGGAAAAGTGGCTCTTCCTTGCTGCACAAGGGCTCAATCATTCTACTCATTAGGTCCATCAGATCTAAAGCCCATGCTTTCTACCTGCAATTTGGGTCTAAAATTCTTATCACTCTAACATGAATGTATTGGAAAACATAAGGACTAGAGCCTACACCTGGAGATGTAAAATTAGCAACACAAAGACTGATTTTCAAAGCAGAAGGGGCTTTCTTATGCTAGATTATCTAGAAATAAAGTAATCAGGCAGCAACATCAAGTGATGACCTCCAACTTAAGACTATCAGGTCCACTTTACACAAAACCTCCAGAAATACGCTATGAAGCCATCTATCATCAGATCTTGTTCTTCTAAGAGGAGAACCAACAAAGAGAAGTCACAAATCCAATTTATAGTAAGCATTTCCAACAACATGGACATATTGTTATTTAATGATGAGTAAAATAGAAAAGCAAACAAGCAAACATAAGTGTCAGGAAAATAAAGCAGTGCCTTGGTTCACCAGCTTAATTCTTTCCACGATTCTAGTCATAAACTGAACTGGATGAGAATCACGTCAAATATCCCCATAAGGTCAACATTGAACCTAACCATTGAATTTGATTTGGTTCTCATCCAATTTGACCAGAATCATGGAAAGAATTAAGTTCATGAACCAAGGTACCACTGTATTATGGAATCAAAGACATAACACTTGAGATATAGAAAATATAAGCAAGCTAGGAGTAACCAAAGTAAGCTTAGACACTGCTTTCATACCTCTTATATATCAAAAAAGCAACAACACAAATTTGAAAAAGTTTAAAAATGAAATAACTTAACAAAATACAAAGAGAAATGATTGAGATAAAAACTGAAATGAAACCAGCAAAATAAAGAGGGGAAAGTATAAGGAAACAAAAAATGTAGTAACAATGAATTAGAAGTGAAGTAACAAAAATCAGAATCAGCATTGCTAAAAATTAAATATACTGGTTAGAAATAAAAGAGTAAGTAAGAAAAAGGACAAAAGGGAATGCGGTAGACAAGGAAGACTAACAAAAACACAACTTAAGAAAACTGAGTGTTCTGGAAGATGAGTAACAAAACAGTGCCAAAGACATAACAGAAGAAAATTTCATCTTATCAAAGACAGACCCAACTTTGTAGAATAAAAAGTGATAATTTTTAACTAAGTAAAAATACTAAAATACCTAAAGTTGTTCAGTTGATTATTCCTATTTGAGAATAAAAAATCATATAAATAGCCAAATGGGATAGGATGTGGAACCAAAAAGGTTGAATCAAAGGCAATAATATAGCTTTTGCAAAATCAGAACCATAAAGTGGCCATATTTCTTATTAGCCAGCATGGGACAAGCAGTCTAAGACATGAAATGGGCAAACATGGCTACAATATGACCTGTTCTTCTCCCTTCATGTCAACTTCCCTTCTGGACAGACAGAGAAAAATTCAGCATTACATGGTTATCCATAATGATTTATAGATTAGTTCCACAGTGCTTTCTGGGACACCTGTTTACACAGATCGTCAAGAACAGCAAAATGCGAGTCAAACAGGAAATAAGGTAATGTAAGTTTATTTACCCAAAACTATGAAAGACCAGTAAAATATATTATGCAAGTGAGCTTCACACATAGCAGAAGCTTATTCCCACAAGTGCCAAACTTCTTAAAATGTTAATCATTTTAATGGAAATCTAAAATATATACTCCCTTAATTTCTGAAACAATGTCTTTTAAACATAATTTAATATTTTCTTGACAATCTAGCAGTATCATTTTGAGTATTAGTTTTTATATTATAACATGTTGCCCTCAGGATTTCTGAAGTATTTGTCCCTCTATTAAATTTCTCTCAGCTTCAATTTCACACTTTCACCTTGCCTCTATCATGTTGTTCAAATTTAATGTCTACAGACTTGAAGGCTGCTAGGAGTAACCAGATAATGAAATCCATTAAGTCAGTAACTTAATTTTACACAATTCTACATTCAAGATAAAAAGCAGTTGGCTGTGATCTCCTACAAAGCATAATCCATGAGGCTAAATGACAGCTATTTCTTTCTATTTTCTCACTGGCTTTTAGGTTTACAGCTCTAGTCTGGGTATTTGAAGCTGCCAAAAAGACAACTCACTGAGCTCCTTCCCATGTCAGGAACTCAATGTAGCATATCTCATATAAACCTTGTACTAATTCTAAGTGACAGAAGATATATATCATATCTCCACCACTGATGGGAAAGAAAACCTTAAATTAACCAACTCATGGCCACACAAACATAAATAGTAAAAACCAAGACCCTAGGTAAGTCTGATTCTAAAGGCTTGCTGTATCAATCATTTCACAATGTTTCCTAGAAAGGTGTTTTCAAAGCACATTTCAAAACTCATCTATCTTGGATGCTTGCTAAAAATGATAGCTACCACTCTACATTGTGCTGCTTATGATTCTTCTGCAGGTGGGTCCAGGAAGCCAAATTTTTAGTAAGCATCCCAGATGACATTTTGATACACACTTACATTTGAAAAATCACTGCCCTACACAAAACATGTAATCTTGCAAATTTTCTCATTGTCATTTAAAGGTTCCTCTATCATTGTCTATTTCTTAAACAGCCATGATGGATTATGTTCTAAATTCTGCTATTTGTTCACTTTACAGAGTTTTCTGGGCAGTCACATTCCATTCCAAGGATTAAGCTCCTATCAATATGGCTCTGACTCAAAATTCTCTATTTTTAATCTAGCTTCAAAACTATACATTTAAGTTTTCATTTGCTTACTATTAATGCTTCATCTTTTAAATGTTATATCCTCATTCCCAGCACGTGTGGTCCCCAATATCTGTGATATTTTTTGTTTTGGCCCCCATCTCAATAAATAGCACCTCTATTAACTCAAGCTCCCAAACCAGAAAGCTGAGTGCCATTTTTTATTTCTCCTATTCCTTTACCAATCCCTCAAACTCCCTCAAACTGTCTATCGCCTATTAAAATCCAGTCTATTTTCTCACAAATATATTTGCTTTCTCTCTTCCTTGGCTATCAGAAAACACTGCTTAAAACAAAAACCACTTTTATGTGGTTTTAGATATAGAATAAATACAGCAACTAAATAATTCCAAATCTCTGAGCATATCTATAAATTACAGCACTTATTAATGGGGCTTAGACTGGAAAGCTCAAACTCCTGCCTAGGTTATGTAAAATCTTTACAACAGGACCAAGTACTATAACATTTTATCAGTCCTCTGTGCCCAGTACTTTGAGTCAGTATATTATATTGCTTGTCAACAATGGCACCTGACATATAGATGTTCAAAGAATAACTGTAAGTATGGAAGATGCTATTGCTATATATCCTTCTAAATATGCAAATCTAGCTATCTATACATATGACTATAGCAGTATATATATATATATGTGTGTGTGTGTGTGTATACATATATACAGATATAGATATGTAGACCTATCTTCAGTTTATTAAAACATAAAAGAGATATTTGAAATCAAACTGTCTCTTGCTTTATAACAAACCAACAACATTTATGGCCATCAGACTTTTACTAAGTCTTAGTTTATACCTGTTTCTGCATGCTGAAGAAATCTTACTAAATATCAGATATATTTTAACTTCTCTATACTCTTACAAAGTCTCACAACTGTAAGGGCAGAAAAACTTAAATGGTAATACTTGTATATCAAAAGTCTGTAAAATTCTAATAATTCCTGGTAAACAGCAGAAATAGTGATTCCGCCTTAAGGGATAAAAATATTATCCTTCACATACTAAATGAAAAAAATTACAATATAAATTTTAAAATATCAGCATTCACTCACACACTTCACATATATCATCATTATGCAATTATAAAATATTGATGCCCTAACCCAGGAACAATTTTCAAACTGAAAAAATACAGTCTTTCTTTACTACCAACTGTGAAGTTGTGGGAGAAGTCAGCACAGAGGTCAATTTCAATGAAAAAAAATTTTCTTCGCCAAATCTTGAAAATTCTGTTATATTACATCATCTGTTTTAAGCCAAAGTGTCTACTTTTATTGTATATAGAAAATAATTATAATGAAAAATAACAAAACATGATGTAAATAATCTTTGATATACATTTAGAATGACCCAGGCTACTACTAGCAGCTGCCACTTATCAGATGCTTCTGGGATATTCTTTAATTGGGGAGAAGTAGGGGAAGGACAGCATAATTTTTGAAAAAAGATAGGTATTACGAATTGCCAATCCCATCCCTCCTCAAAAGTGAGGCTGGATAAGGTTCATATAATTATGCTGATTCAAGATCCCATGAAGGGCAAACAGAAAAAAATATGAGTTTAGAATAGGTTCCTAAAAACTGGATACATATTGAGGATATACTCCTAAGTGAAATAAATAAGTCACACATGTATAAATACCAAATAGTTTCTCTGGTGTGAAAAACTATAATGGTACAATTGACAATGTGAAATAGGAAGAAAAGGGCTAAAGGTGTACAGAAGTGGAAAGGGTAGGGGAAAGGAAGTAAGGGAAAAGAAAAAAATATGAGAAAATGAAAAAATGGAAATAAATGATTTGTAAATAGGGAAGGGAGGAGGGGGTGAAGGGAGGGCAGGGATAAGGGGAAAACATGAGAACCAAGACTTGTCGTGTAAAGGTACAATGATTAATGTAACTGTACTGTACACCTAAAATGTACCAATAAACTCAATGAGAAAAAAAAAGAATAGGTTACTTACTAGACCATCACCGATGGGCACCCCTGGAGAGATTGATAATAGTCACAAAGTTGTGGGGAAAGCACAGCTTTGGTGTCAGAGAGAACTGCATTAAGTCCCTGCTCTGCCTCTCAATAGCCTGGTGGTAATTTCTTTTGGTTGGACTGTTTAACATCCTCCTAAATGCTTCTCTTGACCAAGTTTCTATCCATTCCAATCCATTCTCTATAATACTGGTCTAAAAAACAAATCTGGTTATACACCCCTCTGCTTCAAGGCCATATTCAAAATCCTTAGCAAGGTCTCTATCCTCAGAAGGCTCTTAGCAATCTGATCTTATCCACTTTTTTAGCCTTATGTGCTCTCTGACCTTACTTATTCCATGCTCCAATCTTTATCACAACAATGATCCCATCCATGTCCGTTCAAAACTCAAAATCTCTGTTGTTCCTTTGCCTGGAATGTTTATTTTACCCTTCTTCATTGTCTTAGTTCATGTGTGATGCTATCAAACCTAATACTAGATAATGGATAAGTAAGAGAAACTCATTACTCCAAAGTCCTGGAGGCTGAGAAGTACAAGATCAAGAGACAAGTACAGTCAGCACCTAGTGAGAGGTGCTCTCTGCTTCCAGATGATTCTTTGTTGTTGCATCCTCCCAAAGAGACAAATACTGTGCTTTAACAAGGTTCTGGGCAAAAGAAGGTCACCAGAGCTCACTAAAGCCTTTTTTTGCTAGGGGACTTATTCAGGAGTGTAAAGCTCTTATCACCTAATCACCTCCTTAAAGGCCTATTTCTTTTTTTTTTTTTTTTATTGAGTTTATTGGTACATTTAGGGATACAGTACAGTTACATTCATTGTTGGGATCATGTACCTTTACATGGCAAGTCTTGATTCTCATTTTTCTCCCCTTACCTCTGCCCTCCCTTCACCCCCTCCTCCCCTCCCCATCTACAAACACTTT
>NW_022900916.1:28172003-28189749 GCF_012274545.1 Fukomys damarensis
AGCCTCTTTAATAAATGGTGTTGGAAAAACTGGATATCAACCTGCCACAGATTAAAATTAGACCCTTATCTTTCGCCATGCACTAAATTAAAATCCAAATGGATTAAAGATCTAAATATTAAAACAGAAACATTAAACTTGCTGGAAGGTAAGTTAGGCAGAACTCTGGAAGACATTGGTATAGGAAAAAACTTTATGAACAAATCCTCAGTAGCACGGGAACTAGCAGAAAGAATCAACAACTGGGATCTCATCTTACTAAAAAGCTTCTGTACTTCAAAAGAAACCATTAGCAGAACTAAGAGACAATCTACAATGTGGGAAAAAATTTTTACCAGCTGTACCTCAGACAAAGGACTATTATCAAGGATATATAAAGAACTCAAAACAATCAGTCCCCCAAAATATAAAGACCCGATCCAAAAATGGGCATCCGAAATGAACAGGCCTATTTCTTAACACTGTCTCTTTAGAAGTTAGGTTCCAACGTACAAATTCTGGAAGAACACATACATTTAAACCACAGAATTCACCCAGCGAACTCATTGTTTAAAGCTCAATGAAGTGCTCTCTTCTCAAGGGTGTCCTCCCTAATCTTCTCAGGCAGTTGGCTTTTCCTTCTTTGTGGTCCAAAGTTGTTTTTATTATTATCATTACTATTATTATTATTATTTCCTGCAACTGCATTGAAATTATGTCTCTGCCTAGCCCCTCACCTTCGACTCCACAGCATTCTCTTTTCCTCTCATTAATACCCACACAAACCAGACTGTGAACACCTCCAAGAATCTTTAGATTCCCAGGACCTATTATCTATCAAGTATTCAACTAATGTTTACCAAATTTTTTTAAAAAATGAATAAATATGTGAATGAATGAAAGCCCTGATGGAAATATGAACATCTAGGATCTAGGAAGTCTGATGAATGAGTCTCAAGACAATCACAGGAAAAGGAAGGAGATGACAGAATGGATGTGATTTCATAAAGTGATAAAAAATGTACTATATATTTTGTTACTTAAGGGTTCCAAATGCCTATGAATAATAAATACAAACAATATTTATGGGTACAAAGGTAAGTGCATTATATACCCTAGAGGATGGAACTACTCTTTCTAAGCCATTACTACCTTGATAAGTCAATACGTTTTTTGGCACACATGTAAGGGAGAAATTGTGAGCTATGTATCTGTCAAACATTAACAAAGTACAGTTTAACCTAGTAAGTGGCATCAACTCCTTCTGTGCCTCTATAACCCATTTATCTTAATCCTACTTAGCTGGAAGATTATAGTTCTCATATATCTAGATAGCTCTTCCCAAAGTTTGGGTAAATGGTTCACACATACAAAAAAACAAGACTTTACGAAACCAGTTACCTGATTTCACAAAAGAAAACAACACTTTTATTTGACACATTTTTCTGGAAAGAAAAATATATAAAGGAAGGATATCAGATCATGCCAAACAAGAAATTTAAAAATATCTAAAGGCAGATTTTTTTTTTGTCCTTAAAAGAAAAGAAACTAGCTGAGAATTCCAAAGAAAGAAGCCAAAGGAGAAAAGAGCCACCAAAAACATACTTGAAATCACCCTTGAAAGAGGAGGGTTCACGATAAGGGGCAGGAAGACTTCAAGGAAACGTAAGATAGACTTTCAAGAACCAACATGAAAAATTTCAAGAACCAACATGAAAAATAAAGGTTAGAATGCTAATTTTTAGAAAGCAAAAGTGGTTGAGGGGACTAAATGGATTATAAAGTAGTTAAGTTGAAATTATTAAGAATGTTAGCATTATAAGGTCTCAAGTAAGGACAGAAATTAGAATTTAATATCTAAGAGATTAAAATATTGGTCTTTGCAACAAATATAGACTCTTCTTGAATTTTAGGAAGAATCTTGCTGATTTTTGACCTAATAGTTGGTAAATACCAGTTAGGAATGATAGAAACACTGACCTTGATTCTATTTTTAATTTAAATTTCTATTTTTATCAGTGTATGTCTATAATACATGATGATTACATTCATCATGGGGAGTTGGAACATATCTCTTAATTCTTTTTACCTCCCTTCCTCTATCATTGATTCTTAAAGAGATCAGAAATCAGAATTCAAAGTCACAAGGATTTGAAATTTCCCTCCCCTTATCTGGTGAAAAGAGGATATTTCTTTGTGGAAAGGCAACATTTTCAGAATGTTATAAAAACTATATTTCTATACAGTAGTACAAGTTTATGATTTATAATAATTATGCCTGAATTTAGACTAAATTTTCTGACAAAATCACCTTCTTACCTTTAGCAGAAGAAGGCTACTTGTTTCTAGTTGTTTACAGATTACACTTCACTGATTCCCATTTATTACACTTGAACATGTTATAAATTAGTGATAGAATACAGCAGGCCACTAAAGTCGTAATTTGTTAATCCCATTAATCGAAAGGTGAGACCAATTTCTAGCATTATGTATCTGAAATATATTTATCTGAAATAAATTTATCTGAAATATATTAATCTCATTTGCTCCATTTTATAAAGAAAAAACCATAGAACTGCAAATAATGTCAAATAAAATATAAATTTCCAAACAACACTGTTAGTAACAATTCCATGTAAAAATTTATATTCAATGATTTGGGGCTTATATGTCTTTTTCTCCTTGTAATGTCCTTTCTAGAAGCAAATGCTACCTATTTCTATATGATCCTTATGATGTTCAACTTTTAAAAAAATTTTATTAGTATGTGTTTGCAGTACATAATAATTACATTTACAGTGGAGCAGGAAGATTTTGTACATGTACATAACACATCTTAATTCATTTTTTTTTCTTTTTTCTGGTACTTGGGATTGAACTCAGTACTTGGGATTGTGCTTGCAAGACAGGTGGCAGCACCACTGAGCTAAATCCCCAGCCCAAACATCTCAATACTTTTTTGTCTCTTCCTTCCCAGCCCTCCCTGCTCCCTCTAACTCTTGTTCCTGGAGACAATGACAGGTGACATAAATCAGACACACAAGTTCAAATATCACATGGTTTCTCTTCTATAAGAAACCCAAAATATAAATAAAGAGCAAAATAAAAGATAATACAAAATAACAAAATTAAACTTCTGCCCTGCTTTCTGGGGAGGGGGGACTAAGAATTTATATTTCATTATTTTGTGCCTTTATTTGTTCAAATAAATTCAAAGTTAAAAGGTTTATTAATTTAAAATAAAATTACAAAAAGTGCCTGAGTGTTCTAAACCTAATATAGCAACAGCAGTGGCTATGAGCTTGGATTCTGCATAGGTTGTAGGAAAATACCATGAACTAGCTCTGTGACTTTGAACAAATTTTAACCTCTTTATCCTCAGTTTTCCTAACAGTAAAATAAGTGGAGCTAATAACAGTACCTACCTCATGGAGTTGTTGTCAGTTAAACAAGCTAATATAGCTTACATGCTGAGAGAGCTAAAGTGCTTAATGAGGATACAATAAACATACTTGCTGTTATTTACACCAATAAAGGGAAGTCAGAAGAGTGCTGTATAGATTTTATATGAATTTTTCTTTTAAATATTTTATTTTTCCTTTAGATTTCTCACACCTTTACTGTGTTTGCTTTTCTAGAAGTGCTATAACTACAGCCTGGTGATAAATATTTTCTAAGGTGAAAGGCCACATAGATGAAAGCTATTTTATTCTCTTTTCTAATTCAATAAAACACAAATGTGGTAACTTTTGGGGGACAGAGTCTGGAATTCAGAGTGTTTGTCAAATAACGAAATAAAGTATAAATTACTGGGGTCAGGGATTTAGCTTAGTGGTTCTGCCACCTGCGTCGCAAGAGCATGGTCCCGAGTTTGTTCCCTGGTACCAAAAAAAATTTTTTATATTTCTCAGATTATAACTGTTAAAAATCTGTTGTTCTTTTTCTCTTTGTGTTCAGTTTACTCTATTCCCAAAAATTATGAGAAGGGGCAGTAAAAATGGCCCAAAATTGCTCATGCAATAGCTGATATAAATGAACGGCAACACTACCTTTATCACTCCCATAATAATAGAACACCGTTTTGCTGAGAGCACACCATCGTTTTTGCCATTCAAATCCCAGAAAGCTGTGATCTGCAATAAAGGGAAGAAAAGAATAGTTTAAGTAACATATACAACTGATATAAATATAAGGCCATTTCTTTATTATAAAAGAATAGTTCATTTTCTAAGGCTTCTTTTAGCATTAATATTCTGTAACTAATCTGTATTTTCTATTTCAAAAGGCAAACCACCACCACCACCACCAATAAAGCTAAAAGGAATCAACCGAAGCAGAAATTGGGCTGCCACACTTATAGGCTCAACTGCCTGGCTACCAAACTTTATTGACAGAGACAGTTTCAAAAACTCATCTTAGGCCAGGGATTTAGCTCAGAAGCACATTGCCGGCCAGGCAAGCGTGAGGTCCTAAGTCCAATCCGCAGTACGGTGGGGTTGGCGGGGGGAGAAAAAGAAAAAGGAAAAGGAAAAAAAAAACACATCTTAAAAAAGGCAATTCATCTAGACCTCATTTTCTCATCTGTTATAAAAGGGAGAGGAGAAGTTGATGCATATTATTTCTATTATCTCTTTTGGCTTTAAAATTCAGCTAAGAAAGCTAAGAAAAGCAAAGGGAATATAAATAGGAGGGCCCAAAAAGACTACCAGAGAGATAAGCAGAATGGTAATGAAGGGAGACTTTCTGCTATTCATTTTCCATATCTTAACACCACTTCCATATTTCTCTTCCATTAAACTTTGGTGTTGAAAGAGTGAGACCATCTGGTCAACTCCCAATTATCGTGGCCAATGGAGAGGAACACTGAAATGAATACTTGACAAAGGCAGATAAGATGCCAGGCTTGCTGTGACCACAGCAGACATGCTGGATGCCAGGTCAGGGGCAGGCCTGCTACTCACCAGGGTGAGATAACAGTGAGAAATCCCATCCTTGAGAACACTAGCATGGCCCACAGCTTTTCTACAAGACAGAGGGACCAGCTGTTGCATCATTTATAAATAGCCCAGGCTGGAAACTATCCAATCCAATGTTTTGTTGTGTTGTTATTAAAAATTATTTAATGCTAAATCCAATATTTTAATTTTAGAAAATGGGATCCATATTTTTTTACAGTCCTAACCTGTACCATCATCTAAAGAGAATACTTGCTTCAAAGGTATACTAAAGCATGTTTTATCTATAAGTAAAAATAATCTTAGATTTTTTTTGCATTAGATTTTACAGCTTACCTTTTCTGCGTTTTTCAAGGTAGCCAGCCTTTAGAACAGAAGGGAGGTCCTGTGCTGCAATTGGAGGAAACTGGTTTCCTGTGGGAGGCAGAAGAGAGAAAAAAAAAAGTAGGTAATCTATTTTAGAAAAACTAAGTGCCAGATCTAATTAGATTTGGCATACTTTTAATTACTAAAATTGCTTAAATCCAGGCCTTGTTAGCCTTGTTTCAGATCTATACCATAGGCTGGTCCCTCTCCTCCTTCCTATAAATCTCAAGAGCAAAAACATGTTCAGTACTCTTCTACCTTAATATATTACTACCCCAAAATACAGTAATGTTCTGTAACTGAATGATCTTGACAGGGTGATACTTTTCAATCTATATTCTATAAGGGTATAGAAACTATTATAAATAAATTCAACACATCCCTGAAAGAGGTTAGCAACTTCAAATAAATCATGTAAGTTTTTTTATACTTTCATTAGGTTAATTCTTCAAGAATTTAAATGCATATTGATTCTTAACTGCCTATCCTAATTCCCATCAAGTAAAACATAAAATGATTTGTCCCCAAAATTAAGTGTTAAAATTTGTTGCTCTAAATCCATATCAAATTCACTCCTCCCTGGTTACACTCACAATTATTGGTATTAAACTGAGTGAGTATACTCAGATTTTTCTAGGGCATTTAAGAGCCAAAATATTAGACTGCTCTCATAGAATTATCATGCATATTAAATACCTTAAAAATAAAGATTAGGGCTGGGGATTTAGCTCAGTGGTTCTGCCACCTGCCTCACAAGCACAAAGATCAGAGTTCAATCCCCGGTACCAAATACATAAATACATAAATAAAGATTAAAGTCCCCTAGAAATTGTATATTCATGGTCATGGTCATAAACCACTCAATAGTTTCACAAATATTCTCCATTTTTATAAACTTCATTAGAAATATAATAGCTATACCTAGTATTTTACTAAAACTCAAACAAATGAAAGCAACCACAATCTAATGAAAGTTTCAGTGGAATCCATCAATGGAAATGTGGTATTTCATTGATACATCACAGATGTATCTGATAAAAGTTTCTGATATATAAATTCATCACAGAATATTTCTGAGGCAGGATCTCAAATACTGGGCTAAGTTGCCCAAAGTATATTCACTCTAGCAAGTTCTAATATCTCTCCTCCTCCCTTACCTTCTCTTCCCCCTCCTTTCATGCTACCCTTTCCTTCCTCTCCTTCTCCCTCCTCATTTTGAAAAGTAATTATTTTTTACTGTTAAAGGAATGTTGAAGGCATCCATTTTCCTTTAAAGTAATTTAAACCTTTTCCTGAAGAGTTAGTGTTTGTACATACAGAGTATTTACAGTACCATTCACAAACTTAATTTTTTCTGTGATTTTGGAAAAGATGGCTACTTTTGTGTTTGTGTGGGAAACAAGGCTGTGATAGTATCTGTCACCTGAGGCAAAGTTGCAAAAAAATTTTTTTCTTTTTTTTTTTTGGCCGAATCCTTCTGTGAACCAAATTATAAACAAAAGCATTTGTGAACTGAGGTATCATTGCCAATGGAAGTGCAAAGAGTATGGGACTACTCCTCAAGAAGACCAAACCATACTATCTGTCACCCTTTTATCTAGCTGTGGTGGTGCATGCCTGTAATCTTAACACCTGGAAGGTGAGGCAAGAGGACTGCAAGGGAAGCAAAGCTTTTATTGATTGAAAATTCATTTTTCTAAACCATTATTGCCATTTGTCCAATAGCTATGTAAATATTTTTAAAAAACAAAAGTGTTTTCCTTTAAGTAGTTTTATATTTTTAAGTCCCCAGAAGAACTATTAATTTGGATAGTACCACAAATATTATAAATATGTTATACTTTTTGATAGCAGAGTTGGAAATTTGTCACTAGATATAAAGACATGAGTCCTCATATTTTGTATACCTCATAACAAATCTACAAAGATCAATAGTATGTCACTCTTTAAGAAAATTCAGATTGGCTAAAGATGTAAAATTCAACAAATATAAGCATAATAATACATCAAGAAGGGGCTGGGGATGTAGCTCAGTGGTGCCACACCTGCCTTGCAAGTGCAAGGTTCTGAGTTTGATCCCCAGTACTAAATATAAATAAATAAAAATTTTTAAAGTACATCAAGAAAAAGAAGGTAAGAGCTGGGCATGGTGGTGCATTCCTATAATCCCAGTACTCAGCAGGCTGAGGCAGGAAGATCACTTTGAGTTCGAGACCAGCCTGGGCTACAAAATGAGTTCCAGGTCAGTCTCAACTACAGAGTGAGACCCTGTCTCAAAAAACCAAAAAAGAAAAAAAAAGAAAAAGAAAAAGAAGGTAAGGGTAGCATAAACCTACCCAGCAAGCAACAATGAGGAACTGCTATGCATTTACCATACACCAAAATCACATTATCTTACTTGAGAAACTATGCAAACACATGCAATTATTCAACATTTCAGTAAATTCATAATTACATATTAGTTCTGTGTACTGTCAAAATTCACACACTTCTCCTAAAGATAAGCTGGAAGTGTGTCTTAGTCCTATATCACACAGGAGATATTGAATACTGTTAAGACTTTTACTTAACTATTATTATATGTTAATATAACTATTAGTTGCATGGATACTAAGATAGATATGACTACTGTACACTGTCTAGAGAATGTTCATCAGAAAGACAAGAAAAAGAATAATTTGATAATTATATAAGTTAAGCACTGTAATCATTTCTAAAGCAGCTGGAAGATTTCCTTTTAAGATGAAAGAAGGTAATGAAGAAATTATGTCCTAAGAAAGAAAACATATTAACTTATACTCACACCAGTTGATTTGTACTGTTGAAAATTATCACTTGCTTAAGGAGCCACAAATTTTCAGCATACAAAGAAAATAAAGAAAGACTAGTTATCTTTTTATAAAAGGTGTGTGTATTTCTTATTTGATAGTGTCCCTTTCCTGAAGCAGCTCAAAATATTCAACATAAGAATACTATGCTCAGATAACTAAGCAAGAAGTGGGTCATCTCCCAATCTGTAACTTTTACTATACGTAAAACTTTGGTAAGAGGAGACAACTATGGCAAAAGCAGAGGAGTGCATCAGAAGCATTTGGGATATGGAATTTAAGACCTTCAAATTCAGTGTGTACTTGAAGATGATACTGTTGGAGCTGACATGCTGGAGAAGCAGTCAGTGTTTTTGAGAATTACATACGTGGTCATGCATTTGGCTACTTCCATACAATCCAAAACCCACCCAGAATGGTTGCAATACAAAAATAAATAAAATAAAATTCTAAAATATCTTGAAAGGTGAAAAAGTCTGCAAAAATTCCAAAAAGTCCTAGAATTCACTTCTTATTCAGTTTCCTTTTACCTAGTTTATTCTTTTTTTAAATTGAGTTTATTGGTACATTTTAGGAATACAGTACAGTTACATTCATTGTTGGGATCTTGTACCTCTACATGACAGGTCTTGGTTCTCATTTTGTCCCCCTGTACCTAGTTTATTCGTGTGCAGGCTTTTTTTTTTTTTGGTTCCGGGGATCGAACTTGAGACCTTGGGCTTGCGAGTCAGGAGGAGGCCCCACCAAGCTAAATCCCTCACCCCACTTAATTTATTCTTCATGTGGCACTGTGATTAGTTGGAGGTGACTCAGAAACATTTTCAAAATAGACATCTATTTTTCATTATCCTTTTTATTTTCTAATTTTTTTGGATAAGAAACTTTGGTGACCAATTTAAGTACCAGATTTCTTTTTTTTTTTTTTTTAAGTACCAGATTTCTAAGGAATTTAAAACTTTTATTTTTTATTTTATTGTTCAAAAATCATTACAAAATTAAGGGCTTAATTGTATTAATATATTCACACTTTTATGGTTGTTCAACCTAGATTTCATACAAAATTTCTGGAGCCTCACCTTTAGCTGGCTTCAATTTTCCCCTTATTCATGGGCATTTATATAACCTTCAACACTAACAATTTAAACTTTCAACTTCTATAGTTTTACCCACCACTTTTATTCAGCTACAAATTCCTTTTCCCTTATACTGGCAAAGAAAGAAAAATTGTAAGAAAGATTGTTTTTTGTTCATGAAACCTTTCACTGTAAGTCAGGACCTTGGGTCTATTTAAACAAATATTCTGAGTCACTTAACTATTTCCTTGACCTGCAATAAGTTAAAGATAAGCTTGTCAATACTATTCTGCTCTCCACATATTAATTCATATAAACAAAACAATTGCATGTTTACCTAATCCTTTTTAAATTCTTCATTTTTACCTAATAGTTCGGATACTAAGACCCTAAAGCAGCTACCTGCTGTGGCAGGTGGGAGAAGACAGCGCTTCCTTTCATCTCTTAGAAAAATACCTGGTCATCTAGTATTTTCTGAATTTCATAAATAGACTCATTTTTTAAAAAAATTATCTACTTAATGATTGCTTTACATTTAAGTCACTTTAAACTAGACATCAATTTTCTGAAAACATTTAATTCATGCTGGTAATACCTCTCCAGCCCTTTTAGTTATTTTATTTTCTAATTTTTCTTGAGAAATGGCCATCAAAATTGAAGTATATTTCAGGTGTCATTTAATAATGGAATTTAACCCCAACACATCGTAACTTTGCACAAAGGTTAAAAAATGCTAGTTTTGTTTCTAGTGTCCTTCAATTACAGGGACCACACACTTCTCAGGAGAGCTTATCCTTGGGGATAAGGACTTAAAGTCAGATACAACAGCCATAATGACACTGGGCAAAAGCAAAGGCTGTAATCACAAGTTTGCCCTCTGTTAATCTCCTTTCTTCTCTGTAAAGTGGCAAGTCACTCTGAAAGCTAGCAAGTAAAATCTGAGTAACTATTAGGATAATTCAGGCTTTCCTTTATTAGGTCTATTTCATGAAATGGAAATTCCAATAGCCTCATGAGAATTTCAGTATGTTTTCAATAAGTCTGAGGCCAAAGGAGACAGCAGCTATTAATGTCACAACTATATGCATGTGGAAAGAGTTCATGAATGTGACTAAAAAAAAACCTGAAATATTAAATGTTTGTGCTGACTCCAATCAAAAGCCTCTATTTCATGTCAAATATTTATTTATGGATGCAGTTTTCACAAAGTTATCAAAATATATGTCAAAGGTAAGATTCCAGAATAATTATGAAAAATCTGAATAAAGTATGTTCATCAATATCCACTAAAGTCATAGTAAAAAAATCACAGACCAAAAATATGTGTGAATTATATTATCCACAGAACTCAATTATCCTGCTCTATTCATTTAAAACCACTTCTTTTACAGTATGCATAGGTGTATGGCAGGAATCTAGACTATCTTATTACATATCAGAAAATAACTTATTTTAGACCAACTTTAATAGGACTGCTGTCCTCTTCTCATCCAGTTTTTTAAAAAATCTCTTGCATTTCTGTCTCTTTGGTCTAATTACAAAACATTAGGGATCCCATTTTTATGATATATTAAATATGTTCCTTATAGAATTTTTAAGCATTTTTATTTTAAAATCAACAGATCTGTGGAAAACCCACAATCTCTCATTTCCAGGGATGACACTATATCAAAATACTAAATCAAAAATGTGTTTTCAATATGAAAAAATCTCACTTTACAAAGAAGAATACCTATACTGGGTACCCTCTCTGTTGTATCTTAGCAAAAGCTTCTTTTTTAATAATAGGTCTTTAAATTTGACAAAGAATCTAAACCTTCTGTATTGAGTATCTTCTTCGCTACTTTTTATCTTCTTGTATCTTAATCATCTGTTCTACGCAAGAAAAATATTGAATTCAGAAAAACAACAAACATTTTAAGAAAATGAAATACAACTTAAAATGGAATGCACATTTCTCTTTAAATTATAAATGTAATTCTAAATGTATATGTTTTCAGAGGAAATACTTTACAAATTTAGTATTTATAAATATGAATTAAGTTAAAGGTTTTCTTTGCCACAAAATTTCCCAAATCTGAGATTGTACCTTAACATTGTGGTTAAAATCCTGGGTCTTCTGTTCAAATTGCAACATAACCACTAATTCTATGACTTAGCAAAGTACTAGAATTCATTTAGCTTTTGTTTTCAAATATTTGACGGTAGATAATAAGAGGGTACACTATAAAGAATTACTGTTGAAATTCAGAAGGTGAGTGCTTAAAATAATTATTTTTTTAACTTTTAAATATTACAATTGTTTTAAATGACAAATTTGCCAAAAGTCCATTGTTCTACACATAACAAGAAATCTGAAAAGAAAAGCCACCACAATAAAAACATGATTGTTAAACTGTTTAGTAAAATTTTCTTCCTCTTAAAAATATTTAACCAAAAATATGCATGAATAATACTATACTTATTGATACTATATGTAGTAATGATTAGTATATATGAAAGAGTACTCAATTCATTTGTTAAACAAATATTACTAGTGTATATTATGTATCTGCCCCTTTTGTAAATATTCCTAAAGTAGGAAACTAGGAAAAATAAAACTCAATTTCATTATAAATTTGTTGAAGGCACTTAAAAAGTTAAAAGATTTATGTGTATATCTTTAAAATAACAATTAAGAATTGGTTTTACCTCATTAGTTATGTTATTTCTACATCAGACATAATATTTTACATATCTCCACAGTATAAACTTTAAGCATCTTTTTTAAAGCTGTACAATGTCATGATTACAAATACCAGGATGGTTCAAAGAGGCAATAACTGCAACAGCTAATAATTATTGCGCCTTTGCTACAAATTAAACATGATAATGTCATCATCTCATTTCATTCTCACACATCCCCAAGAGGTAGATATTATTAGCTCTATGTTACCAATGGGAAATCAAGGTTACCCTTAATAAGTGGAGCCTGGACCCCAAGTCTGTCTGTCTAGGAAGCCCATTCTCTGAAATGCTATGCTCTACTGCTGATGGAATAAGTGAATGCCATCTGTACAAGCTGTATAAGATAGCATTATTGAATTATTATTCTATCGCATTAAAGTAATAACCATTATTTAAAATTAATTCTTAATGGCTAAATGATATATTTTTAAATATCAGACATCAACAATTCCAGATTTAACCTTCCACAATATTTTAGGTCAATTCTATTTCCCAAACATGTCTTTTTGGGGGCTTAAAAATGCATGCATATAAACATAGAACAAATTTGTAGTGGGAAAATGAACACTTAGGAAAAAGAGGCACTTTTGTATGTGTATTCCTCTAGCAAACTGCTTAGAAATAAGTAATAGATATATTTTCGACTAAATTTTTTAGCTGCTTTCATTCAACTATGTTTACTTTCACATAGGCCATCGGGCAATTCATCCACTCCTTTATTGCTATTTTAAGCTGTAAATTTAAAAATTATTTTGACTATAAATAGCTTTTTAAATTTGTCATATTCTTTAAATTCATTTTTTATTCATTTATTTGCCCTATTCTGTGTACAAAATGTTTTGAGCCATTAATAGCATAAGATTATAGCTGAAATATTTGAAAGGGAATATATACTTACAGTGCTTTCTATTATATGAAATAAAACAAAGCTTGTATTTTTGGATTTGCCTTGAAGAAACAGAATAGGTACGTAAGCAATTGTCATCCCATTCCCATCTTCCAAAACAACCTTGTATTGAGGGGCGGTTAAAACGAGTTTTTTTAAAAAGCAAAAAATGTATAGTTTAACAATGATCAAACATAAAATGATTTTATAATTAACAAATTCATAAAAGGTAAATTAAGGTTCTCACTCTATTCACAGTCCTATTTTCTTTACTTGATCACTGAATTGGTCTTTATTAAAGCAAATACATTCCAAATCATCTTCATACTTCTTTTAAAAAGGTTAAGTTTTTTGGTAAATATTAAAATCCAAGAAGAATCTATGGTCCCCGCAAGAAACTAACACAGCTCCTTTATGTTGCTGCTTAAGAGCCTTATACTTTAACAAGCACCCAAGCCCATCGTGGTGGTGCTTGCCTGTAATCCTAGCACTCAGGAGGCTGAGGCAGGAGGATTGCCATGAATTCCAGGCCAGGCTAAGGTACACAGTGAATTCAAGATTAGCTTGAACTACACATTAAAAAAAAAAAAAAAAAAAAAGCAGCCAAGCTAGAGATAAGTTAATATACATTTATGAATTTACATTTAAATTTGTAAAATTTAATAGCTTCGCAAAGACATATGCCTGGATGAATATCAACAGCAACTGGCCAATAAAGCTCTAAATCAGGATAATTCTAGCCTGTAAAAATGTTAAACATATGTCTATTCCATGTAAACAAATCCACAGAGCAACATGTTACTGAGAATGATAAAATGCCTGAGTCTGTTGTTCAGTATGACTGGGTAATGGGAAGAATTAGAAAGCACTGTTATCTACATACATGAGTAAATCATTAGAGAATTCACATTGTTTCATTATATTTTCCTTTTTCTTTTTGGTACCGGGATCAAACTCTGGTCCAGAGAAATCTTTCTGATCCTGAGCTTCAAATGGGAGTAATTCATAAAACATACAGAGGCCAATATAATAGCATAAGAAAAAAATGTTAGCCAGGTATGGTGGCACATGCCTCTAATCTTAAACTACACAGCAGAGAAATATTATGAAACCAATTTTTTTTTTTTTTTGTACCAGGGATTGAACTCGGGTCCTTGTGCTTGCAAGGCAGGCCACCGAACCACTGAGCGAAATCCCTGGCCCGTGAAACCATTTTGAAATACAATAAAGCTAGAGAAATAGTAGAAAGATATATACTGATGTATAAAGATGTCCGTGATACTTGAGTGAAAAATGCAAGCAATAGGTTATGTAAAGCAATACACCACTTCCTTAATTTTAAAAAATCTGAGTGCATATTTTTCTAGTATACACAGTATATGTTAGTGAAACTCAGAAAAAAGTCTGGAAAGATATACTCAGAACTGGTAGCAACTCCTCTAGGGAGTGTTTTATTGGGGGGAGGGACAAGGGTAACAACTTTTCAGTTAGGAGCACATATCATATTTAATATTTACATATTAAAATGCTATATAATACAACTTTTAAACAAAAAAGCCTTTTAAGCAATTTAAATTAAATCAATTTATAGTATAAAAATCATAGCTAGAAAACTGTATCCACAAATATGGAGGACTGAACGATACAAGTATACTTTTATAGTATAAAAGTACAATTCAAAAACAATCTCCCTACCTAATATGAAGGCACTACTTGAAAATGTTCACATACTTAGCTATGCTTCAACTAGGCCAAGCCCCAGCACCCACACAAATTCCATTCTGCCTCGAATATGCCACCTCTTTTGTTTTCTCCATACATCCAACCCCATAATTGCTAGAAAGCTTCCAGCTCATCCTTCAAGATACAATGTAAACCTCTGAAAAGCCTTCCTATTGCAAGAATGAAGAAAAATAATCTCTGGAGCTGGAGCAATGGCGGTGCCGGCAGGGAAGTAAAAGCAGCAAGTAAATACATGAAAAAATATTCCGCATCACTGGTCATTCGAGAGATACTGATGAAAACAACACTGAGATTCCACCTCACCCCATAAAGAATGGCTGCTATCAAGAAATCAACCAATAACAAATGTTGGCAGGGTTGTGGGGAGAAAGGAACCCTTCTCCATTGTTGGTGGGAGCACAGATTGGTGTAACCACTATGGAAATCAATAGGGAGATACCTCAAAAAGCTGGGACTAGAGGTTCCATTTGACCCAGGTATCCCTCTGCTGGGTATCTTTCCAAAAGAATTAAAAGAATCGTACCAGTGTGATATATGCACACCCATGTTTATAGCGGCACAGTTTGTAATAGCTAAAACTTGGAAACAGATGATTTTCCCATCAGTTGGAGATTAGATAAAGAAGATGTGGTTTTTCTATAAAATGGAATGCTACTCAGCCATTAAGAATAAGAAATTAGATTCATTCATAGGAAAATGGATACATATTAAGGATATACTCCTAAGTGAAATAAATAAGTCACACATGTGTAAATACCACACAGTTTCTCTGGTGGGAATAAACTATAATAGTACATAAGATCCTAATGAGATAACTGACATTGTGAAATAGGAAGAAAAGGGCTAAACGTGTAGGGAAAGTAGGAAGGGTATGGGAAAGGTAATAAGGGAAAGAAAAAAACAGGAGAAAATGGAAAAAAAATGGAAATAAAATGTTTGTAAATGGGGAGGGGATGAGGGGGTGAAGGGAGGGCAGGGACAAGGGGAAAAAATGAGAACCAAGACCTGCCATGTAAAGGTACAAGATCCCAATAATGAATGTAACTGTACTGTATACCTAAAATGTACCAATAAACTCAATGAAGAAAAAAAAAGAAAAATAATATCTTTAAAAGATTAAAGGAATGCATTTTATTCTGATATAAATAACTTTCTTACTAATGATTTTAGTTATTTTAAATTTTTTAATTAAATGAATTTAAATTTTTGATATAGGTTGAGCATCCTTAATATGAAAATCCCAAATCTAAAATGCTCCAAAATCCAAAACTTTTCAGCACTATGACACTGTAAGTGGAAAATTTCTAAATTTGGCCTCAAAGCACAGGTGCAGTAAAAATATTGTATAAAATTAGCTTTCTGCTGTATGTATAATGTGTATGTGAAACATAAATTAATTTTATGTTTATACCTGGGTCTCAGCTGCAAGGTATCTCATTATGTATGTGCAAATATTCTAAATCTAAAAAATATGAAATAAGAAACTTCTGGTTCTAAGCATTTTGGATAAGAGCTATCCAACCTGTATTACACAAATACAACAAAATAATACGGATTTTTTTTGCTCTATTTCAACTAAAATGTCTTCAAATTTATATTTAAAATATGCACAAAACTGTGCCAGGCTATAACTGGTATTCCAAATTCCACCTTGGAAATTAATTTTATAGCATGTCATAAACTTCTAAAATCTTGAAGTTTTAATAGATATGCTGACACCACCTTAACCACAACAGTTCTAGCAACTGTTACTATAATAAATCTGTCAATTTCTATAATGCCTCTGACAAATCCATTAATATGAATAATGTACACTTCACATAGCACACTACAGAGCAAGTGCACAAGTTATGTCATCTCCATTCTGAGTAGCAAATCAGTAGTCAATATTTGTAAGAGCAGCAGCTTATCCTTTGTAAAATCACTGGTTCTGTGATTGAAGAGTTTGCTCAATCCACACAGTTAATCCCTCTTCATCTGCTTGAGCTCACTATTTATCCCAGCCTCTTACAGTGCTTGGTATGGCAGATTAATACATCTCCTCACACCAAACATGACCTGACAGTTGACACAGGACATTGCTGACAGGAAAAGCTCTACAAACACTGGCCCTTTAAAAAGGAAACTTAAATTAACATTCAGAAACCCAAAAGTTTACAAAAGGCTCACCACTAACTCTTTCCAACTCTAGTCACCTGATTTATTGAGCTCACTCTCCTCAGGAAATTTGTATCTATTCTTGTTTTGAAGGAATCTTCTGGCTGATTCTAGAATGCTTGTTTATACAGCATGTATTGTTGCTAATCTTTAAAAATATAAAATAAATAGAAATGTATTGGCCAAAAAAAGAAAAAAAGACTCCTACATAGAGAATCATTTGGAGAAGTATTTATTTATTTTTGGTACCGGGGATCAAAATCGGGTCCTTGCGCTTGCAAGGCAGGCAGCAAAACCACTGAGCTAAATCCCCAGCCCTGGAGAATTCTTAGGTGTGAAGTAAATGTGACTTATCTCAGATAATTCAAAGATGCACATGATAAAAAAAAAAATCTCAAAAAATATCTTAATGCTTAAAACAAAGCTTTGAATAGAAAAAATACACTGAAAAGTGATGAACAATATTATAAAGTTCTGTGTGCTATCAAAATAGGTATTATAAAGTTATAAAATAAAAAGTTTACTTTACAAATCTCTCTTAAGGAAAATACTAACTTTTACTCAAAGGCCCAACAAAAATTTCCTTAACAGTTATTTCAACTCAGAAATTCCAAAAATTTCCTTAACAGAGTTTTTTTCCAACCCAGAAATTAACTGAGGCTAGCTGAAGGAAAAGAAAATTCATGTCAAATTAAGAGTAAAGTGGGCTGGGGATTTAGCTCAGTGGCAACAGGCCTACCCCACGAGCACAAGGACCTGAATTCGATGCCCAATACCACAAAAAAAAAAAAAGAAAAAAGAAACAAACTTTTGGGCCAGTGATTTAGCTTAGTGGTTCCACTGCCAGCCTTGCAAGCTCAAGGTCCCAAGTTCGATCCCGAGTACCACAAAAAAAAAGAGTAAAGAATAATCCTGGAGAGATGAGTTATTTCCTAACACAAGATAAGGAATGAGACATTTTTTAAACACAATATAAAATACTCTTTTATGTATATTTTAAAATACACACACACACACACACACACACACACA
>NW_022900916.1:28189759-28201631 GCF_012274545.1 Fukomys damarensis
AAAATTTAGGTGGAATGTTACCAAGATATTAAGTCTTACATTTTATCCTTTCTGAGGAGTCCTAACAAAGGTCCCAAGGACCATATGAAATGATCAGGAGAGAATCATGTGACAAGAAACCAAATGTGTACAGAATTTTAGAAGAGAAATAAGTCAATAATTTTAGAGGTGAAATGAGTCAATAGTCAGTTGCAGGATTTGCTTCAGAAAGGCCAAGAAAGAGAAGCACTACAAATTATTTACTGATTATGAAAATTAGGAAGTTATGGTGATCTCCCTGAAATGTCAGGGAAGAAGCAGTATGGGGCAGAAGCCAGTTGTAGTAATTAATGAATAAAATGGAAGAAAGTGGAGCGAGGAAAAGATAACCAGTCTTTAAAAAGAGAATCAGAAGTGAAGGGGAGGAGAGACAGAATAGCCAGAGAGGAAAGCCATGACCAGTTTATTTTCTAATTCAGCACTTGTTACAACATTCCCTATTCCATATCAAATTGTACTTTAATGCAATACTTAAGTTTTCAAAACAACTAAAAGCCAATATCACAATTTAAAAATCTAATAATTTTAACCTATTATTAGTAATAATTCATACATTAATTGAAAATGAATAATAAGGTTAAAATGATAACCAGTATTTGAAAATTTAGGGTGGCATTTAACACAATGTACTGCAAAAATGTCTTAGTGGTATGTATTTTACGAATGTAATCTTAAAATGTAATTTTTTTTTCAGATAGTAAGCAAAATAACTTGTTAGTTGAATTTGCTATAAAAAATCTACACATCACCAAATCCTACAAGATAACTGGCTCTAATCAGCCTTAGTGAAGGAAGCTGATGTACAGAGTGAATAAAAAGATAACAATATACTACTTCAATACAACAGGTGATCTGTTCATGTCAAGAATATGTAGAACATTAGATAAGTAGTCAAGTTTTCCAGCAGCTAGGAAAAATAAATTTCAAAACTCTTTTGAACCATAAAAACCACTTAGAGGCCACAGTTACCAGTGCTATTTCATACCACTTTGAAATAGTGGTATTTCCCTGGTACATTTAAATTATGATATTGCAAAGTTCGACTCATGCATAACTTTTTAAAAGTATATCTATCATACAAAATATATACTGAAATCTTTTAGGTCTACTGCTAGTTGTCTTTGAACCTCCTAATGAAACTCCTTAAAACACTGGACATATGATTAATGTTCTCCCCTATACATAAACATAGGTATGAAAAATGTGTGTGCACACAGGTGCATAATGCACACACAATGCTTTACAGTTGAGTCTAGAGAAGCTAATGGTGACTTATTTCTTAAATCCTGGGAATGCTCAAAAACAGCCTATACTTTTAGGTGCAACTAAAGTAATTTCCTTAGAAAGAATAATGTTTTCTTAAAATGACAATGCAGTAACTAATGTTTCAAAGGAAAGCAATTTATAAATTCTTTCAAAAACTTTTCATACTCTTAGATACCCAAATATGAAAATAATAAGCTTATTACTCAATTTTCCAATGTTAGATGAATAGCCAGAACCAAATTAATACCCACAGAATTTCCAACATGTCACGCTAGCCTCATTAAGAATATATCTTAACTAAAGTAACCTGCTAGTCAGACAGTTGTGTTTTCAATGGGATATGCTGAGGAACAGAGTGTCACTGACCAACTGAAGTTTTACATGTTCTGAAGAAAATGTTATCTTTAAATATGAGACCTCAAGGTTCTAATAAATGTTTTCATTTATCTTTTAATAATTCTGAATATTTACAGTTGATAAAGACTTTCTTGTTTTTAGTTACAATAATAAAATCAAAATTATCAAGATTTTCCATGAAATAAAATCTAAAAAAAGAAAATAAGTAGTCAGATTAAAGATGACCTGTTAGCACTATAATTTTTTTTTTTTTTTTTTTTTTTTTTTTTTTTTTTTTTTGTAACTGGGGATCGAACTCGGGTCCTTGCACTTGCACGGCAGGCCACTGAACCGCTGAGCTAAATCTCCGGCCCTGCACTATAATTTATTTGTTGACTCAGACGTAAAAAATACAAGGGGCTGCTGATGTAGGTCAATGTGAGGACACTAGGATCAATCTCCACTACCATAAAAGAGGAGCAGGACATAGACTAAACAATTTGCAACCTTCTTTTCAACTCTAGTAACTCTACATTCTAAAAATACTAAAATATGTTAATTTATGCAAAGATTTTTGAAAAATCTTATCTTTACCACATATATATAATACATGTCTGAGGGAGAAAAATCTAAAACTAAACACAGTAACTGTTTAGGTAAAGCTTACTAACAAAATTTCAAAGTAAACAGAGTAATTCCTCTCAAAACACTTCTAGGCCAGGGATGTAGCTCAGTGGCACCACACCTGCCTTGCAAGCGTTAAGGTTGTGAGTTTGATCCCCAGTACCAAAAAAAAAAAAGCAAAAAAAAATCTAGCTATGATTTAGAACACAGTCATTCTCTTCTGTTGATTATATTCAATGGTATAAATTTCATCTAACAAAAGTAAAAAGAAGTACTGTTTCTATAAGTATCGTAACTGTTGATATGCCATCTTAACCCTAGGTGTACCTAGTGATAACAGAAGTTTTTAGAAGATAAATCAATCCGGACCCCGGGATTTCTACCAAAAAGTGCACCGGGCTACTGTAATCAAAGGGCCAGGTTTCTAAAGCTCTTCTTTCAGACTCAACAGAGAAAAAAATCTGAACTTGACCACATTTAGTCTTGGTGATTTAACAGTAAGGGAAGGAAAATTCACAATAGCAGAATTAAAAAAGGGTAGGGGAAAGGTAATAAAGGAAAGAAGAAAATTAGGAGAAAATGAAAAAATGGAAATAAAATGTTTGTAAATGGGGAGGGAAGGAGGGGGTGAAGGGAAAAAATGAGAACCAAGACCTGGCATGTAAAGGTCCAAGATCCCAATAATGAATGTAACTGTACTGTATACCTAAAATGTACCAATAAACTCAATGAGGAAAAAAAAATTTTTTAATAAATAAAACAGACCCACCTATTGGACATCTAGTAAGGAGATGACGGAATTGTTATTCACAGTTATAGTGAATCTGTAGCATCAGTGGATAGGTATAAATCTAGGCTGGAGTCAGCAGCACACATACACACTTTGTATTGAATGTAGAAGAATATGCATATCTGTGTGCGGAATTTGTAGAAATGTATGTTATACTTACAGAATAAATATTTACAGTTTTACTAAAATGGAATATGTATATTCATATAACCATCCTTATTTTGCTACTTAATATTTACTTTATTCAAGAATAAAATGGAAACATGAGCTTATCACTAATTGTACAGAATGACAAAAGTATTACAGATTTAGTAGATTCTAAACATAGAGCAAAAATGGGTTTTTTTAGATTGAAGAGGAAACCAGACAATGGAAAGACATCTGTTCCTGGACAGAAAGAACCAAGATTGTCAAAATGGCTATATTACAAAAAAATGATATGAAGACTTAATGTAATGTCTATCAAAATACCAAAATCATTATTCACAGAACTAGAAAAAACAATCATAAAATTTATATGGAACCAAAAAAGAATAATAAAAACGATCCCAAATAAGAAGAGCAAATCAAAAGGTATCACAATCCCACATTTCAAGTTATATTACAAAGTAACAGTGATTAAAAACAGTATGGTACTGGTACTCAAAAAAGACATGGGGGTCAATGGAATAGAAAAGAGAACGCAGAATGACCCCAGGTGCATTTAGTTATCTAATATTGACAAAGGGGTCAAAAACATATGTTGGAGAAAAGACAGACTCTTTAACAAATGGTGCTGGGAAAAATGGTTATCCATATGGAGAAGAATGGATCTAGACTCCTATCTCTCACCTTGTACTATAAAAAAATAATAAATGGATCAAAGACCTAGATATTTAAAAAGAAGCAATCCTGGTAAACCATCAAGGTATATACATAGGATTTATGAACAGAATCCCAATTACACAATAAATAACACTAGAAATCAACAAATTCCATCTTACTCCAAAAAGAATGGCCATCAAAGACTCAAAGAAAGCACAACAAATGCTGGCAAACTTGTGAGGGAAAAGGAACCTGTTCTACATTGTTGGTGGGAACAAAAACTACCACCACTATTATGGAAATAAGTAGAGATTCCTCAAAAAAACTAAAAATAGAAATCCCATTTGATCCAGCTATTTGCTTTCTGGGTACTTTTCCCAAATTTTTTTTTTTAATTTTCTAGTGCTGGAGATAAAATTCAGGGTCTTGTAACATGTTAGTTATATTACAGTGATATAAGCATATCTGTGTTTATAACAGTGTAACTGTCACAACAGCTAAATCTTGGAAACGTCCTATGTGTTCATCAATAGATGAATGGATAAAGAAAATGTAGGGTATACACACAATGAACTACTACTCAGCCATAAAGAAGAACAAACTTGAGTCACTTATAGAAAAATGGATACACTGTGCAACCATAATGCTAATGAAAATAAATCAGATATAGAAGCTTAAATATAGCACAGCTTTTCTTATATGAGAAACCAGTGGTATAAATAACTTAAAAAGCAAAACAGAGGATATTTTATAGAAAACAGGGAGGTAGGCCTTTTGCAGATGAGAAGGGGAATCTGAGGATGAAGAGGAGGGGAAAGAGAGGTGCAGAAAGGGAACTTAAAAGGGTTAAGATTCAATATGTACATGCACTAGCCCCTTACAATCAATGTATTCATTATGTACTACAAACACATACTAATGGAAAAGGTTTTTTTTTTTAATTGTTTTGCTGTTGTTTTTGCAGTGCTGGGGATCAACCCTAGGGCTTTGTGATTATTAGCCAAATATTTTGCCACTGAGCTGTATTCCCAGTCCTAAAACCAATATTTTTATAGAAAATCACCAAAAGTATTAAAGAAAAGCCTGAAGCACTTTTATGAAAGTCATTCTTTCAATCTGAGCTAAAAGGTAACTCCAGAAAAACAGCAAAGAAAAGTTGTATCTGGTAACAGACAGGTTTGGGGAGATGCAGACTGGGTCATAAGCTACTTGATGGCAGGAACACTGAAATTTTATTCCTCTTATTCCTTTTGTTTGGAACATAATTACTGAATAAGTGCATGTTGAATACATAATGTTATTCAATAAAGGTATGTATTATAGGGATTATCCTTGACACCAAAACTTAATTTTACTTTTTCCCCCCTGGTCCTGGGAGATTGAACTCAGGGCCTTCACAATAAGCTATATCCTCAGTCTTTTTGTTTTGTTTTTATCAAACAGAGTCTCATTAAGTCAGTAAGTTCCTATGGCTGAGGCTGGGCTCAAATTCAAAATCCTCATGTCTCAGCCTTCCAGAGTGCTGGTATTATAGGCATGTGCCACTATGCCTGGTTTTAGTTTTACTTTTTATATTAAATTATACTAACCATGGTGGGCCATAAAATCAAATGATATCCTCAGATGGAAATAAAACTCATTTAAATCAATACGCACAATGTAAGTATCAGAAAAACCAAAGCTGATTGAATTCTTTGTATGCAACACTTTACAAGGCACTTGGCAAACATTCAAACAGTCAGCCAGAGGAAATTCCAAGTGAAATTGCATGTCTGTTTTGTCAGAGCTAAGTATTTTATGGCATGTAACTCTAATCGGTGGCAAATATAAAATACCATTCTATAGTTACAGTACATGTTCATTCAGTTGCAATATAGAGTCTAGAATATTTAATTAATAAACAATACAACTGAGAAATTTTAATTATGATAATCCTGTGCTATTGCTTATTACAGCCTACCCACCCATAGGCAGTTTTATCATACAAATCCACTGGTGTCATGATGATTCTGTCATTTATAAAACATATCCCCATGCAGGACGAAGTTGGCATTCTCCCCAAAACCAATCTGTATGGTTTAGTACTTAGATACTCTTTAAATTCCTCAAAACAAATGGGCCAAACTCAGGTACGTAATTACACAGGTCCACACTAACAATCACAGACATCACCTTGTGTGCACTTAATATGACTGCTACTTACACACTGGGGCAGACACAAGAAGAATGGAATGTGACACAATTACATTTCTACCTTCTTACCTCCCCATAGAGGATACAAAGGTGAAAACCCTTCTTTTTTCATTTTGGATTATTTGAATTGAGATTTATTGGCCTCCTGAGGATATAAGATAATTTGTAATAACTTAGCATTCTCCTTGGGTATTTCTTGGCATGCTACAAGCTGTTCTCAATTATATCTGTTCTGCACTTTCTAGTCAGTACAGTTCCAAAGGAGCATCAACAAACACCAGTTCAATAAAGAGAATCTGCAATCTAAACCTAATAACTTCAATTCCTGAGAACATTATTTTAGAAAAATATAATAGAAAATGTAATATTTTTCATATAGTCTCTATCCCACATCAACAAGGCATGATTGTAATTATAAACATTTATTATGAACCTGGGGTATGTCAAGACCCATGCTAGACTGAAATTTCTATGGAGATAATTATAGATTCACATGTAGTTCTAAGAACAGAGTCTCTGCCCAATTCCCCCCAATGGTAACATTTTATAAAACTATAAGTAGCACAGCCAGGATAGTGACATTGATACAATCCCCCTATCTTATTCAGAGTAACAGTTTCACTTGTACTCCTGTGCATTAAGTTTTAAGCAATTTTATTTCCAGTGTAGGATAATGTACACACACTGTCATAATGAACAGTTCCAACACCACAAAGACCCCTCCTACTGCCCTTTGATATCTACACCCACCCTCCTCCCACCCTACCTCCCATTCTCTAAATTCTAGCGACTACTTTCCATCCTTCATTCCTATAATTTTGTCATTTCAAAGATGTTATATACATGGAATAAAAGTTTGTAACTTTTAGGGATTAGCTTTTTCAAAAACTCAGCATATATACCTGGAGAGTCATCCAAGTTCACATGTACCAACCATGGTCTGCCTCTATTTATTGCTGAAAAATATGCCAAGATATGTATAGTTTTATTACTATCTAGCTTTTATTTATTTATTTATTTTATTTGTTTGGGGGGTTTTTTTGTTTTTGTTTTTGTTTTTGTTTTTGAGACAGGGTCTTACTATGTAGTTGAGACTGACCTGGAGCTCATTATGTAGCCCAGGCTGGTCTCGAACTCACAGAGATCCTCCTGCCTGGCCTCCTGAGTGCTGGGATTACAGATGTGTGCCACCATGCCCAGCACTACCTAGCTTTTTTAAATGGTTTGTTCCTCTACTTCTCACTTCTCATTCCTTAATTCACTGCATTGTAATTTCTTCCATTACATGTCATAAAATGACTACAACCCCTTTAGTGCTCATCATCAATGGAACATTTTTTAGTATTTGTTTCTTAGTTCTTTCTGAAGTAACTAATAGTACTGACCACTCATTCTTCACCTAAAATTCTCTTCACTCTTGGCGTCTAGTCAAAGTGCTCTTTACTAGTCCTCTTAGATAGTTGTACATGCTTCTTATCCCAGTCCTTAATCCTGATAGTTTCCCAGGATTCTAGCTTCAGATTCTTCACTTTTAATACTGGTCACACCCTCACAGTGTAATTACTAAATGTTTTACCTTCCAATTTAATGTGTCTGAAAGTAAACTAATTCCTTTTCTTCTCAGTCAGGGCTGACTCTAGTCATCATTTTCCCAAAAGTCCTATAATCCCTCTATGAATGGTTCCATAGCTATGTAGTCCTCTCAAAACTTCACACTCATCTCAACTTTTTTTCCTTTACTTTCTATATCTAGTCCATCATTAGTAGGACACATCAACCCTATCTCTGAAATATTTGAGTTTACCTCCTTCTTACCTCCCACCATTATTTCTTTAGTTAAGCTCTCATCATTTCTCATTTTTGTTGGTTCATCAAAACAGCTGGTCTTTACTTCAGGTCTTTCCGTGCTACTCTCCAAACTCCTGTCAAGATGCTCTCGTACAGACAAAAACTGATATGTCATTTCCATAGTAAGATCTTATAATGGCTCCCTCTTGTCTATATGGATGACAACTAACTTTTAGCACAACATTCAAGACCCTTCAAAAATCTGTCCTTCGCCCACCTCTCCATCTTCTCTGACTTCTCACACAGCTTCATTCTATGCTCTCATTATTCCAAACTATTGGTAGGTCTCAAAAGTTCTGTCTCACAAACCAGTAACTGAGGTCTCCAAGAGGAGTCCGGAGAGCTCTCTGAAGAAACCGAGAGTAGGCAGGACTTCCAGCAAGTCTAAAGAGCAGAAATCACTAACTGACTTTATATTCAGAGGGGAAAACAAATGTCAAATGTCTGAAAATATTCTGAATTTGATATAAAGAATAAATAATCTAATATGTCATATAAATACATCTCATCTAGAGATAATAACCTTCTGGCTCCTTCAATTCTATAGTGTAAAAATCAAATACCCTCTCAAACAAATCAGAAAAAAATGCTAAGTTGATTATGATCTTTCTAGATAATTGAGCAAAACACAAGATAAAATCTAAATTATGGATTTTTGCAGAGATATTGCAAAATCTTTCCCCTAAAAGGAAACTACATGACAAGAAAAAGGAAATAAAATCTGCTAAATATTAAAGAGCACACAGTAACTGCTCTTTGTAAATTTGATATTTTCTCAGATGTGCAAGATTCCCAATGATTTAGTTTTAATCTTATTTATTCCTGCTATGCCTTTAAGTACTGATAACAGACTAATCCACACTCTCAGGCAGTGTATTCTGATGAGTCACAGGCCAACAACAGAGTGTTTCAAAATAATGTCACTGCTATGGCACTGTAATTAAGTACTAAAAGTATCTGCAAAAAGTAGTTATTCTTTTTTTACACACACACAAATATATAACAATACTAAATATTGAAGGTAACAAGATATCACAAAAGTCTAGAGTATCCTATCAATACAAATAACAAGATACTTGTAGGAAGGAGTAATAAGAAACATGTCAAAGATAGGCAAGGTAGGAAAATAGAAACATCGATAAGTAAATTGATTTGTATGTATAAAAAGTAATAAACATTTTATTTCCATTTTTTCATTTTGTCATGTTTTTCTTTTCCCTTATTATCTTTCCCCTACCCTTCCCATTTTCCCTACACCTTTAGCCCTTTTCTTCCTATTTCACATGGTCAGTTGTGTTTGTAAATAGGGAGGGGAGGAGGGGGTGAAGGGAGGGCATGGACACGGGGAAAAAAATGAGAGCCAAAACCTGTCATGTAAATGTACAAGATCCCAATAATGAATGTAAATGTACTGTATACCTTAAATGTACCAATAAACTCAATTAATAAAAAAAGTAATAAAACACTGGGGATATATAACTTTTTGAGCTATAAAACTTGACACAGTAAATCTAATAATCACCACATATTTTACAAAAGTTCTACTACAACAAAAAGTACTAAGGAATTAATTGCTCACCATTGAGACAAATCAGAATACTGTTCAGGCCTGTAAGAAGTGTAATGACAAATCTAAAAGTTGTTCATCATAGAAAATCATTATTTGCAAATAATAAAGTCTTTACTTTTTAAAAAAGTGGGAGGAAAAACATTTCATAGAGGCAGAATTCATAATACTTGAAAGAACATGGCTGGACTTAGTGTATGCAACCTTCAGACAATAAGGTATTTAGTTTCTACTAAGCTCCTACTGAGCTAAATACCACTTAAACTAAGCAAAGTGCCATTTTCTAGGCATGTCTAGCTCCATATTCTATGACTCTAACAATCAGTTCTTTTGTCTACTGGAAGTTCATATAGTAAAGAAATCAAGACATTCTGGGAGGCTGAGGCAGGAGGATTGCAGGTTTCAGCACAGCAGGAGCAACTCAGCAAGACAGGTCAAGAAAGGAAAAAAGAGGGAAGGGGAGAAAGTAAACAGCTTTGGAGACAGAGGATTGTCACTCCAGGATAGCGGGCAGGCCTCTGAGGTAGGAATTTCCTACAGGGCCTGGGTGGGTGGGACTAGGCCCTTCCCAGCTCCCCACTCAAGGCATGACCCTGAGGGCTGGGTGGAGACAACATACTAAAATACAAGAGAAACCCTGTGATATGGAAAAAAAATTATGTATATTGTATATGTAATCATAATTTTAAATTCATTAAAAAATCAAGAATGACAAATAACTTCAAACTAATGAACCTATTTCTAGTGTCATATATTCTTTATACATTTATCTTTCTGTATGTATATTCTTTCATTATTCTGTTAATGTCTGTGAAGAGCAGAGTACACTGGCCAAAGTCACAGGCTCAGCAGTCCGGTCTGGCTTTCCCAGTTCATGCTCTGCCATACATCAGTGGATGACCTTAAGGACATTACCTATATGGGAAAGCAAGTAATATATTACGTCAAATACATATATTTCTTATAGTGTCTGAAATGAATATATTAAATTATGTCACCATATTAAATAGTGGTGATATAATTCAAGCATTGTATATGAAATAAGTTACATACATAAATAAATAATAAATACATAAATAATAATAATAAATACATAAAGTCACATAAAAATTTGAAGTAAAAAATTTATTTCCTCTCCTTCAAATATTTGATACAATAAAAGAGTAAATAAACAAAATTGCAGTAATCTTGCATTGTCAACATCAAAATTACCTAAAAAGATCATTTTTGGACTATATAAAGTCTATCTTAATAGCCAAGACATTCTAAATTTAATCATTTTAAGGGATTTTAAAATCAATTAGTTGACATTTAGTATGAGGCAATAAATTTAGGTGACAAGATTTATGTTTCTAAAATATTATGCATAAAACACTGTGATGAGTAGTCTTCCATGGATTTTTAATAGAAATCTGAATTCAAATATACCACAAAAAATTTCAAATAAAGATGTAATAGGGCATCCTAATTTTAAGAACTTAAGAATGATTTGTCATTGTTATCATTAAAGAGCTGTTTATAAATAAAAGAGCCGGGAATGTAGCTCAGTGGCACAGCATCTGCCTAGTGAGTCCCTGAGTTTGATTCCTCGTACCAAAAAAAAAAAAAAAAAAAAAAGATTGATAAAAAAGAATAAAAGAATGATTCTAATTAGGTATTTGCTCTACAACCCTTTTTACACCATGAATAAACCTACTTTTTCTAAAAGAAAAAAATACAACCTCCTATCCTATTAGCACAAATTCTGAATTACTGTAGTTCTCTACGTTATAGATCAGAAAAATCTCAAGCCTAATTGTACTTGATGAAATTTAATAAATATAAAATGCAACTTTGTTCACTGACATCAAATACCTCAATTATTGTAATATCTGAAACATTTCTATCTTTCTCTAATTCCTAAGTTGACAATCATATGACAATTTTCAATCTATTATCATTCTATAAAATATAGTCTGCTTAAATTAAGATTAGCTTCTTATTGGATTCTTAGGCAAAACTTTCACATCAGATACTTCATGCCATTGTACATGCAAGACTTATACTGGGGAATCTATTCAGGATATAATTAAGTTCTAAGATTAGGGTGACAGCAAGAGTTACAATGAGAAATGAGTGTTGAAAGATAGCAAGCATTTAGAATAAATGCTGATGACTTGTGAAAGAGGTCAGCCTATAAAGCAAAAAGTTATGTAAAAGAGAAGTAGATTAGGAGGAGGAGACCTTTAAAAAAAAACAAGCAAAGGGATTTGGACTTGATTCAGTAGGCAATATACCACTATTGTGGGATCTTGAGGAAGCAAATGATTCTATCAATGTAGTATTTCATAAAAATCAATCTGGCTGGATGGAATTAGGAGCATATAAGAAACCTGACAGCATTTTTTTTTTTTTTTTTTTTTTTT
>NW_022900916.1:28201951-28250496 GCF_012274545.1 Fukomys damarensis
TTTTTTTTTTTTTTTTTGTACCAGGGATCAAACTCGGGTCCTTTTGCTTGCGAGCTAGGTGGCAGCCCCACTGAGCTAAATCCCTGGCTCATGACAGCCTTTTTAAATTCAAGAAGCACCTACAGTATTTTTTTGTGATGAGCTCTCAGACTAAAACAGTAGTACTAAAAGTAGAACACTTTCATTCATAAATTTTACAGATGTTTACTGAAGTCCTGTTACATGTTGGGTACTGTGCTGGGTACTAGGATTACAATGATAAGGCTCACAATCCTTTCTCTTGTGGAGCTCACAATATAACAAGAAAGGCGGAGAGAAAAGTAACCAAAAATACACACATGACAAACTATGGTGAGTGCTATGAAGGAAACAAGGATGAGAAATAGGGCAGGGGACAGAGGGGTCGATTGATATTTATTTATTTGTTTGTTTGTTTGTTTATTTATTTATTTATTTATTGGTACTGAACTCAGGTCCTTGTGCTTGAGGGGTAGATTTTAGAAAGGGTACTCAAGGAGGCCCTGAGGAAACAGCAAATTCTGAGGCAGGGGACAGAGGGGTCGATTGATTGATTATTTATTTATTTATTCATTCATTCATTCATTCATTCATTCATTTATTTATTTATTGGTACTGGGGATTGAACTCAGGTCCTTGTGCTTGAGGGGTAGATTTTAGAAAGGGTACTCAAGGAGGCCCTGAGGAAACAGCAAATTCTGAGGCCTAAACAATGTAGAGAAAGGGCAAGAGTAAGAATGGGTTTGACAAAAAAACAGCAAGGACAAAAGCAGGAAAATGTTTAGTTTGTTCAAGGATCTTAAACAAGACCCGGGTAGCTGTAGCAAGTAAGAGAAAGGAAGCATGGCAGCACAAGAGAATGGAGAAGCAGACCCAGACTGTGGGGTTTTAAGTCAGCCTTGTAGGAAACGGGAATACAATTTTGAGGCAATAGGAAATTTCTGCAGGATTTTGATCAGGGAAGTTCCATAATATGGTAAAAAAATTAGAGGAAAAACTATTAGATTGGTCATAAATTAAATGTAAACATCACAAAATAAACCTGAAGTTTGCTTAAAAAAAAACCAAGTAATTTGTGTTTTAAGACTGGGGGACCTACTGTTCAATAATCCAATAAATTAACTATAAAAATAGATTAAGATAACTTTAATTTGAAGTTATATATTATAATCTAGAATTATAATTAATTCTAGATCAATCTAGATTATAATCTAAGTGAGGATAAGTAATTAAAATCTACCAAAGGTTGAATATCCCTTACTGGACCAGGAGAAATCAGGATTTCAGATTTTTGAGTATCTGTATGCACACAGTGAAATATTCTGAGACCTAAGTCTAAATACAAAATTTATGTTTCATGTACACTGAGACTAAAGGTAATTATATACAATATTTCTAATGATTTTTTACATGAAACAAAGTTTCACTGTGTGGAATTTTTATCTTCTGCCATGATGTCAGGGCTCAGAAGAGTTTTAGATTTTGAAATATTTTGGATTTTCAGATTTGGAATGCTCAATTTGTATTTTTATCTCTTAATCAAGAAATATACTCAATATACTTACACAGTACCTACTTATGAGTAAACCATTGAGATAAACTTGAAAGACAGCTGACTTTTAGCCCTGACTTTGAACAAACTGCTTAACTTCTCTGTGCTGATTCCTATAAAATGGGATAAACTAGTAGCTCATGGTCATGTGGATTGAGTTAGTGTATGTCTAGTGTCTTAAAGATTATTAGGGCAAATGCTCAAAAAGTGTCAGCTGCTGCTATTAGTATCATGGTAGATATTCTGTTTAGTTCAATTAATACTTCTCTTTCAAAATAATTCAATTGGTTTTGAATGATCTAAATAATTTTCATTCTTGTGCAGGAACTATCTCATAGCAGGGATAGAAAGTGAGTATTTTGGGCTTTACTGGACAGACTCTGACACGTCCATTCAATTCTATACTTGTAGCTTGAAAGCAGCCACAGATTATATGTAAACAGATGAGTACAATTATATCTCAATAAAGTTTATTTATGGGCACTAAAATTTGAATTTCATATTATGTTTATGTTCCATAAAAGATTGTTCTTCTGGCTTTTTCTCATTAAAAAGGTAAAAACTGAGACATTTTCCTAGCATGTGTGAAGCTCTAAATTTGATCTCCAGACCATAAAAAATAAAAACTAAAATTAAAAATAAAAATTACTCTTTGCTACACAAAAATAGGTGACAGGCCATGGTTTTCCAGCCTAGACACTTACAAATACAAAGCCCTTTCGGTCATAATTTCTCCATATATAAAACAAAATTAAATTGAGATCAGCTTTGCTAACTTCTAAATGTTCAAAGGGCAAAATTTATTCTCATCTGCAGAATAATACCTAACCTCTAAGCTCACTATTTCCCTCAATTTGTTTCCATCCAGCCTACCATATAAAAAAATCATGGCTCAAACAGTGCAAAAGGCTATCATTTGGGTCTGAGGCTGTAATTTATTAAGGATTTAATCACACAATTCAAAGCTTACAGAACTAATTCTAACAAAATTTCTGTGTGTTGACTTCATTTACCAATGCTTACTTTACAAGATAACTTAGAGTTGTTGCTGGCTTGTCCTTGGCACAACAGAAGACATTTGGTTATAAAGTCTCCTAAATCACTGCCAAAAGATGAACTTATAATAAAATAAAACCAGTGCAGTCATGGTGGCACATGGCTATAATCTCAAAACTCTGGAAGGCTGAGGCAAGAAATTCCATTCCAGCTTGGGCAACTTAGCAACTTAATATGACCCTAATCACAAAATAAAAAATCAGAAAGGGCTCAAAGGGCTGGGGATATAAGTTCAGTGCAAAAGCCTTGGGTTCAATTACCAGTATCAAAAAAAAAAAAAAAAAGACCAAGATGAAGTTTGTAACTCATTAATATACAATCAATATAAATGTGATCCTTTTACGCTATGTAAAACAATGTCTTAACACAGAGTAGGGTGCATCTAAAACCCAGAAGAAAATGTTTTGTGGGGTTTTCTCTAGTATAAAAAGATTAAGTCTTTCTGGAAAAAGAGGCATTTTTATATATTTTGCATATAGCTCCAATTCACATTAGTAAAAATTCCATATAACTGCCAAAAGAAGATGGAAGTCCAAACGCCAACCTGAATGCTACTGCTCCTTGCAAAAGTATCTGCATATTTACCTGCTACTACACTAGTTGATGACTCAATTTTGCAGCAAATTTTTAGCTGCAAAGGAGACTTAATGTTAGGGAACTTTTAACTGCTGGTATATTCTGTATTCTAATTCTCCATGTTGTTGTGCATGCCCACTCAACCAGAATTTGTTTCTGAAGGAAAAGAATCATTCCTATTCATCTGTATATATTCAAAGTCTTATTTACCTGAAAAAATTGGATTTAAGTCACCAACTGCTACATGGAAATCACAACAAATAACTACCAACATAGGCATCTTCTGAAGAAGACTGAGAACGTGGTAGAAGTTCAGACACACTATTGAAGAGTGAACATAATAAAGTTTGTCAAATTATAGGAGGAATAAAGGTATAAGATCCCAATAATGAATGTAACTGTATCGTATACCCAAAATGTACCAATAAACTCAATAAAAGAAAAAAAACAAATTATAGGGGGAAATTACTTAAAAAGCATTAAACATCTAACATGAGGTTTTACCTCTCTTTTTAAAAATTAATTCTCATCCTTAAGAATTTAGTGGAAGTATAATGGTGTCAGAAATTTACTTTAAAATGCATAAAAGAATAAGATGAGTTAATGCATGGAGCGACGAGAAACTGGGATAAAGGACAGGAAAATGATAAAATCTATTCACTATAAGAAATCTTCCATTTCTTTGCAGGATGTATGAAATTTTTCATAATAAAGTGCTGATGAAAAACTAAATTGATATTTTTGAGCTTATGAAGTAAGATAATAGTTTTGAGCTTCAGTAATAACCTGCTAAACACTTTCAATATACCCAAATACCAGAAAAAGAATTATGTCTTCAGGATTCTGAGGAAGCTAAGCTTTAAGTACAGCATGTAAAACTTCCTTTAGGCATCTGTTGGCCTGGGAAAAAAAATACAAATTGATGCCTATACAGCATATATCTAATATTAAGTAGTTATATATCAAGATTTAAAATTGTTTTAACTAAAACATGGTCTTATCCTCCAAATTTGACTAATATATATATATAACACCATAATAATGTGGAAGGCTAAGCTCAAATTTAGAATCTTAGACTATAAGAGTTCTACACTTTTTTTCTTTTCACCCTTGGCTCCATCCCAAACTCCAAGAGCCATGTGCACATATTTATCCAAGAATGGTCTCTCTACAGTCCCCTGTATATAATCCATAGCTACTTACTATGCCTATGGATATACACTCTACTATATGGTTCACCTCCCATAGAAGCAGCCCACACTGTCCTTGGGAGCAAGCTTAGAGCCACCCTGGAACTCCGGGAACACAGAACATGGTCTATTAGATTCTAGGAGGTAAGGTAAAATGAGTCAAGGCCCCTGAAGTGCCCCCCCCAACCAAGGACTGGACTGGTGGGCCAGGGTACAACTGGAAAAGGCATTGTCAAAGCCATCTAAAGTATAGCACCCAAAGTAGAAAGCCCCTCTTGCCTGAGTCTAAGGGTTGCACTAGTCATACCATATACACACTCTTATGACAGAAAAGATCAAGATCTGGGGGAATTTTTTTCTTCTTTTTAACTGAGATTAGAAGTTAATATTGAAAAGTTAAATCCATTTATTCAGCTAATACTCATTAAAGACCCGCCATTCTAGAACTAGGGATATAGTGCTGAATAAGTCAAGCAAGATTTCTGATCTCACAAAAATTACATTGTAGGGAGGAAAAACAAATTTTTAAATTGTATAAGATAGTTTCTAATAATGCAGAACATAAAACAACTTAGTGGGACAGAGAATAATACCAAATAACAGCAATTGGAGGACTACGTTAGAAAGGGTGGTCTGGAAAGACCTTTCTAAACAGGTGACCAGTTCACTGAACTGAGGAATATGAGTGTGCCACATCAAGTGGGGAGGCAGAAACAAGTGGGAAAGAGCACTCCGGGCAGAGTAACAGATGGGGCAAGGGACCCAAAGCAAAGGGAGTCTGGCCACTTTAGGGGGTGATGAGTGTGTGTGCACATGCAAAGGAAAAGTTCTCAATTATAATAAACATATGCCCTTGCTACAGCAGGGTCATAACCTCTACAGTGTGCAAGTTACCTCAGTCTACAAAAAAAATCTTATCACCCCTCCTTCCACAGTTTTGGAGAGCAACTATCTAATATGTGATTAACTCAACACATTGCATCTCTTCCCCATACCTAATTAATTTTTAATCATTTGAACATTTACACCTCCATATGGGACAGGAAATGAAGTAAGAACAGGAACTCAAGGACTGGAAATAATCATTGGAGCTTATTTTTAGTTTTCATGTACACGATGTCCAGCTACCTCATATCAGAACATAGGTAAGAATGAAAGTAAGTTCCTTCCTTAAACTTGATCTCAGAATTTTACTCTAATTCACAACCGCAGATGACTTTTATCCTATTCTTTTTAAAGCCCACCAAATCACAAATTTATGCTATCAATAAAAGAGAGGGTTATTAAGAAATATGTGAATATATAAGAACAAAATTACCATCTGTAGTAACAAAAAAGAAAATAGGTCTAAATATTTATAAAATGCTGTTAAAGACATTTTAATAAAATTTCATAGATGCTAATAGCGATCATTTTATATTTTTACAAAATTACAGTACACAATCAATCAATAAATAATTAGAAGCAAGTCATGGTTTCTTATAATACCTATGTCACTGGCTATGATTTTGAATAAGCAAAGAACTCTTCTATCCCTCATCTTCCCAGTGGTAAAGAGAAAAAAGAAAAGATGGTGCAGAAGAAACCAAACAACACCTAGGGAAAAAAATGCTAGTAAGTACAGAAATCCAGATAACAATTAGCATTGTTTCTTAAATTATACATTAAGAAATATAAATGTCATAAATAAGTGATTAACTCAAAACTGCCAGAATTAGATTGGTTTTATTTCTAACTGAAAATAAAGAGGCATATAAATACCAAGCACTGTAAAGGGACATATAACTAATAAACAGTACTATTAAGTCTTCTCTACTGAATGATTTAGAAAAAAAATCAGGTAAGAAAATTGACTTATATGTAACTATGATCATAGAATGCAAATCTAATTATAATTGTGTGTAAGTTGGAAAACTGAAATTCTGTGCATAACAATTTCTTATAGTTTCTTATAAATCCTAAATTCTTAGTTATCTCACTTCAAACTAATAGCACACTACACACTCTTTGAAAATTTTTTTCAGAGGGGTCTTGCTATATGTAGGTCAGGTTGGCCTTGAACTCACTCTGTAGCCCAGGCTGGCCTCAAACTCATGGTGATCCTCTTGCCTAAGCCTCCTAAGTGCTAGCATTATAGGCATGCACCACCATGCCTGGCACTTTGAAAGCAATTTAAAGTTATAAAGTATACTCAAAATACCTTGACAACTTTTCTGCATAACCTCTTTGGAGTAACTGTGAACAGAAAATGACTCAACAAAAAAACACATCTAAGGCCAGGTGTGGTGGAACATGCCTGTCATCCCAGCACTTGGAAGGCTGAGAAAGGAGGATCACTGAGTTCGAGACCAGCCAGGTCAATCTCAACTAAATAGTGAGACCCTGTCTCAAAAAACAAACAAACAAACAAACAAACAAACAAAAACCCACACATCTAGCATTAAAGTAAAAACAATAAAATACTCTGAACTAAATGCCACAAAAAGATAGACAATACTTCAAGTGCAATATGAACTATTTTTAGTTAAATATTATTATCAAAACCAAAGATCACAATACATTTTCTACTCTCTTGGAAGATGCAGACTTTTAATTTATGAAACTTTACTTTGAGAAGTTAAAGACAGGTTTTTCTTCTCATTATACCAATATATGCTGATGTAATTAACTTTCAGAAACAATTTACATATTAAGGATTTCAAGGTGAAGGTGTACATTTTAGAAAAATTTAACCCATATATTTTTATTATGTAATTAAGTTAATAATATCTGATATGTTAATAACCTTTAATTCTATCAAGGTTTAAAAACACCAGTAAAAACAGGTTGAGGCTCAACATCTGTCGTTAAATAAGTCATATTAAAGTTGTATTCATGTAATCCATTTTGTTTTAAATAATGCCTGCATGCTGTAATGAAAAACTTCATTCACACAAAGATATTGCATTTACAGTGTCACAATGAATAGTCAAACATTTCAGTGTATTTAAAATGTGTATTTTATATCATATTACCTAATTTTTTTAAGTAGCCACTATCCACTTCAAAGCATTTTCATTTTCTCAGCAAAATAATAACTCTTGGTCATCATAGACAGCCAAATATCAGGCCTTAACCATCTGTCAACTGGCTTGAATTCAGCTAGCATGCTCCTGTAGTTTTAGTTCTAATTGTGTTTAATGCTGCACTAATTATTTCAATGGGGAATAATTTTGTACAGTCAAAGTTGACTCATTTTATAAACTGGAGGCTCCTCAGCTATAAATTGGCAGGTCTCATCCTTCATTCCTCCTAAGTGTTGTGCCAAAGGGGAATAAGTATATGGTTGCTCTGTGACCAAATGTCATGTGCTGGGCAGAAACATTGATCCTAGCTATTAATCACTCTGCAAGCCCTCCCAGTAATCAAAGGGCACAGCTGCAATGATATATGACCAGTGTCAGAGCAGAAAGCCCTTTACAAGACTGCTTGCCTACCAGCTGATGGCCAGTATGTACTACTGCACACACACACTGGCCAGCCCAAAGTGCCCAGGCTAATTAATCATCACCTCTAACTGTTCATTCTATCATTAAACACCTTTATTGGCTGAATTATTGGAGGATTCATTCTCCCCCTAATTACTTAGGTCTGCAAGCAAGGAACTGTCTCACCTGGATACAAAAAAGCTGCCTATTACCTATATCAGACCAGTCTTCTCTTTCATCCTCTTCTCTGTAAAAGTTTGTTGACCTAGCTGTGAACTCTTCAGTTCACTAGGAGAAAATTGGGTGTTGTTGTGACTGGTTTGGGTTAGGTTCCTATTAAATAAATGACAGAAGATGTATACCATTAAATAATCTAAATTTAACAGAATAAAATTTTTTAAATCTGACATGTACATTTTACATGAGTCATGAAACACAATGATGCAGGAAAGAAACTATGACATACTGTTATTTAACAACAACCAGTCTTTAGAATAGAAAAGTTTTAGTAGTTATAATTCAATTACTGATGTGATTTAATATACTGTTCTACTTGTTGCTACTTTCTTCCTCAATAAAAGCATTGGTTATTTTAATAAAACATTTCATATTTCACATCTACTTTTGAAACTAATATCCTACCATTTCTAACTTTTTTAAAGTATCGAGGATAAAGTTATTAATCAAGGCTTTAGAAACTGTAAAGAAATCTTTGAATAGCATTCATCCACCCTTAATTTTTATGTAAAGTAACTTTTCCCTTTTCTAAACAGTGCTAACCTAAGCAAATAAACTGGAACTATATATGTACCTGTAGGTCTTGAAATTATGACTAAATGTCCCTGCCCCTTCGGCCCAGTGCAGCAGAGGAGGCCCAGTGCAGCAGAGGAGCCCCAGTGGGCCCACCGCTTTGGCACGGAGCAACAGAGGAGAACAGAAGCAGCATCAGACCCTTTGGCAGGCCCGCCTCTTCCACAAACAAGAGAAAAAGGGCCTCTCTGAGTTTCCTAGATGAAAATTGAAGCCCACTGGAAAAGTGAAGAAAATCTCTGCAATAAAGGCACACCACACCACCATATTTGTAAGTTGGAGGGTCCAGCAACTCACATCAGAATCTGGTCTAAATTCAGGGGAAAGACATCTAGAACCTGCAGTAGAACCTTGCAGAGTTCAACCCAGCAAGAGGTCAGAGATCTCAACTTGGGTCTTGCAACCAGAAATCAGCCTGAACGTCAGGGAACAGCTGCTGGCTTGCTGAGACTAATTAACTTAGATCTGTACACTCCTGCCCATGCTGTCTAATGTGTCAAAGAGGCTTACCCTGAAGGAGGCCTTCTATTTATATTTTGTTTTATTTTCAAAGTAATATTTTTTTCTTTAAACATTTTTAAAATTTTATCTTTTTCCTTTCTAAGAAAATTTTTCCTTTATCTTCTTTTTATCTTTTCTTTCTCCCTTTCACTTTCTCTCCCACTTTGATCTTCATTTCTCTCTCTTTTTGTTCCTGTTCCTATCCTAATTCGAATTTATTTCCTTTCTTTTTGTTTTTGTCTCTTTTTCCTTCTCTCAGTTGCCATTAGTTTTAGAGTCTTTTTTCTTTTTTTTTTACCGGGGATCAAACTCAGGTCCTTGCAATTGCGAGGCAGGTGGCGGAAACACTGAGTAAACCAGCTTAGTTGCCATTAGTTTTAAAAGAAAGTGATTACAGTCTCTAGCCTCCCTATTGCTGTCAGTTTGTTGTGTTCTTGTGTATATTTTATTGTTTTCTCCTCTTCTCTTCAACAGCTTCCTAGAGTTTGTGTGATCTTCCTGTGACCTCTGACCTCACTTCTAACTTTTCTCTATCCTATCTATCCCTCCCTCCCCAACTTCTTCTAAGTCCCCATCCTGAAGGGTAAAGTTACTATACTGAAGAGTTTATTCACTACAAATATATTTTGGGCTGGTCTTTGATTTTGATTTAATTCACACAATTAAAGGTGATTGTTTAATAACTACCACAAATTGTCATTTTCTAAGCTGTGCTTGATGCTATTGTGTTGCTGATTGTATCACTTGGACTAAGGTGTTGTGACAGATCTAATCTGTTGTTCTTCCTGGTATAATGAAAATGAGATTGCCTGAGTCATTAGAGTCTCAAAACCGGAAGACCAGCTATATCTGGAAGATTAAAGTATTAACCCAAGAATTAAACCAAGGACAGTACCAACAACAAAAATAGAAATGAGAAAACATTTAAACAAGACACAAACACAGGCTTCCACCTCACCAAAGGTAAACTCTGGGGGAAATGAGGTGGAAAAGTCTGACAGTCAACCATCTGGACACCCTGAACTAATGGCACAGGAAGTAAACAAACAGATAAATGAGGGTCTACAAAAATTCAAAACAGAAATTTCCCTTTTAACCACAGAGATGATGAGAAGAAAGACATGATTAGAGACTCTAGAACAGAAATACATTAAAAACAAAATAGATGAGCTCAGGATCATGACGAAAACCATGAATGTCCAGCATAGGAAAGACATGGAAATCTTGAATGCCCAAGATAGGACAGAAATGGAATCCATGAAACAGATCCAAACAGATATCCAGGAGATTAAAAACACTACAGAAAGCATTCACAGCAGAATGAACAAATGTGAAGATAGAATTTCAGATAAAGGTGTGAAAAACTAAAAGTGTAAATGAGATCCAAACTGTATAACTGATAATGTGAAAGAGGAAGAAAAGGGCTAAAGGTGTAGGGGAAGTGGGATGGGTAGGGAAAAGGAAAAAAGGGAAAAGAAAAAAGATGAGAAAATGAAAAAATGGAAACAAAGTCTATAAATAGGGGAGAGTGAAGGGGGTGAAGGGAGGGCAGGGCTATGGCGAAAAAATGAGAACCAAGATCTGACATGTAAAGGTACAATATCCCAATGACGAATGTAATTGTACTGTATACTTAAAAAGTACCAATAAACTCAATAAAAAAGAAAAAAAAAAGAATTGCAGGTAAAAAAAATAGGATTGCAGTCAGTGACCATGAAAAGAGAGATCTCTTAAAAACATGAAAGGAATCATGAAAAATCAATCCAACAACTCTTGGATGATGTAAAGAAGAATAATATAAGACCGATAGGAATCCATGAAGTAGCAGGAGAAAGTACAAATGTCACACACACAAAAAAAAAACTTCACAAAATTAATGACAGAAAATTTCCCAAACATAGGGGAAGAATTTGACATACAGATAAGTGAGGAATATAGGATTCCAAATAGCTATGATCTTAAAAAAAATCTAGACCTAGACATATAATAATCAAGATCTCAAAAACCCAACAGATAAAATACAAGCAGTTAGAGAAAAGAAACAAATCACATGCAAAGGAAAGCCCATCAGAATCACAGCAGACTTTTCAAAACAAGCCCTCAAGTCAAGGAGAGCCTGGAGTAAGGTATTTCAGGTCCTAAAAGAAAACAACCTCCAAAGTAGACTGATGTATCCTACAAAACTGTATTTCAAAATTGATGGGGAAATAAGATACTTCCACAACAAAGAATACCTGAGAAATTTCATGAACACTAAACTAGCATGCCAAACACTTCTAAACAATATCCTGGAAAAAAAAAATGAAGACCACAACTCTATAAGGGCCAACAGAACAAATATACCAGGCAAGGCAAGAAATTAAAGGCAGAGAGAGGGAAAAATAAAAAATAACCAACATCAGGAAAATAATGTGACAATTAAAATTCAATACATAACAGTTATAACCATCAATGTTAATGGCCTCAATTCACCAATCAAAAGAAACAGGCTGGCAGAATGGATTAAGAAGCAAAATCCAAAAATATACTGTATACAAGAAACCCACTTAATCTACAAAAAAAAAATTTATAGACTAAAAGAATGAAAAACAGTTCTCCATGCAATAGGAGCCCAGAAAAAAGTGGGGGTAGCTATCTTTTTTTCAGACAGAGTAGATTTCAAACCAAAACTAATTAAGAAAGACAATGAAGGCTACTACATCCTTGTAAAGGGAACAATATAAGAGGAAAAAATGACAATCATATATATATATAGAGAGAGAGATATCTATATATATATCTCTCTCTATATATATGTATATGCACTGAATACCAATGCCCCCAACTATACAAAACAAATATTAATGGATATGAAAAACAAAATAAGCTCTAATACAAATGTAGTAGCAGATCTCAATATTCCACTGAATCAAATAGATCATCTAGACTAAAAATCAAAAACAAAACAACACAACTGAAACAAGTCTTAGAACAAATGAACTTAGAAGATGTCTACAGTGTTCCACCCGACAAAATCAGAATATACATTATTTTCAGCTGCACACAGATCATTCTCCAAAATAGATCACATTAGCTCATAGAACATGCTTAAGTAAATGCAAAGGATTTGAAGTTATCCCCTGTATATTATCAGACTGTTGTGCAATTAAACTGAGGTCAACAGCATAAGAAATCTCAAGAACATAACAAACACATGGAAATTGAACACCCTGCTAAACAACCAATGGGTCATAGAGAAAATTAAAGAAGAAATTAGACGATTTCTAGAATTAAATTATAATGCCAATACAAAAACATACAGGAATCTATGGGACACAAAGCAGTTCTACAAGGGAAATTCATAGCAGCAAATGCCCGTACTAGGAAACAGAGTGAGCTCAAATAAACAACCTAATGCTTAACCTTAAGCTTCTAGAAAAAGAAGAGCAAGACAAACAGAAAGCTTGTACAAGGGAGGAAATTATAAAGATCAGAGCAGAAATAAATGCAATGGAGACTAAGATAATGATACCAAAAAAAAAAAAATCAATGAATCAAAGAGTTGGTTTTTTTGAAAGAATAAATAAAATTGATAAACCCTTAGCCAACATTATCAAAAAAAGGGGGAAAAAAAGGCTCAAATTCATGCAATTAGGCATAAAAACGTGAAGTCACAATAGATCCACCAGAAATCCAGAGGATCATCAATACATACTTCAAAAACCTATACTCTAATAAAATGGAAAATACAGACGAAATGGACAGATTCCTAGATACATATGAACTTCTAAAGTTGAATGAAGAAAATATAAAGAGATAGATAGAGTCTAAACACCCCAATTACATTCAGTGAAATTGAAAATGTAATTAAAACATTACCAATAAAGAAAAGCCAAGATTCTGACAGCTTCACTGCTGAATTATACAAGACATTTAGAGAACAACTATTGCCACTACTCTTCAAACTCTTCAATGAAATTGAAAGGAAAGCAATACTTCTGAATTCATTCCTAGAAGCAAGTATTATTTTGATTCCAAAACTAGGGAAAGACTCAACAAAAAAAGAGAACTGCAAACCAACCTCTCTAATGAACATAGATGCAAAAATCCTCAATAAGATACTGGCAAACAGAATATAGAAGATTATCAAGAAGATCATACAACCTGACCAGATTTATCCCAGGGATGCAAGGATGGTTCAACATACATAAATCAATAAATGTAACACACTATATTAACAGAGTAAAGGACAAAAACCATATGATCATCTCAATAGATGCAGAAAAAGCATTTGACAGAATTCAACAGCCATTCATGATAAAAACCCTACAGAAAAATTGGAATAGATGGTCTCTATCTCAACCTGATAAAGGCTATCTATGAAAAACCAACAGCCAATATCATACTAAATGGTCAAAAACTGAAAATCTTCACACTAAAATAAGGAACAAGACAAGGATGTCAAATATCACCACTCCTGTTCAATATAGTTCTAGAAACATTAGCCACAGCAATTAGACAAGAGAAATAAAAGGAAGATGGGAAAGGAAGAAGTTAACTCACTATTTGCTGATGACATGATACTCTACATAGAAGATCCAAAAATTCTGCCAAAAGACTTCTAGACTTAATTGACAGATTCAACAGAGTAGCTGGATACAAGGTCAACACTCAAACATCAATAGCCTTGTTGTACAAAAATAACAGATTCACTAAGAGAGAAATTAGGGAAAACAATTCCTTTCACAATAACATCCCAAAAACAAAATATCTAGGAATCAATCTAATGGAGATATAAGATCTCTACACTAAAAACTACAGCACTCTGAAAAAAGAGATCAAATAAGATATAAGAAAATGGAAAGATATCCCCTGTTCCTGGGTGGGAAGAATCAACATAATGAAAATGGCTATACTTCCAAAACTGCTATACAGATTCAGTGCAATTCCATTTGAAATCCCAACAGTATGTTTCACAGAACTTGAGAAAACAATTCAAAAATTCGTTTGGAACCAGAAGAGACCCAGAATAGCAAAAGCCATTCTAGGCAACAGAGACATGGCAGGAGGCATCACAATTCCCAACTTGAAACTATACGCTTACAAAGCCACTGTGATAAAAACAGCATGGTACTGGCAAATAAACAGACCTGAGGATCAATGGAATAGATTAGAAGATGGAGAAACAACACCAGACATACTCAGATACCTCATCTTTGACAAAGGAGCCAACCCATCCTCACTGGAGGAAAGACAGCCTCTTTAATAATGATGTTGGAAAAAGTGGCTTTCAACTTGCCAAAGACTAAAAGTAGATCCTATCTTTCACCATTCACTAAACTAAAATCTAAGTGGATTAAAGACCTAAATATCAAAACAGAAACATTAAACTAACTGGAAAATAAATCAGGTAAAACTCCTGAAGACATTGGCAAAGGAAAAAACTTTATGTACAAATCCTCCACAGCATGAGAATTTGCACAAAGAATCAACAACTGGGATCTCATTGTATTTAAAAGTTTTTGCAGTGCAAGAGAAACCACCAAGAGGTAAAAGACAACCTACAATGTGGGAAAAAAAATTTACCAGATACTCCTCAAAGCACTACTATCCAGAATATATAAAGAACTAAAAAAAAAAATCATACCCCTCCCAAATACAATGGCCCGATCCAAAAATGGTCATCTGAAATGAACAGACATTTCTCAGACAAACAAGTAAACGCAGCAAATAAATACATGAAAAAATGTTCAACATCACTGGTCATTTGAGAGATGCAGATGAAAACAACACTGAGATTCCACCTTACTCCAGAAACAAATCAACCAATAACAAATGCTGGCGGGGCTGTAGGGAGAAAGGAACCCTTTTCCATTGTTGGTGGGAGTGCAAACTGGTGCAACCACTGTGTAAATCAATATGGAGATACCTCAAAGAACTAGGATTTGAAGTCCCATTTGACCCAGCCATCCCTCTGCTAGGCATCTTTCCAAAAGAATTAAAAGAATCATACTACAATGACATATGAGCACCCATGTTTATAGTGGCACAGTTTGTAAAAGCTAAAACTTGGAAACAGCCCAAAATGCCCATCAACTGGAAACTGGATAAAGATGTGTTTTTTCTATAAAATAGAGTACTACTCAGCCATAAAGAATGAGAAACTAGAGACATTTATAGCTAAATGGATGCACAATGAGGCTATACTCTTAAGTGAAATAAATAGGACATGCATGTAAATACCAAAGTTTCTCTGGTGTGAAAAACTAAAAGTGTAAATAAGGTTCAAATTGTATAACAGATAATGTAAAATTGGAAGAAAAGGACTAAAGAAATAGGGAAAATGGGAAGAGTAGGGGAAAAAATAAGAACCAAGATATATCATGTAAATGTACAAGATCCCAATGATGAATGCAACTGTATTGTATACCTAAAAAAGTACCAATAAACTTAATGAAAAAAAAACTGACTTAAACACACAAAAGCAGTAGAAAAGATCTCAAAAGCAAAAGTAGTTGGTTCATTTCTCTATGTCACAAACATTTATTTTGGAGCCACTCACCCATATAACTCAAATGCATTAATAATTTAGTCTATTTTAAAGTTAAAATACATTTTAATCTGAAAAATAAGACTTTATGTTTCAAGAACCATCAATTCTAAGTTTGATATAAATGGAAAACTGTGAAACACCAAAATATCTTAAAAGGGAGATTACTTTTCTTAACATTTTATCATCTACAGAGTTGAAAAAATTATCTGATACAAATTATCTAATCTGAAGACTGAGTGAACTGCTCCAAGATGTACAGAAAGAAGGCACTTTAGTTCAATTAAATGATTTCCCCGAAGGCAATGTCTTTTCAATCTGAGTTAATGATATCATTTAAAGAGGATGGTCCATTTAACTAAAAGGATCTTTTACAAGGCAGACAGACAGAAGGCAATCTAAGAATGTTTGCAAGGACTTTCCATATTTCAAAATTATAATGGTAAAATGCCTACATAAAATTCTTAAGGTTAGATATTAATCAATACGTTGCAGAAATAATTTCATGAAAAAGAATGTAATAAAGCTTTTAGGAAGATTTCCCTATGACTTTTCCCTTTTCAGAAACTAATTCTTTCCTAATGGCAATTAGGCTACTTCAGACTAGCAGTGACAAAGACTTTGCTAGAAATTAGGGCCTTATTTCTGATATGCTAAACTTCTGTCCCTACCTGCTGTTTCTAGAATAACCCTCCCCAGGTTGGATAGGCTTAGTTTTACCTGACTTTGAACTTCTGCATGTGAAATAGGCAAAAGCACAGCTGTCAAATATCCTTGACTAAAGTAGGTTGACCAGAAATTAAACTGTTAATTATCCAAGATGAGAAAAAGTTTCCAGAATCCTGCAGAGCTCTCTTTCCTTAACCTTGTGCCCTAGAATTTAAAACTCAAAGTCTTAAGTGGGCTATCCTACATAAAAAATCCTCATAGTTCAGTATGCAGACAACCATTGCCCAGTTTGTGGAGAAGACTGGCAACTCTTAAATCATTACACAAAATTCTTTAGGCAAGGTTCTTTTTCATAATCCTGAGTTTTAACAATACAGTATACAAAAACTGCTATTTTATATTGTCTGATAAGGAAGTTAAACCAATAAGGGCAAGAGACAGAAAGCCTTAACTCTAAATAAAAAGTGTGTAATCAAAGCTGCAGAAGTATTTCTGTAGTTAACAGGCTATATAATCTTACAGACAAGTTACTTAACACATCAGAAACTAAAATAAGTCTCCTCGTCTGTAAAATAATCTGAGATCGCTTTCAACTCTCACATACCAAAGAAAAAGACTCATTTTTTAAAATACGTGAATGAAATATAGAGTACTATTAAATGTCAAGTTTTATACTAGCTAATATTGACAAACTCTTTAAAGCACCAAAAGGCTTTAAATGCTTTTTTTTTAAAAAAAAAAATTAATTAGCCTGGCTGTCAGGAAATGTGCTTGCCTTAGGAAATTACAGCTCAAAAGAAATCAAGACCAGAGTAAGAGAATGGTTGTTGAGAGTTTAATATATTACTCAAAGCTGTTTCATGCAATCCTATCTGGAAGTGGTCATAACAAATTAAAAGGAAAGTTGAAAATTTTCTAAAGTCATCTAGTTCTGTAATCAACTGAGATCTCATCCCTAGGAACAGGCCAATTTTTAAAAGTTTTGGGTTTTTGTTTGTTCATTTTAGAAATTCTTTCATGTCCTTTTCTATTTTTAAATGTGGGATTTTAGTAAAATTTGAATTTTATTTACAGAAACCACAAAAATATATATTTCATCTATAATAATTTGCCTCAGAAATTCTAGAGGAAAGCAGTATACAAAATAAGGCTGACCATAAATGCCCAGGTGTTTCAGCACCACTTAAAGAGATTTTACCATATAAACAGAAAAGATCCTAAGGGTCCTCAAGACAACAGACACAGAAATCCAATATTACTCTTGTGACCTAGTATTTGTTTCAGTTTATGTAATCATATTGCTCCATCTCTGAAACTCAAGCCAGGTTTCTTATCACTTGGAACAGATACACTTCAGTAATTATATACAACCAAGAAGGAAGAATGGAAAAGATTCAGATGTTGGTCCTTTCCAGTAAATAATGTATTCTTTTTGATGAATATATTAAGTCATATCACTTTGTCTGAGAAAGAGTCAAGCTTTTTCATAAGATTAAATTATCTAAATATTATGTATTTTAATCTTTTATCAAAAGATGGATAAATTCGTAAGTTGATTTTTACAATTTTCTTCTCAAGTGTTTCAATTTGATAAGTTTATAAGTAGGGAGTCAACATTTATTATTAGCAAGGTATAATTCTCACTACTATAAGCTAAACAGAATTTTAGCCACCTTAAAATCATTTTGGAAAGAAATGAAATATAAACAATAGAGTCCCATATAAGCCTCTATGCCTAGATTTATAAAAACCTCGTGATCAAGATAGAGTGGTATATTTATAGCAGCACAGTTTGTAATAGCTAAAATTCGGAAACAGCCCATTTGCCCATCAGTTGGAGACTGGATAAAGAAGATGTGGTTTTTCTATAAAATGGAATACTGCTCAGCCATAAAGAATGAGAACTTAGAGTCATTCATAGGAAAATGGATACATATTGAGGATATACTCCTAAGTGAAATAAGTCACACATGTATAAATACCAAATAGTTTCTCTGGTGTGAAAAAATATAATGGTACATAAGATCCTAATGATATATAATTGAAATGTGAAATAGGAAGACAAGGGCTAAAAGTGTAGGGGAAATGAGAAAGTTAGGGGAAAGGTCATAAGGAAAGGAAAAAAATGAGAAAATGAAAAAATGGAAATAAACTATTTGTAAATAGGGAAGGGAGGAGGGGGTAAAAGGAGGGCAGGGCTAAGGGGAAAAAATGAGACCAAGACCTGTCATGTAAAGGTACAAGATCCCAATGATGAATGTAACTGTACTGCATACCTAAAATGTATCAATAAACTCAATGAGAAAAAAAATGCAAGAACAAGTCAAACGAAATTTAAAAAAAGAGACAAGAGTGGTATAAAAAGACAGGTGAAGCAGTTATCTCACAGACTACCATTTCAGAAATCTAGGAAGTTGTTCAACTCTTAAAAAAACCAAAATCTTGGGCTGGGGATTTAGCTCAGTGGTTCCACCACCTGCTTTGCAAGCACAAGGACCTGAGTTCAATCCCCAATATCAAAAAAAAAAAAAAAAAAAAAAAAAAAAAAAATCACTCCAACTATCTAGAGGCTCATATCTATCATCAGTGCTTCTGTTCTGTGTTATTAATGAATAGTTCCTTATTGAATGCAAATGAAATGCAATGATTATATCCTATGCTTCTTTATCATGAGTAGAGAACAAAATATTTGGCTAAATGGAGAGGTTAAGATTTGATAAGAGAGGGCTGGGGATTTAGCTCAGTAGTGCCACTGCCTGCCTCACAAGCGCAAGGTCCTGAGTTTGATCCCCAGAACAAAAAAACAAAAAAACAAAACAAACAAACAAAAAAAAAGGATTTGATAAAAGTAGTAAAAAAGGCTGGAGAAAGAAAAAATAGGTTGTTTTCATGGATGAATCAAAACATTAGATTAGATTCCCTTTGTTATCCTTTCTAAACCTAACACTTTACAGTTTATTTTCTAAATCAATTACACAAATGGTAAGCAAGGAAGAAGTATTTATACAGACAATAAGCATAATGAGTGTTAAATAAAGAAAAAGAACATACTGATTTTTATAAAAGCAAATATATGAAGTCAATTTACAAAGAATAGAAATAATGAATAAAAATATGAAAAAGTTCACCATCACTAGTAGTAAAACAAATGAAAATTAAAACAAAAATGAAATAACATTTTTTGGTAAATGCTTGAGAAATTACGTGCATATACAGAGGGTATAGAGAAAACTGTATAAAATGGAAAGATATTTCCTATAAAATAGATCATACAATAACAGCCTATAGAATATGAGCACTATTATGGTTTGTGTCTAGATGCCCCCTCCTCAAGCCTCATGCAGTCATAGGGCTTTTTCAGAGATGTCTGAATTTAGACTGTGTGATACTGGGATTAAGTATGTGTGATTACTAAACCACTACACTCACTGGTTTGGCATGCCCTAAACCCAGTAGTCTGGATAAGATAAAAAGGGCAGAAAGGTCTCTTGTTGCTTTGTTACCTTTGGCTCACCATGAACTGTTGCCCCTCTGCCATGTGCCAACCTGCCTTGGAGCCAGCCAATTATGGACTGAAGCCTCTGCAAACTGTGAGCTAAATAAACCTTTTGCCTTTTAACTTTGGGTATTGGGTATTTTGTCTCAGCAATAAGAAAAGTAACTAAGATAAGGACAAATATAAATACAAGCAGAAAAATTCTCTAGACAAATATGTTTCCTAACAAATATTTTTAAAATCATACTAGAAAACAACAGGTAGACTCTGAAGTCCTATATGTATAGAAAATGCCTTAGGCAGATACATAATTTTAGCAGAAATTATTTCTTTTAACAATGGTTATTTTCGTCTTTATGCTTCTCAGTTGAGATGGTTTTGAAATATTCACAAATTCCTTGGCAATACTCACTTCAAAAGCAGAGTTATTCCTAAATCCCTTACCCTTTGAATGTGGATCAACTTCAGTGATTTTCTTCTAAGGAATAAAATGTGACACTCTAGGACAGGTTATAAAAAGAATATAGCTGCTACATGACTCTTTCTGGGATCAATCAGCTCATAATGGAAAACATGTAGCCAGTGGAAAGACCTCTGTGAAGAGGTACTAAGGTCTCCTGACAACAGTCAGCACCATCCTGCAGCCACATGAGTGAGCTACCCTGAAAGTACAGCCCCAACTAATGTTTTGACTGCATTCTCAGTGCATTCCCAAACTCCTCACCCACAGAAAATACAAGAACAAAATGTTTATTATTTAAAAATAAGTAATAAAATAACAGGTTTTGAAGGTAGTTTCTACAAAATAATAATAATATAACTATACAGATTTGTGGTTAAAATAAAAGATCTATAATATTCATAATAAACAAAAGTAGAAGGAATCCATGTCTAACAACAGATGAATGGATAAATAAATCTTAGTATATAAATGCAATGGAATATTATGAGCTTTAGAAGAGAATAAAATTCTTTTTTTTTTGAGAATAAAATTCTGACACATGGTACAAACTGAATAAACCTTGAAAACACATTAAGTGAAATAGGCCAAACACAAAAGGACAAATATGTGTGATTTCACTTATATGAGGCACCTGTAACAGGCAAATTTGGAGACAGAAGGTAGAATAGAGGTTACGGTAGCCGAGAGGAAGGAAAATGGGGAGATACTGTCTGATGAGTATAGAGTTTCTTTTTGAGATGCTGACAGGTGATGGAAATACATACTGTTGATGGTTATTAAGCATTGTGAATATAATTAATACCACTGAACTGTGCACTTAAAATGGTTAAAGTGATGGGGGCGTAAAAATAAGTAGTATGTATATGTACCAAACCCCCAAGCTGAATGTAATTGCTATATCACAAACATATACCAATAACTTAGAAAGTTACTAAAATCATCAATGTTATCTTATGTGTGTATTTTACCACACACAAAAAAGGGAGGCAAGCTCTAGCATAGAAACGTTTTGTTTTGAATTTTGGTTCTAGCATTTTCTAACCATATGACCTAGCCTCTGTACACTAATAGTTTCATGTATAATTACCTACTGCTTTAAGGTTGTTGTAAGGTTTAAAAGACATATCAGTATAGAGTATTTAACCTGACACCTAACACAGTAAGTACTCCAAAAATATAAATTACTGTCATATTAAAATGAGCATGCTTCTGGCATTCAAAGAAGTATTACTTTTTTATTACAAATAATGACAAAACAAAATCATGCCATATGTAGCATAGTTACCTCCTTTATCCAGATCTTAACCTCTTCGCCACTAACCACCACTAACCATCCACACTACCCCAGGGCCAGCTACGAGACAACTAGGGTAGACCCCGTACCACGGAGCCTGCTCAAATTATTCAATCTAGCCACATGTCTATCTGCTTATCCTTCCTTGCCTTGCCTTCCTCACATAAACCGCAATAGAAGTTCTGATCTACACTTTTCCTTCACTTTCTCTTCCTCATGACCAGCCCTGGTGCTTCCCACACAGCCTTGTGTGGTGGCTGTACCTTCTTCTCTTTGGCACGGTGAGTAACAACCTACCTTTTTAACGGTAGCTGTCTCCTGACCTGCTTCCCTAACCATAAATGAATAATAAGACTGACATTAAAAAACAGTCCAGTGTGTTCAATAATAAGACCTTAATTTGAAAAAAAATCCAGTGTGTTGAATAATAAGATCTATATTTAAAAAGAATTCAATGTGTTGTCTACTTCACTTCTTCACCACATGATGTTTGCTGAGCTATAGTCATCTGCAGACTCAACTAGGATATAACATCCAAGATGATTCACTCACACGGTTAGCAATTGATGCAATAGACTGGAACTCATCTGGGGCTGCCAACAAGAGGACAAGCACATGGCCTCTTTATGTGGCTTGATCTTCTCACAGCAAGCCAGGATCCAAGAAGAAAACACCAAGAGTAAGCATTCTGAGAGACCCAGAACAAAGTCACAAAGCTTCTTACGATCTAACCTCACAAGTCACACAGCATAATTTAAAGATATACAAATTAAAATATATGTAAAAATGCATATTTATTACAAACATATTTTCCATTCTATCTAATGCAAGAGTCTAGCAGAAATGATATACCAGTAGCATGACATGAGACACCTAGATCTTGGTTTCTAAATATTATTCTCCACTAAAAGAAACCACAGCTTCTTAGAGAAAAGGCTAATTACAGAACCAGAACAAAAAGGCACAAAATAAGCCTGGAATATCTTGCTATATGAAATAATTTTAAAACAACAGGAATCTATTATAATAACATAGAAGTCAATGTGAAAGAGTTACCAAGAGTCAGAATGGGGACAATTTCAGCATCACAATAATGACAAGAAATGGTGACAATTCATGTCTATATTGATACAAATAGAGAATAAGGGAAACATTTTTCTTATCATGGAATGCCAACTATTAAACACATCCTTAGAAAAGCATCAATGATAATGAAACCAGTATATGAAAATTCAGAAATAAGCTGTTTATATAGTCTTAAAGTATCTCCTTACTCATTAATTACAAATGAAAAAGAAATAACTTCAAAGTAGAAAGCTCTGATCACTAGCTGATTGATCAAAATTAACATATCAATATCAATCAAGTACCCCTTGCTATGATACACTGAACAAGTTCACACCATTTTCATGGAAGTTCTACCAAAACATACACAATTCATTTGGCAATGGGACACAGGGTCTCCAACTTATTCTTAAATAGTTCAGAACAAAAAATATTGTGCGTGTGTGTAGAGAGACAGAGAAACAGAATCTGAGGAAAATGTATATAGGAATCTCTTGCACTATTCTTATGAATTTCTGGTGAATGTAAATTATATTGAGTAAAAAGTTAAAAATAATTAAAATAGAGGAAAAACTTTATAATGGAGAAACCTGTCAAACACTACCTCAGTCAGGTGATCAAGGTTAATATCAAAAGTGATAAATCACATTACTGTAATAGTACATGCTTTGATACAAATGATGAAAAAGACACTTTATTTCTTATCATCTGGCCAAAAACCTATGGCCCTTTTCTAATCATAAGAAAAACATCAGACAACTCCCATTTGAGGGACACTGTACAAAATAACTATTACTTCTCAAAACGGTCAGGTCATCAAAAACAAAAAAATTTCAGAATGTGCTCCAGCTAAAAAGAGCCGAAGGAGACTTGATGACTAAATGTAGTGTATTATCCTGGATGAGCTTCTGTAACAGAAAAAGAACACCAGGTAAAAATTAAGAAAATCTGAATGAAGTATTAACTTTAGTTACCAATAATGTATTGAAAATGATTTCTAGTGTCTCTGGTGTGAAAAACTAAAAGTATAAATAAGGTTCAAATTGTATATAGTTGATAATGTGAAACAGGAAGAACAGGGCTAAAGGAGTAGGGCAAGTGGGAAGGAAGAAGGGTAGGGGAAAGGAAAGAAGGGAAAAGAAAAATATGAGAAAAGGAAAAAATGGAAACAAAGTCTTTTAATTAGGGAAGAGTGGAGGGGGTGAAGGGAGGGCAGGGACAAGGGGAAAAAATAAGAACCAAGATCTGTCATGTAAAGGTACAAGATCCCAATGATGAACGTAACTGTACTGTATACCTAAAAAGTACAACTAAACTTAACAAAAAAATGATTTCAATCATTTTGAGATCAGCTTCTATTATCTGTTTTCAGTTCTCATATTCAGTAATCTCTGTTGTTTCTGACTCTATCAGTTTTAAGCTAAAAATGTCTCTCCTCTGTGACATTATATGGCCCTAATTCCCCCAACCTTTATCGTAGCTTAGTTTTTCTTCTCTCATTTAACAAAGATCATTGATTTCCATTTCATTCCTTCCATGAGTTCACAGTGTAATGTCAAAAATTATATATGTGGCTTAGCTAGTCAAAGTCTCATTATATATGTTATAGTTTATATTACATCACTATTAGCTTTTGTTCTGAAGTTTTTAATGTACATGACCACAGGCAGGTATCTTGCATTACTTTATATTTCCCTGATAGGATAATCATTAATTTCTAGTAGTATCTTATTTATTTGGGAACATATTACCTAAAGGATCTAGTCTAGATATCCTTATTTTTTTCTAATTTATCTCAAAATTCTATTACATAATAAATTATACTAGCTGGACACAGTGGCACATGTCTCTGTAATCCCAGCTATTCAGAAGGCTGAGGCAGGAAGATTACAAGTTTGAGGCCAGCCTGGGCAACATGGCAAGACCCTGTCTCAAAATAAAAATATAAAAAGGGATGGGATGGTGACATAGCTCAGCACCCCTGGGATCAATCCCCAGTACTGAAAAAAAAAAATCTCACAATGAGATAGTCCCACTGAACAGGCCTCTGAAGGCACATTATCGCAAGATTCCACTTAAATATTTTTGAAGGCTGAATTAAAATGTCACTTTGGAAAAGTAAATCAGTCACAGTTAAGTGCTTATTTGTCTGACTAATAGTTCCTCCTACTGCACTGAATATCATGAAGTTGCCTCTACTACTTCAGGCATTTTGCACTATTAAAGTACAAATTCTCTTTTAATGCCAAGCAAAATTGCATTAAGAAATCTCCCATGGTAAAAATAAAACATACACTACTAGTTTTATAATATTGCACTGCACAGGTTACTAATACTTCCTTTCTTAAAAAAATTAATTAGGTGAAGATAGCTTTACAATGAATTTTATTTTACTAACATCTGGATCAATTACTATATTTTTTTAACCTAATCCTACAAAAGGATTCCATCAAAAAAACTAACATAGGATTCCTACCATAGAATTCTTTCATATAACCAGGAAAAAATTCATTTTTTAAAAATAGATGAAGGCCAGGGATTTAGCTCAGGGCTTCTGCCACCTGCCTCACACGCACAAAGACCTGAGTTCGATCCCCGGTACCAATAAATGAATGAATGAATGAAGAGCTACTTAAGTAATTCAAACTTTACACTTGTTAATATTAACAGAATCCTTAAAGAAAATATAGATGTGATATGAGATCATGTTTCACTAACTGGAATCAGAAAACTAAAGTTTTGGACCTGGAATTTGGAAGTTAAGTTATACTCTACTATGAATACAGACACTAGGGTTAGATTATGGTCTGAATCCTGGCTTTCCTGCTCCCTAGCAATGTGACCACCCTAAATCTCAGTTTCTTTAACAGCATAATGATGTAATACTTTCTATACCAAGATATTATGAGGATTAAAATACCCAGCACAGTGCTTGATATTAAAGTTCAATAAACAGTAGTTTTTAGTAATAATGGTGATATGAGAAACATAACTTTTAGAAGCTGCCAAACCATTCTATGATGAAGAGTTAACCTATAAGATGAAGAAGTAGTGTGCTAAATAAATTACTTTCTAAGTCCCTTCCAGAACTAAAAAGACATTGTTCCCATGGTTAATAATCACAAACCATAAACTGAAATTCTTCAAACTCCCTACACCTTAGATTCACCATGTATTAAAAATCAGAAAAACAATTCCTTAGGTAAAACATTTTCAGATTCACAAAAAAAATGTGCATAGATTATTTCATTTCGACCTCAATAACCCACAACTAAGGATATTATTATGCCTATGTTAATCTAATTAGAAAAGAACTTTATGATTTTGGTGGGGTACCGGGAATTAAACTCAGGACCTTGTGCTTTTGACACAGGCGACACCACTGAGCTAAATCTCCAGCCCTGAAAAGAACTTTAAAGAAGCTAAATAGCTCCACAAATTAGGCATGGAAGGAATATATCTAAACACAGTAAAGGCTTTATATAACAAACCTATAATATTCAACACAGTACTGGAAGTCCTCATAAGAGCAAGAGAAAGAAATTAAAAACATCCAAGTTGGAAAGAAATAAGTTACACTGTCTATTTCCAAAGGATATGAATTTGTTTTTATTTAAAAAATTAAATTTCTTAAAATAATAAGTGAATACAAATAGTTAACAGTGTTTCATAATCTTAAAAGCAGTTACTCAAAGTACAAGGCATAAACAAAAAAGACTCTTTCAAAGAAGAAACAGATAATAGCAGAAAACTTTTTCAACAAACTCAGAGAAACTAGTAGTATAAATGAAACAAATTATCATACATTTTAAATTATTTTTGAAACAAAAGTTAATTTTGTGAATTATTTCTCTTCTCCCTACTTCCTATTTATCTATCTTCTATTTTGCTCTTTATTTGTGTTTATATACATACTAAGTTTCTCATATAAGAGATACCATGTGAGATTTAAGTTTGAGTCTGACTTATTTCACTTAACATTATGTTTCTGAGTTACCTATTAATGTCTCAAGTTTATATTTATGGTAAAGCAGTACTCCACTGTGTATAAATACATTTTATTTATCCATTCATCTGTTGATGGATTTACATGCTGTTTCCAAGATCTAGCTGTTATAAATTGTGTGGCCACAAACAAGGTTATATACGTATCCCTGTAATATGATGATTTTTAACTCATTTGGGAAGATACCTAGAAGGGGAATAGCTGGGGTCAAAAGGATTTCTATTTTTAGTTTTCTGAGGAATCTCTATAATGATTTTCATACTGGTTGTACTAGTTTATATTCCCACCAACAATGTAGGAGAAGAGTTCCTTTTTCCCTACATCCTTACCAGCATGTGTCACTAACAGACTTTTTTCATGATAGCCCTTCTTTCTGGGGTTAGATGGTATCTCCATGTAATTTTAATTAGCATTTCTCTAATGGTCAGTGATGCTTAACATTTTTTCATGTATTTATTGGCCATTTATACTTCTGAGAAGTGTCTTCATTTCAGCTGCTCATTTCTTGACAGTCTGTTATGTTGGGGAGTCTAATTTTATTTTTTAGTTATTTAAATATTCTAAATGTCAATCCTTTGAATAATAGCTGGCAAATATTTTTTCTGTTCTATAAGTTGTCTCTTCATTCTGTTGGTTACTGAACAGAAGCTTTTTAATTTGATAGGACCCTATTTTATTGATTCTCAGTATTATTTCTTGTGCCCCTAGAGTTCTGTTGAGAAAATCCTTGCCTATATCTATGCCTTCCACAGTTGTGCCTTTTTTATCTTACAGCAGGTTAAGTGTTCCTGTTTTAACATTTAGATCTTTAACCCATTTTATTTTAGTTTAGTACATGGTGAGATACACGAATCTATACTCAATTTTCTGCATGTGGATATGCAATTTTCCCTGCACCATTTATTAAAGAGGCTATCTTTCTTCCAGTGTATGTTTTTGGTCCCTTTGTCAACGATCATATAGTTGTATTTCCTGGAGTTGTTTCTGCTTCCTCTATTCTGTTCCACTGATCCACATGCCTGTTTTTATGACGGTACCAGACTGTTTTAATCACTGTAGCTTTACAGTATAACTTCAAGCATGGGATTGTGATGCCACATGCTTTGCTTTCATTATGCTGCCAAATAATATGATTTTATATAAAGAAAATTCTAAAGACTCCACCAAAAAATAACCTATGAGTCAATAAGCAAATTCAGTAAGACTAAAGAATATAGAAATCAACAGCAAAATCAGTAGCACTTCCATATGTTACAATGAACTTATCTAAAAAACAGAATATAAAACAAGAATAAATTTAATGAAAAGAGGTAAAAGATCTTTACACTAGAAACTAAAAAACATTCTGACAAGAAATAGATCTTTTGTAAATGGGAAGGGGAGGAAGGTTTGGAAAAAGGAGCCAAAAAAAAAAAAAAAAAGAATTAAGATGTGTTATGTACATGTTGTATACATCCCCTGTGATGAGTGTACTCATTATGTGCTGCAAACATGTACTAATAAAAATTTTTTAAACTTGAATACAAATAAATGGAAAGATATCTCATATTCATGATACATACTATCATGGCTATATTAATCAAGTGTCCTGTAGATTTAATGCAGCATTCATCAAAATTCTAATGAGATTTTTCACAAGAATAGAAAAATAATCTTAAGATTCATAAGGAAACATAAAAGTCCCCAAATAGCAAAAGTTATCTTTTGCAAAAAGAACAAAGCAAGGTGAATTACACTATCTGATTTGAAAATCTTCTTTAAAGTTACAGTAATCAAAACAGCCTAACACTGGCATAAAAGCAGACATAAACTAATAAAGCAAGAAGAGAGCCCAGAAATAAATCCACACATAATTGCACTGAAAACAGTTCAACTTTAAGAAAACACATAACCCAATTAAAATGTGGGGAAAAGAACTAAACTGACATTTCTCTAAAGAAAACATAAAAATGGCCAATGAGAATATGTATCAGTACTGTATCACTAGTCATCAGAAAAATTTTAAAAAAAAAAGAAAAATGAGATATCCCCTAAGACCTCCCAGAATATTATCAAACACATGAAAAATAACAGGTTGAAAAGAATGTGGAGAAAGAGAGGCCTTACACACTGTTAGTGTGAATGAAAATTAGTACAGCAATTATGGAAAAGAATATGGATATTCTTCAAAAAATTAAAAATAGAACTACCATATGACCAGAAATCCCCCAGTGGGTATAGTCCTAAAGTTATGAAATCACATGTCAAAGAGATATCTGTACTTCTATATTCACAGTGGCACTACTCACAATAGCCAAGACAAGGAATCAGGCGTCCATCAACAGATGAATGGATAAAGAAAATGTGGTACATCTATATAATGGAATACTATTTAGTCTTAAAAAAGAAACTGTGTCATTTGTAACACAAATGAACCTAAAAGACATTATGGTAAATTAAATGTCAAGCACAGAAAGATAAATACTGCATGTCCTCACATATAGGAAGAGTTACAAAGTCAAGCTTGGCTGAGTGTGGTGGTGCCTGCCTGTAATCCCAGTTACTCAGGAGGCTAAGGCATGAGTACCATGAATTCAAGGCTAGACTAGACAACTGAACAAAACAAAGGGCTTGGGATGTAGGTCAGTAGTAGAGCACCTGCCTACAATGAGCAGCACCCTGGGTTCAATTCCCGTAACACACACACACACACACACACACACACACACACACACCTTGAAATCACAGAAGCAGAAAGTAAAATGGTAGTTACCAGAGGCCGAAGAGGTGGGGGAAATTGAGAAGATGTTAGTCAAAGGACAAAGAATTTCAGTTAGGAAGAATATTCATAAATTCAAGAAATCTAGTTAATAACAATGTATCATCCATTTGAAAACTGCTAACAGGACTGATTTTAAGTGTTCTCATCACAAATAATTTTGATAATAATACATGGGGTAATGCATATGTTAAACCATTTAGTTTAGCCATTCCACAGTGAACACTACTACAAAACAGGCATTAGTTCAGTGGCACCACATCTGCCTTGCAAGTGCAAGGTCCTAAGTTCAATTCCTGGTACTAAAATGAAGAAAAAAATTATTAGTATTCTATAGGAGAAAGATCATAGACTTTGGAGAAAAAAACAGGCCTGAACTTCTACCTTAGCACCACCATTACTTGCTCTGTGTGTGACCTTGGACAAATCACCTAATCTCTCCGGACCATACTTCTTTAATAATAAAACAGTAATTCACCATGCATACCACTGTAATTCATTCTGGCATATTAACTTACCGATCTGATTTTAAAGGCCTAAGGAACCTACCTGAGCACTTAAAATTTCTAGTGAAGAGATAACAAAATTCCAACCTCCCAAACCTACCACTTGCTCCTTTCCCTATTCCTATGTTCTCTTTACCTTGAAAGAATGCATAAGAAACCTCTATTTGTCCCTGTTCCTCTTTTCCCCTGCCAAATGGAACAATATGTAAAAATCTGAGTTGTAAATGTTTGTCACACTTTGTATACTACTTTGTAATTTTATATAAAATAAAAAAGAACCCAGTTAATAATAAAATAATCTCTCATACCTATAGGTGGTGTTACAAAGTCCTGCTAAGAAACTGCCTTTTGCTGTGTACCCTCCCTCCCAAAAGAAACTATGAGGCTATTAAAAAGGAGGAAAGGGCACTTAACAATAGATGCTATGTAATGATATAGACAAATACAAGTAATCTTAATATAGTAGATTAGAGTTCTTAAATGCCATTTTTGCAACTATTTGCAAAAGACTTTAGTAATTTAAAGAACATTTTCCTTATTACATCACACTCCCATAATTTACCTTATAAATAAAATGTTAGCAAAAAGCTATAATCCTAATTTATGTAACATCAAACTTACATCCTAACTTTGGTAATTTAATTGTAGGCATGTTAATTTTTAAACAATTAAAAGACAATCTTAAAGCATTTTCCATTTCCTTCTACAGCTCCAATTTGTTTTTAAAGAAACTATTTCAAATATGTTAACTGAAATTGCAAAGGGTGGCTGCTTGTTATGATGGGCCGTATTGCTGCCTTGAAATATCAAATCACTCAAACTCACTCCTTTTTCCTTTTTTTGGAGTCTAAGTTACCACTCAATAGCTATTTTTTAAGTAAGTAAATAAGGTGATGGTCATATTATGCATATTGATATGCCCTAAGGTCCTTTTATTGGGAAATGAGAGTATTTGCCTGTGTACACTTTATGTCTATGTTAATGTCTGCTCTTGCTTTAACTTCCCCTAAGTCCCAAAACACATCACAAGATTTGCTAACTGGAAAACTCACACCAATGCACTTTTTGTTGTTCATTTTAAATTACAATAACTCTCATATCTGTCATAGACTTTATGAGACAAAAATAGAACAAACATCCTTTAAGAAAGAAGCACTATAAGCTCTAAATATAACATCACAAAGGAATATTAAAAATTAACCTTACATTTAACTTACATATGCAATTTCATTTTACTATGAATTACGTCAAAAGATTATACAAAATAATAGATTTAAATTATGTATATCAAAATATATTGACCCAAATAGTGTTTGCACTATTCCTTTAAAGTACAGTAGATATATTTTTTCTAAAAATCAATCACCAAAAACAGCGCAAGAGTTAGACTATTATCATTTATGGTCCTAACATTTCTACACTATCTTCCTTTAAAAATCTCAGAACTCCAGACCTAACCATTTAATGTGAGTGACAAAGTCCATAAAATCATGTTTTTAAGAAAACTTTTTTTCTGGTCCTGGTTTCCCAGGATCATAAAACAGACTATCCTTCCTAAATTTATCTTTTCTTGCTTGTTTTTTAACTGTTAGTTTATAAATACCTTTGTCTCCCATAAAGACACATATTTTCTTCTGCACATTCATTCCTGTGAGAACCATGTTCCAAATTCTATAATGACAATGTGTTCAGAATTCAAAATTTAATTTCTTATATAAAATTTAGTTCTTAAATGTGAACAGCTTATATAGAAACTGTACTAACATCAATTTTTCTTTCAACAGCATTAATTAAATTTTATATAGCATTAATTCCAGTTGAAAGGCACATATACTTAAAGCATCACCATAAGTACATATATTGGGTCAGAATTACTTTTCTACTGCTGATCCTGCTAGGCAAAAAAAAAAGTAACAGTACTCAACTGTATTCAGGCTGTGCAAACATCTGCTAATATGCACATTAAAATTCTAACACATTGGGGTTTGATGTCTATTTATATGATACATGTGTTTGTACTATACTTTTTTGAAAAATTGTATATGTAGCTGAAATCCAACAATTACAAAAATGGCTATAACCTTGCCTTGTATTAGAACCTCTTTTGTCTGTCAATCAACAATAAAGTATTATTCTGCCATCACAAAAGGAAAACCTTTGGAGGCAGTAGAGGACTATGGGTTGTGCAAATGTGCAGTTGCTAAGAGGCAAATATGCCTCTCTTGTAATCAAATAGCCCAGCTCAGCAATGCTGCTGGCTTGGGGCAAGAAGCGAATTCCACCAGCCACAAACTTAGAAACAGTCCTGAATTATTTGCTGCTGACCGCTGGCTGAACCCTTCCTGATGAGCACCACTGCCATTAGCCACCGCTCGGCGCAGTCCATCAGCCAATGGCAGTAGCAGCATGCTATGCTCAGGCTACAAGAAATTGATCAAACAGGGTAATGAGACTATTTCTTCACGGAGGTTATTTTAAATGAATATAAATATTTTCTTTCTACATAATTTGCCACAGAAAGGTCAGTGAACTCTCTCTGATTCCAAAGAAAAATGTTCTACTGTCCCCTTTACATATTGGAGCTAAGATAAAACCAACAAAAAATCAGGGTATTTTTTTATATTAGGGGCAAATTCTAATGAGCTGGCATTTGAGACAACAGATTAGCTATGAAATTATAGCTTCATATTAAGTTATAGCCAAAAACTGATCAAATGATACTACTCTATATAAAAATAATCATGTTTGGCAATTAAAAACATTTACAAGTACATTTTTGTTTTAAAAAGCACAATTAATTTCTCATATATGTGATTGTGAGAACATGAATCATATGTATGCCTTCCTAGCTCAAGTTATTAAAATTTGATATAATTGTTGTGAATTATTTAGTGAAGAATTCATTTTTCCATAGCCCACCACCTCTGCTAGACAGTAGGATAAAATGCATGTTAACTATTCCAGTTGGCACATGAATCATTTCACTGACATCTGATTTAGCTCCTCTTACAGAGTGACGTTTATTGCTCTTTTTCTTTATACATTTAAGACCGAAAAATTATAAACAGCTGGATTTTAATATCACATCTAAGCCAAATTACAGCAATTTAGCTTATATTTTATGTAACATTTTGAAAATGTTCTGCAAAATCCAGTTTGTTGTTAGTAGGCTTCTAATATGGTGGTATTAAAATAATCCCAGATAAATCACTGTTTAAAATCTTTAAATGCCTTTACATCCAAAATATAAAGGAGCCAAAGTAAATATTTCTAATACATTAATATACTATCATTACTATAAAGCAACATAGATTACATAGCATCTAATTAAAAAATTTAAACTCAGAATAACATTCATATGAATGAATACCTCTAAAAAGTTTCTAGAAGGTATATGTATCCTGTCCCACTAAAATTAAACACCATCAAATATGATAAAAGTAAATACTTATCAAAATGATCTAATTTATATGCAGATTCTTTAAGAACTCAAGAAATTATTTTTATTACATTTACTTTTAAAACAAATGGGCCAAATATTTTTTGCCTTCTCCAAAAGTCTCTAGTTTACTATGTAATATGAAAAAAAGTGCTTAAGTTTACAGAAATATGTGCCTGGAAATTCCTAAATACCAAAACTTAGGTGAACTTTTCATAATTATTCTGAAAATTGTTACTAGACCCAGCAGTAAAACCAGCTTGTCTACAAAATAAAACACAAGATGTACACAAGTGGACATTTTTTAAAGTGAGATAAAGTATTGCTAGATGTTAGGAGTTTATCTTTGCCACTGAAAGAGATTTCTAGATATTTATGATTGGGACATGATGGCAGTAATAACAGGGTTTTCAATACACGTTCAAATAATTTTAAAACAATGAAACAGAAAATCTCTACAATTAACTATACATTAATTTCTCTTGAAAGGGAGAGCTATTAAAGAAATACACAGAATACAACACAGGAAAGAGAATCTCCAGTCTGACACACAGAATTTGTTTAGGTACATTCTATCTTTTCACAATAAAACCGTGCTATGTACTCAGAAATCACAAAAGAAAATTCCTTAAATAATAATTGGTTCAGATAAAATTAGGATCAAGTTGCAAGAAACATCCTATAAGCTGTCCAACAATATGACAAATTCAGTAGCAACCACAAAGAACCAATATAACTTCTGGTGCCAAGGAGCCAGATGGTACTGCTGGAAAAAATTAAGTCTACAGATTGGCAGCTCGACCCTGTGATTATTGCCCAAGGGAGGACAAAGTGGAAGAAGAGAGGGAGGTTCGGTATGATGGGGATAAATCAATTACCACCAACTCACTACATCCTTCCTATGATACCCTAATAACCAATTCTAAATACCATGCCAGTGAAAATTTCAATAGTCCTAAATAGTCCTAACATTAGTGAGGAGGGATAAAATACAGTAAAAAAATAGAACATAATTTCAGTTATTATCATACACCATAGCAAACTACTTGATTACTTGATTCAATTGCGTAAGATCCACATACTATAAATACTAAAGCATTTGTGCATAGCTCTGTTGTGGGGGAAGGGAGAAAAGCTATCTTTTTTTTCTTTTTTTCCTTTTGTTTTGTATTCGATAACAGCATTTGTTAAAATTCTGTATATTTTCCAAAAGGAGAATTAAGGCTAGATAATGGTTGCATATAATGATGTGATTTAATAATTGACTTGCATGATTTATAAAAAAATACTTTTACAGATTTTCATTCACAAAAAATTTCCCATTTTGTGCTAACTAAAGAATGCTAAAGAAATAGCAACATCTCGAGACATGTTTAAATTCAAAACATATATTGCTAATTTATGCAACTATGAAAAATTATTTGTCATACTTTTGAAATTTAAGATGGTTCTACAGAAATTGGCAAAGATAATGCTGAGGAAATTTCTTTGCTTATTCCCACTTTCCTTTGGCCTATCATCGCTTATGAATATACACAGCTGTTTCACATTACTCTAGTTTTAATACATCAGCTATCGAGATAAGAAAATTTAAAACATGAGAATTATAAATATATAAGACTTGATTTTTTAAACCCTAAGAATACACAGTATAATTTTACAATATAAATGTGTTGATGCACTTAATATATGAACAATTACTCTGACAGATGGCTTTTAGATTTTGTCTCAAGCACCAATCAGTGACAGATCACAATTAGATTTCATTAATAAATTTGATAAGGCAAAAAATTATGGTTAATTTTTTTAAAGCAAAAGCTAGGACTGAATTTATAAGGCTTCTAGAAAAGTATCAGTCAAATCATATACTAACTGAATCAACATTTACTGAAACCTTCCTAATAATGCACATTTTTAAGGGTGTTATGGAAGGACAGGAAATGGAGTGCTACCAGGAGATGCTCAATGCTCTATCTGAATTCCTGTGTGGGCACCGACAGCCACAGTGATGGAAAAATTAATTGGAAAGGATATGCTTTACCTAAATGAAACCTAATTCTCTTTTCCTTATGTAGCAACAATTATCATACATGTATACTTCCAATAGCTGAAACACTTATAAGCATTAAAATGGACATGAACATTTTGACTTCTTAGTACTTATTCCTCCACCATAATCTGTGGATAAATAGCTGTTCAACCCAAGCAAAAACTAGCACTGTTTTTATAATCTCAGAGGAATACAGTTGATTCACACACATGTCTATATTCATAGAGGTCAATAGGCTTCTATATCCATAAAGATTCAGTAAAATACATTAAAATATATTTTAGATGAGTTTCAGTAGAGAAGGAATAAGAATTTAAAATAATGTCAACAGAGAAGAAATAGTTCTTGATAACCAACACTTTATTAAGCTCAATGAGTAGCAAACCAGTATTAAAAAATACATTATGGAACAATTTTAAACTAATACTATTATACAGAATTCAAATATTGTGCATATAAAGAGTAATGCTTATCTCTCAGACATGTTTATCCTCCAAAAGAAAACTGCAGATACCAGTAGTAGAATTCTAGTTAATAAAATTCAAGGCAATAAGATTGAGATTTTAATTTTATTAAGATTTTAGTTTTAATTTAATAGGTTTCTTTTCTTAAATTCAATATTTGAGAACTTAATGTTTAAAATAAGGTATGACTGTCACAAAAAGCAATCCTTCCTTTTATAAAACAGGATCCACTAGATGGTTATCTTAAAGCTATCTCCCAGTACATTTAAAATATACAGTAATGTGATTTATAAAATTTTATCTTAACATATTCCATTATAACTATGTACCTTGGTTTTTTTTGATCATCAAGTATACAAAGAGCCAACCAAAGAATGGAGCTATTATAAATATCAAGATTCTTCACTTTTTTTTCTATTGGCCTCTTTCTAATACAATAATCCTATTAATATCTCTCAAAGTTAAAGCTCATTTTGATCAAATTCATATGCTAATGTTTCATTATTTTTCTATTGCTTGATAGACAAGATGCCAATATAATTAACCCTCCCAAAAAAATTAATGGAAATTTAACATAGGACAGGCTATGGCATGTATGAACCACCATGTGGAATTATCTGTCATAGTTATGGTAAAAAGTTGAACTGTAAAACAATTATAGCATTATTAAGTTATATTTTAATTATTTACAATATTATAATATTAAATGCAAGATTGTCCAGCACAACTTCAACTATCTATGTTCAAGTATGAGTAAAAATTCCAGGGAAAATACGCACTAAAATCACATTAAACATCCTATCCCTTGGTCACCCAAAGACATTATAGCTGAGAGCTAACAATGGGTTTGTCCTATGTGCCAAGCACTTATCCCTACTATAATCTTTCAGAATACTATAATTATCCCTATTTTGAAAAGTTAAGAGACTAAGGCTTAGAGGAAAAATATTTTTTCCCAAGTCACTGTGTCAAACCAGGATTAGACTAAGGTACTTGTAATATCGTATTTGTGCATTTATCCTTGAACTGATGAAATACAAAGCTTATTTGCTTTAAAGCACCTAAAAATATAGTATGTAGATACTAGAAGTATATCTTGTCTGCCTTGAATACTACTTAATACAGTATTATTTAAACTGGCAGGGCAAAACATAGTAACACAATGCAATACCTGAATTGCAATGAAGAAAATAAACAATAAAAACAAAGAGAAAAGAAAGCTTAAAACCATGCTAGCATTCAAATGAATGTCAGGGAAAGCTACCAAGATGACTATATAATCATACTAAGTGAAAGTAATTAATGGCTTCTAAAATTCTGGAAATTAGAATCATATGTTTAGAAACAAAAGCAGTGATTTTCCTGGTTTACCTGTAAGAAAAGTTAGGGCAGATGTCTCTATTGCAAACAGACTAATCCATCTCCTTCTACAATCTCTGGCAGGTCTTATCTTTCTCTTGACATTCAACATGTTTAGGCAAATAAATCTGTGATTCTCCATATCTCTATTCCCTATCTCAGATTCCCTCTCAAATAGCTTCAACTTATTTTCTCAATATACCCTCAAGTTCAAAAGACTTGATTTTTCTTATCCACTTTCTCTTTTTCTTTATACTTTCTCAAGAAAAGAACCTAAAAATCAGGGTTCATTCTAGTAATAATCATTGACTCTACCACTCATTCCTTTCCACATTCCCTATAGGTGCTTAACTCTCACTCTCCCTTGTCCACACTCATTAAGTTAATTGATGAACTTCGAGTTTGGTCCTTCTCTGACATATGCTCCCCAGAAGAGTACCAAGCCCCCTATCTTTCTTCTTTTTCTCCATTTTTAGCTCCTCTCTCATAACAAATTAAGTTTTTGGTACTGGGGATTGAACTCTGAACCTTGTGCTTGAGGCAGGCAGTGGCACCACTGAGCTAAATCCCTGGCCCATAACAAACTAAATTTTGTCATTTGAATCATTCCCCACAATCCTTATCCCTACTTGCTTAAACTGATACATATTTTCTTATCAGCCTTTATTCTTTTCTTATATGGGATAGTTTAACCCATTATCACTTCTGTTGAATATGACAACTGATAAGCCAAACAGTAAATATAAGCGGCATGTCATTTGGTCCTCAACTACCCATTTGTCCTTATATTGGGATAAAACTAGCATTATTTTCTGAGGAAAACTTAGCTTGCTTCCATCCAGGCCAAGTCTCTTAGCCCACTTTCACATATAGGTGTGTTGATCTTCAATACAGGCACACATCCTCAACAAGTCCTTTATCTTCTTAAAAAATATCAACTGTACCTCCAATTCTGCTACCTAAAAACATGCATGACTTGCAACAGAACTATTCTCCAAGCAGTATTCAGAGAATGTATCCTAAATTTATCTGCTGACCAATATAATTACAAGAAATAATATATTTGAACATTGCTAAACTATGTGCAGCTCAGGTATTTTTCTAATTTAGGGGCCAGCAAAAGTATTTGAAAGCAAAGAGTAGGAGGTAACAGAGTAGTGTGAAATATAAACTGGAAATAGATGTTGCATTTAAAGAGGAAAACAAACACTATGTAAAGCCTGTATTGCCAATTCATCCAATTTTCCCAGTGAAGGAAAAGGAAATCTAAATTTGTCTGTATTTACACAAATTTTTTAAAAAATAAATACTGATTTGGCCAAACAAAATCTATAGGCTGAATCTGGAACTTGGCCTACCAGTTTGACATTGCTGCTCTAGAAACTTTATATGCTGTCCTAATTTTAAGCAAAGCAATGAGCAAGTTGTATATGTAGGCCAGGGGTTAGCAAATGTTTTCAGTAAAGGATCAGATAGGAAATAAAATAGGCTTTGTGGGACATATGGTCTCTGTCACAACAGTTGTGCACTGCTTACTGGTAGGGATACATTCTAAGAAATGAATCCCTATACAGTTTCAATTGTTGTGCAAACGTAATAGGGTGTTCCTAAACTAAGTCAGCAGGAGATATAATCTTATGGGACCACTCTTATATATTTGGTCCATCATTTACCTAAACATCACATACTTATTGCTGTTGCTGTAACATGAAAGTAGCCATAGACAATAAGTAAACAAATGACTGTGTCTGTCTTCCAGTAAAAAATTATCTATAATAATGGCAGCAGGCCAAATAGGCTCATGGGCCACTGACTGCCAACCTCTGATCTGGTCTGTTATTCTGTGCCACAAATAATGATTACAACTATATTATAGCGATTATGCTACATATCTGTGTTAATGGGTCTTTTAAGAAATCCCGAGAATTACTGAATTTACTTTTAAGAGTTTTATTCACTACAAAATCCTCAAGATATCCTTATATAACATCTTTTTATGTGCTTCCTTAAAAGAAATTTCACTAGATCCTAATACTAAGAGTTGCAGCTCTCTTTAGTATGTGATATACTTTTTTATTAAGAATACTACAAATCTTACGCCTAAACAGTTTTTCCTCTTTGGACTGGCTGATAGAAAGCTCAGGGTCAAATTAATAGTTGATCTCCAGCAAAAGCTATAGCACTTGGGGTATGCATTTCAGATACAAATATTAATCCTAGCTTTACTGTTTTTTGTTCTATCCTCTATCTCTCTACCCTTGATTTCCCAACTCATTTTTTAAACCTTGATATAATAAATGTATCTTTATGAACTGCCTTGATTTTTATAAACAATACAAATTAGAATAATAAAAATAAGCAGGTCTACTCAACACAAATTATACTCAAACAATATAAAATCTAATTTTATTTATCTCTAATATATACAATTCTACCTTATCATATCTGTGCCAAAAATTAAAAGCAACTGGTTTATCTACTTAATCTTTTCTACCTATATCATGATAGGGATACATTCTGAGAAATGAATTTGATAGCCAAATAGCAAACAATTCAAATTTAAAAGCCAAAAACTTTGGCTAACTTGAAAATCAGCCCTTAAAAGTTTGAAGATTTAATAAAAATAGGGCTGAGAATACAACTCAGTGGTACAGTAGTTGTCTCACATGCACAAGGCCCTGGGTTCGGTCTTCTGACATAAATAAATAAATAAGCAAGCCAGTCTGTATTGTTAGACTCAACATTTTTTTTTATTTTTTGACCTCTACCTTCCTATAAATCAATTCAAAATTCAGCATGCTAAATAATGATTTTAACTCATTGCTGTACAGACCTTATTCTCCTCTCATGAGGCTGAAATATCCATTGCTGCCTATGCATCTAAGACTACTGTCTACCTTGCCAATTATTTTTCCCTTCTCTCTAAACAAGCTTTTTATAAAATCTAAGCTCAGTCACTCTGATATCTTGCCTAGTAATGAACATCTAGTTTTGCCTGCCCTCAATTTCCTGTTCTTCCTTTAAGAGTACCTCAATTTTCCTTTAGAGAATGGCACCATCCCCAGTCTCCATGTGGTTAAGATAAGGGTAAAACTGTCCCCACCCTTGCACTCTTTTATGGATACTGATCCAGTCCAGGTCACTGGGGCAACACACACAAACCCCAAAGTGATGGATTTAGAATGAACACATGACCCAAGCCAAAGGACTTCTACTGTGACTACTGTAACTTAGAAATCTGTTTCCACGAGGCTGCTAAACTGAGAGTTGCTAGAAAATATCCTAGAAGCTGCTGGTGGCCGGTGGTAGTCATCTTTGCCACAACAATCCTATAGGTATAAGTGCTCATGGGAAGATACACATAGAAAAGTAGGATGTGAATGAGAATATTCACTGCAGTCTGAGAAGCCACCTGAGCTACATGAGCATGAAGCAAGATGCCAATTCCATACTTCTCTCTCAAGTGAGCCCATGATTTCCCTTTCTGGTTTTTACTTACACCGGTTTAAATTGGGGCTTTTTTTTGTTTTGTTTTTTCCTTGTGCTATGCATTGAAAGAATCCTGACTAATACAACCCTTTACTAGGCTATTTCATGAATCTGAAACACTATTACTCTCTATGTTCCCTGTATAGGAAACCTTATTCTCCTAGACCTGGGTCAAATGACATCTCCACTATCAAGTCTGTCTCCATTCCAATCATAATTACTGTCTTCTTTCTGCATCTGTATCTTGTAGTAATGACCACCCCAATCTGCCTCAGTGTTGATATTTTCATCTCTTTCATCTACTATCTATAAAGTCTTTAAGGCAGTGACATCTTATTAATCATTTTACTCCCACAGTCTAACATAATAGTAAAATCTTTTGAATTAAACTTTTATCTTTCTAGCTCTCTACCTAAAACACACAAATCAATTCCTCACCTGGTCCAAGACATATTTTCTTTTAGTAAAGCAACCCTATTCTAAGCATATTAGAAGTTTATTGTATGTGTGTGTATATGTCTATGTGTGACAGATGCACACACACACACACACACATACCACAACATAGATTCCAGCATACCAATACCAAAATAAGTCCTAGTCAATGAAAGAAATATATATTTCTTTTCTCCATATTAAGATATCTTACTACTTTTTGATATTAAAGTGTTATTTTTACTAAACTCCTTTAGTGTTAAAGTGATGAGCATTTTCAAAATAGAACAGCTCACAAGTGGTATTAAAAAGTAAGAAGTAGCTCTCAGAGACATTCAAATAAAATGACGCAAATGCACGCCTCTCAGATTAAATTACTCTTCTGATAGAGTCTTTAAGTATGCCACTATACACGACTTCATTTTAAGCATGAAAAGGAACTAGATGACATTCAAATTACATTATCCTTTCTCTAGGTAATCCAAATGAAAAGCTTTGCTACTGCTGCATGGTTTGACTTTCATATGAAAATTATAATTAAATATGTGAATATTACATAGGAAACTTAAAATATATTTGACAAGAACTATGAAATTTGGGTCTCTAAAGTTTCTCCATGACAAAAAACTTAATATTTAAATTAAAACATGACTATGACTACAGAGGAAGACAAGAGATAAAGATACAGAACTCCATTCTCTGGTGTGAATAATCTGCAATAATAAAGAAGATCCTAATAAGATTACTGACATTAAGAAATGGGAAGAAAGGAGCTAAAGGTGTAGGGAAGGTGGGACGGGTAGGGGAAGGGTAAAAAGGGAAAAGAAAAAAAATGTGAGATAATGAAAAGATGGAAATAAAGTGGTTGTAGATGGGGAGGGGAGGAGGGAGTGAAGGGAGAGCAGGGACAAGGGGAAAAAATGAGAACCAAGACTTGTCATGTAAAGGTACAAGATCCCAGTAATGAATGTAATTGTACTATATCCCTAAAATGTACCAATAAACTCAATTAAAGTTGAAAAAAAAATACAGAACTCCAAGGGGAAAAAAATAAAAAGAAAAAAGCCTGAAAGTTATAAGTTGATACATGTAGGACTAATGTAATAATTTTCTCTCATTCTAGATCAATACTTCTATAGTAGTCACTCCTGCCCCATGTAATTCGCTTCAAGATACCCCATATTTCAAGATACCTAGTATTTTTGTTAAAAACAAAACATAAAAAAAAAACATGAATTACTAGGGAAAATGACTATGTACTTGGGTAAAGCAGGCCTGTCAAGTTGTTACAAATGTTTCTAAGTGCTTACTCCCAGCTTTTGTATGTAGGTTGCTACAGGGAGACTGATACCAAATAGGTGACAGATCCATTCCGGTCTTCAGGCCACACACCAAATAGCAGTGCTTAGATAATTCACATGACTTTTTCATGTCTCAGTTTCCTTATCTGGCAAAATTGCTTAGCTGGATAACTGACGTACAGGGAGAAAGATGTCCTTCCTTAGGGAGGATCATTGCAAAGTAACTTTTTTTTGAAAGCTAAAGACAGCAACTATTTTCCAAGATGAGAACTCTAGCACCCTTGAAATCATACTACCATAACTATGCACTGAAAAAGCATAGCCCAGAAAAGCCAGAAAGTTAACAAAGTAATCTACTTGGACTGTGTTCTCAGAAAAATTTGTTAAGTAAAACTAATACAAAACAGTTATGTGTATACATTCGTAATGCAGAAAATATGATTTTATTTACATATCAAAAGAATGAATGACACTGCTAGAAATGACAGTAATATTCTATTTTAGCACAAGAAAAAACAAAAATTCTTTTCTTAAACTGTTAAAGGCTATAGATTTTAAGAGTTCAACTCAGCTGAAAAGACACAGCAAGAAAACTGCATTTGCCATTTGCACAATGTTAAAATACACGCTAAACAATAATAAATTAAAGGTAGGCTATGATATGTCCCTATTTTGATTCATATATTAAGTTCACAATTTCCTAGAGTAAAAGAATTCAGTATTTTGAGAAATCACTCAGCTCTGAGATTAAGAAAATCTTATTAAAAAACAATTTAAGAATTATTAGTTAGTCTAAGACCAGACATGACATCAAAAGAAATAACAAAAAAAAAAAAACCAGATAAATCAAACTGCATCAAATTTAAAACTTTTTTACTTCAAAGATAACATCAAGAAAGTGCACTGACAATCCACAGATTGGAGAAGACCATGTATCTGGTAAGGGAATGGTTTCTAGAATACAAAAATAACTCAAGAATTAACAGTAAAAAGAAAATCCAATTGAAAAATGGGGAAAGGATTTGAATGGGCACACTTGAAAAACATACAAATGGCCAATAAGCACGTGAAAAGATTACTAACCCTAGTACTCTGGGAGGCTGAAGCAAGAGGATCACGAATTCAAGCCCAGTTACTTAGTGAATTAGGTTACTTAGTGAATTAGTGCCTCAATATGACATTTTTTAAAGGGATTGGAATCTGGGGATGCAGCTCAGTATGAAGGACCTGGGTTCAAACTTCAGTACTGAAAATAAAAGGATTAGTAGTCAGTAATCATTAAAAAAACAGCAATCAAAAGGATAACAAGATACAACTTCACATTCATAGGATGCCTAAAAGAATTTCCAAAATAGTAACAAGTCTTGAAGAGTATGTGGAGAAATTAAGGCTTATGTCATTGGTTGGAACATAAAGTGATGCAGTCCTTTTGAAAATATTTGGCAATTCTTCAAAAAGTTAAATCTCCATATATGATATAAATCCATAATTCTATTCCAAGGTATATACCCAAGAGAAATGCAAATATAATTCACACAAGAACTTGTACACTAATGTTCACAGAAGCATTATTCACAACAGCTAAAAAGAAGAAACAACTCAAATGTCCATCCATTGATGAATAAACAAAAGATGGCACATGATGCACACAATGAAATATTATTAGGCTATAAAAGGGAATGAAGAACTGATGCATACTACACACAGATGAACCTCGAAAACTATGCTAAGTAAATGAAGCCAAACATAAAAGCTATTTATTATGTGATTCCATTCATATGAACCAGATTAGGCAAATGTATTGAGACAAAGAGTAGACTTCTTAGGCCAGGGATTAGCTCAGTGGCACCATGCCTGCCTTGTAAGTGCAGGTCCTGCGTTTAATTCCTGTACTTGATTTGGTCCATGAGGGAGATGGAAGAGGGGAGAGGGCTGAGAGATAACAAAGAGCTGCTGTTTATGGCATGAGGTTTCTTTTTTGTGGTGTTGAATTGCTCTAAAATGACAGAGGCGATGCATCACTCTGTGACTATGTGAAAAACCACTATGTTGTATACTTTATTGTGTAAATTCTGATTAAATATATCTGAATAAAGCAGTAAGAAAACAAAACTTCAAGAATCCTAGATTCCAGCCCAAACTGCTGATAACTCTATAAAATCAAAGTCAACTCTCTTTTACTAAGTTCATATGTTCTCAAGAGCAATAATTTTAAGGTTTCATTTAAAATTACTTTGGTCAGGCTGGGGATTTAGCTCAGTGGTTCTGCTTCACAAGCACAAGGTCCTGAGTTCGATCCCTGGTACCAAAAATAAATAAATAAAATTACTTTGGTCAGGGTTGGGGATTTAGCTCAGTGGCACTGCACCTGCCATACAAGCACAAGGTCCTGAGTTGATCCCCAGTACCAAATAAATAAATAAATAAAATTACTTTGGTTTTACCCCCAATTCTATAATGCAAGATGCTACCCATATATATAAAAAGAGTTTCTCAAGAAAATAAGTTACCTGAGTTGATTGTTGAACCTTACAAAGACATTTTCTTCATTAGTATCTACATTTTTTTATTTTTTATTTATTTATTTTTTTTGGTACCAGGGATTGAACTCTGGTACTTGCGAGGCAGGCCACCAAACCCTGAGCTAAATAGCCGGCCCCGTATCTACATTATTTTTAAATCTACAGTTTACTAAAATTTTTGTGATGTATTGATGCAAAGCTCTGACAGCAACTGAAAGTTTTCAGAAAAAGAAAATATTTTGGGGGCCGGGGATTTAGCTCAGCGGTTTGGTGGCCTGCCTTGCAAGCTCAAGGACCGGAGTTCAATCCCTGGTACCAAAAAAAGAAAAGAAAAAAAAAATACTTCGGCAAGTAGATATGAAAGATTGTATTACACGTTTAATCTTTGTACAAATACAGACAGACTGATTTTGCCTTAATCCTCTCTGAGTGTATTAATTCCTACATTTATTTGCTACTACTGATTTTCCAGCCCTGCATTTCAGTGGAGTGTACTACTCTTTCTATTTTAACTTATTACTGTCTTTAACATTATCTCATTTGACTCAAGTGAAAAGAGTGAGGTGCTATTGGTATCCTTATTTCCTAAATTTGGGGTATTGTTTTCTTATGTAATATTACCATATAAGAGAATCTTCTAACATAGTTCAAACTCATTTGAATGTTTACAAAAGTGTGTAAAGTTTTAGTCATTTGTCATCAAGCTCAGATTCAAAGCACACTTCCTTATGTAAGCTCATGCCTATTAAGTTTTTCTAGATATAAAACTTATTTGTTCTCATATGTCCATCATTTATTCCATAGAAGGAAGTTAAGATACAGAGAGGGAGAATGGTTCTGGAAAAAGTACAATATATTTGCTAAAGAAAAATTTTTTTTCTGGTACCAGGGATCAAACTTAGTATCTTGCGTTTGCAAGGCAGGCAGCAGCACCTGCTAAAGAAATTTTAATCACTAAGTTTTCAACAGAGAATAACCAATTCTTAAAATGATCACATATTTTGAATCCCTAAAACTTCTAGCAGAAAATTCTGTAAAATCCAGCTTAGCCAGTGAGGTGCATGAATGACAGAGTAAAGAAGATACCTCAAGCACAAAGCTGTGTTAAATACTGAGGGGGAAATCTCCAAAAGGCTAGATAAGAATAATAACTTGCATTTAACATGTCTTTACTATGGGCCAGGAAATATTCTAAGCTCTTTATGTGCTTTATCCTGTTTAATCTTAGTAATAGCCTTTGGATATGAGTACCATTATTATCTTCATTTCATAAATGAAAAAACCCAGAAAAGTTAGGCAACCTGCCAGAGGTCACAAAGGTAAGCAATCAAGAAGCCAGTATTTGAACACAACCACTTATAATTCAAGAATCTGTTCTAAATCACTATGTTTCACTTTTGGAGTGGCTCAGGTAGGTCCTAGTCTATATCTGCTCCAAAAGGGATGAAATTTTAAAAAGAAGTGCAAGCTAAGGTTCAATTAAGCTCTATTCCCATATTTTTGCATTGTTACTAGGCATTCTGGATGTCCACTGATAGCTCAACTCAACTGTCCAAACCCAAATTCATTATCATTTTCATTTTCCCCCAAACCTATTCTCCAAATTTCCACATTTCACTCAATTTTTGTAGTCATTAAAATTCAAATGTTTGTATTCATCTTTGGCCCTCAATATTCAATTAAGCTCTATTCCCATATTTTTGCATTGTTACTAGGCATTCTGGATGTCCACTGATAGCTCAACTCAACTGTCCAAACCCAAATTCATTATCATTTTCATTTTCCCCCAAACCTATTCTCCAAATTTCCACATTTCACTCAATTTTTGTAGTCATTAAAATTCAAATGTTTGTATTCATCTTTGGCCCTCAATATATATACCACAATTAGCTACATTTATCTTAAACTGCTGTTTCTCATCATATTGTCTTAGTAAAAAAAGACAGTTAAAAGTTATATTATAGTCATATATGTATACCCATGTTTAAAGTAGCACAATTTATAATAAATGGCCGATATGTCCATCAACAGAAGAATGCATAAAACAATAAACTTGAGGCATTCATACATAAATGGATGCACCTGGAGTCCACAATATTAAGGGAAATAAACAGATACACAAGCTTAAATACTGCATGGTTCCTCTTATATGAAAACCCCAAAATATAAAAAAGACCAAAATAAAAGATAGATAATAGGAAGTAAGGAGATCTCTTTCAATGGGAAGAGGAACAAGAGGAGGGAGGGAGGAGAGGAGGGAAATGAGATTTAAAAATTGAAGGAAAAATAGAAATAGAGCTTTTAAATAGGAGGAAGACAAGATTGAGAAGGATCAAGGAGAAGTGGAAGGGGTAAGGAATAAAAAAAAATTAAGATGTGTTGTGCACATGTACCTACTCCCCATGATAAATGTAATCATTATATAAACAAATATGTACTGATAAAAAAATTTAAGTCTAAAATGAATACTCATTCTGCTTACAGAATCAATTCCTTATGGGACCATTTAAAGTCCTTAATGCTTGGATTTTTCCTCGCCTAAAACAGTAAAATTATTTTTAAAGATGTAGAAACCAATCTTGAATGGTAGTGTCTTACACTGTGTGACTCGGTGGCTAAATCAGAACCTGAAACAGAAGCCAAAGCTTTTTATCCATCACCCTGGTCAATCTCATCTCCCAGTCTTCTCCAACCTTTCTCAGTCATGTTCACCTTTCCATACCTCCTCAAGCTGCTCTTTCCAGCTCCATTTCTTTTTGTCCCCCATTCCCTCAGCTTATCTGAAAAGTATTCTTCCTTTTGCACTCTACTAATTAAAATTCTATCCATCTTTATTAAGTTCTAGTTCAAACTCCAGCTTCTTCCACAAAACACCCATCCACTGATTATCAGTTTACAATCGTTTCCTTTTAAGACCTCTTAGCGTATATGTCAGTGCCACATATTTCTGTATTTGAGCAAAGTTAGCAACAACAAAAATCCAACCACTACATATGCATCCTTTTTACCCAGAGTAATAGTGTAATCCTTTTAGGGGAAGAGATGGTTCTGTTACTGTTATAGAATCTAGGTTCCTCCAGAAAGTTAACATTCACTTGAAGTGACTATATATCTAAGGCTAAATTGACGTATTTATGTGGACTACCTTTTCCTGGAGGGCAGGGAGCAATTCTTACTCAAGAAACTATTCTAATTTATCAGTCATGAAATGCTTTAATTATGCCTCTTGGTGAGACCCTGACTGAAAACAGTAAAAGAGCTGAATGGTAGAGCACTTGCCTAGGATGCGCAGGACCTGGGCAAAAACCCCAATCCAAGCGAAAGACAAACAACAAAAGAAGGAAGGAGTTGGAGGGAGGGAGGGAGGAAGATGTTTTCAGTAGATCAAAACTTCTGTACCAGGCACGGTAGTACACGGCCATAATCCCAGCACTCAAGAGGCAGGAGGATCACCTCAAGTTTGAGGCCAGCCTGAACTACATGGAGAGATCCTATCTCAGGAAAAAAAAAAAAAAAAAAAAAAAAAAAAT
>NW_022900916.1:28250584-28296782 GCF_012274545.1 Fukomys damarensis
AAAAAAAAAAAAAAAAAAAAAAAATTCTATGTAACTCCTAGCAACTAGAAAGCAATGAGACTGTAACAATGAGGATACTACAGAGGACATCAAAGTCAAGAGGAAATCAAAGAGAATGAGTGCTAACCTTAGAGATGCTATAAGCAGGGTTATAGGATGATGAGGAGGGTCACTCATTAAAAAAACATAATTAGAGCATCAGGAACCACTGGGTCCATCCTCAGAAGTAACGGGTACCAAAGGCTTTTGTGATTCTGAGCTAAATCCTGAATTCTACTCTCTAAATAAAGTGTACTAGCTTGCTGAGGAGAGCTCCCAGGGAGCACACAGACCAGAGAAAAGCAAGGCAGAATGTCAGGTGGTTCTAGACATCCACTACAACAATGGCGGGGGGAGCATGGAGAAGGTAAAAAAAAATTACAATTATGAATGAAATAAATGCATTTAACACTCTCTGAATAATGTCCTATTTATTTCGGGGGGGCACTCCAGTCTGCTTTCCTGGTCCTCATTAAAAGGCCTTGGAGGCAAGCTACCTATAGAAAAGCTCACCACCAGTCGGTCAAACCTCCCTTTCCAAAGAAAAGTTTTTCAGACCAATGGATAAAAGGAAACCCACATAAGCTACCTCACTACTCAACCAGGTCTTCAGTGGTAACAAGACTTTAAACTCAGCTCTTGTCAACATCTCCTGAAACAAAAGCAGCATCAACCTAGCTGATAAACACGGAAATGCAATGGCTTTGACAGCAGTACATGATCACTGGAGTCAGACATGCATTCAAATTCCAGTTCTGTTACTCAACAGCTATATGACTACAGGCAACTCACAAAACCTTTCTGTCCCTATGTTTCCTCAAATGTCCCACAGTAATAATAATACCTCCCTCATAGAGATGCTGTCAATATTTTTTAAATGATCTAAGAAAAAAATTTTTAAATAAAAATAATCTAAGAAAGCATTCATCTTGCTGACTCCTTAATTCAACCTACATTTAACTGCCAGGGCAACATACACATTTGCACTCATTGCATCTGCATGTTGCTTCAGGGATCTCCTAATGACTTCCAATTCAAAGGTAAACTCTAACTTACTTAACTTGGCCCAACTGTAGAGTGTGCACCTACCTACATAACCTCATCTACTTCTTCCTACTTAACCTCACTACTGGTTATTACCCATAAAACCTTTCTATCTGCAGGTAAATCACCTCATTGCTACCATTAAATTTACTAATTCTGAAATAAGGATGCAAGTATTTAGTGCTGAAACTTCTCAGCAATCCTATACCCAAATACTTCACTGCGCAAACCAGAAAATGAAAATCCAGAAAGGCTTGTCCTTGACCATGAAATTATCAGGAATGAATGTGCAAACGTGGTTTCTGGACTTTTCTGGATCTTTTCCCACTCACTCCATCCAACTTTAAGACCCCCACAAAATTCACATAAATAAAAGGCCTCCTTCTCTATAATTTATTATAACCATCAGAATTTAGGAATAAAGTTTATGCTTTGGTTTATTCATCATGTTGCTAAAACATATGGAAGGCTGAGTAAACAAATTAGAAAGTAAAATCAATAAAACCAGATATTTGCCTTGGTATGGATCAAATCAACAGAATAATACAATGCATAGTATTTACTGTATTTAGAATCTGCCTTAATCTAGATTACTAGATTGTTAATTACCTTATTTTAGGTAATTATCATCTCTTCCCATCTTAATTACATATTTTTCTAAAAATAAGAGCTTTATCTTCATCATCTTTGGATCCCTCATTGCACTATCCAGGTAGCTTGTTTCCTTCTTCATTGCCTTTATTAAGTGCTTCTTTACTAAATTAAAGATGCATTAGTTTTCATAATGTTACCTTTGTGTTCAAGAGATGGAGGCAGGGTGTAGGAGAGAAAGGGGAAGTAAAAAGAATCAAGATGTGTTATACATATGTACCAACTCCCCATGATGCATGTAATAGTTGTGTAAATATGTATTAATAAAATATTTTAATTATGAAAATTATTTTAAAAATGTTATTTTGTACTCTTTTTAATCTAGCCTATTTTGCTATAGTCTTGAGTACTTTGTTTTATTCTAATATAGTTATCCATTCGGTAGCAGAAAAACTTAGAAAGATTTTTCCTTTGGGGAGCAGCTTATGCGAAAGAGTCTCACTATGTAGCCCAGGCTACCTAAGTCTCATAATCCTCCTTCTCAGCTTCCCACAGGGTGAGATTTCAGATATGTGCCACCATTATAAAGATTATCCTTGATGGCTGTTTTTATTTACTCATTTATGTTTTTGTACTATAAAAACATTTTACATCTGTATGCTTTAAATTACCAATTATATATCCTTACTTTCTATCATTTCCCTAAACTGTAATCCCCTCCCTTCTGTCAAAATATTTCAAACTGTGCTATATACATAACAGAGAAGACTAAAATAATCATTATTCTAACACTGCTAAAATATACACAAGCTAGCAATTTGATAAAATAATCAAAACAGTTAAAAACCACAAGTATACTATTAATATGTTATACAGAAAAATATGTTCCAGTTGGAAACTAATCTAAATGCTCATAGAACTGAAAGCATAATTTTAAATATCAATTCTATGAAAGAAAAGCATTTACCTTAAATGGTACATGAAAGAATTTTACTGAAATAATTTTTTTGTAGTTGTAAACATTGTTTCATAATCTGCTGATACCCAGACAAAAGTGAAAACGTCTACCATTTGGCTTTCACAAGAACTGGTTAGTGTTACACCTAACTTTACACCAAAAAATTATTCTGAAAAGTTTGGTATATTAAATTTATGTGTGTGCATGTTAATGAGTTTATTCTTAAGCCTGTTTAGATGCATCGTGAAGGCTCATTATTTATAAATATCCTGGAGACAATACTTCTTTAAGAAATCTTTTGGAATAAATGATTTACATGTTTCATAAGCTCAAATTTTTAAACATTTAAAATTTAAAATTTAAAATTTCTTTCAGTAATACATATCAAAAAAGAAAAAATTCATTTAATATCATAAATTATGATCAAAATATTTTTCTCAATCCCCAAGCTTTAAAAAAATAGTTCCATTCCTAAAAAAGTATTATTTCATAACAACCTATGTCCCTGCCAATACCCACAGCTTTCAGTGACTGATTTTACTTGGGAATTTTTAGTTAGGAAAATACCGGGACAATAAATGATTCTTCTATATCTTCAGTTTCATTTTAGCCTTCCTATATTCATACCCTAGAGGTTCCAGATTCTTATCCGCAAAATGATTATGGTCTAGGACTGAATCAGATTTGTAACAAATGTCCACTGGGATCCTTCGACCTATCATTGATGAGCAGAGCCGATATATGTCTTCTAGCTCACTGAATCCTTTCACCTTACCTCAGGGACTTTTCACAATGCTATACGGTTAGAAGCTTTCTTTCGTAAATGATGAGAATAAATGAAAAATGATTTCAGAATGGAAAAAAATGAAAACTAAAGTCATTGTAAAGTGTATAAAAGCTACCCGACAATTACCACCTTAGTGCCCAAACATTGTAACATGAATAATGGAGATTCTTCTTTAATGTTTTAAGTCTCGTCTCTAACTTTATCTGATTACTGACATGCACAAGTATACTAACACTACAATATATCTCCAGCTACACAATAACCATAAACTTCTATCAGTGATCTGTGATAGTCTAGAAACTGATTTTTTTAATTTTCCAGAAAAATTAAACAGAAAGCTAAAAAAAAATGAAACTTCTAGTATGATTTCTTTGCAATATTACCATATCAAATAAAACTGACATGCAATCTTTTATAAGTAAAATGTAATTCTTACTTTTTCCTAACAGATAATTGTGCATGGCATTTCTTCTTTTTTGCAATTAGTGTTAAAATATATTTTCTTCAAAAAATACAGAAAATGAAAAAAGTATATAAGAAAGTGTTTCCAAAGAGAAAGATGAAAAAAATTACAAAATACAATGTTTTTGTTGCAAGCTACACAAAAATCTGTCACCATTTTTGTTACAATTCTAGTCATCAATAAGGTACTTTTCTTCAATGTGCCACTCAAAAATCAATTATATCAACGCTTTTGTATAGAGAAGCAGCACACCTTTCAGGCAACTAGTATTAATGAGTAGACATGACTATAGAATCTCCATCTGTTTCTCTGACAAAGCTGTGGCTACTCGAGTCTCTCATTGAAATTCCATTAATCTGGTGCACTAAGGTCCAATGCGAAAATCAAAATTCCATCTAACCCTTTATCAGCTCACAATAACCTACAAGTGAACTCTGCCTGTTAGCATGCAGCAAGTTATGATTTTGATATCAATCAGGCAGTTGGCCAATAAAAAAAAAAAAGGCAGGTTGGAAACAGCATGTCTGGCAGGGTTTGGAGATTTTGTTTTTGTTTTTTGTTTTCCTCCCCCATTCAATTTCTATAGGGTGTCTGGACCTTGTGAGATTATGCATTATTCTCCTTGGCTGTGATTTAATTGCTACCAGCCATCAAATCAAAGCATCACTGAAGTGTGCTTGAATTTCATTAGAAGATATAACTTATGCTACTTTCCTACAGTACCTAATAAACCATAAAGAAACCAAAACACATATGGCTTGAGGGAATAACTGGAAAATTAGGTGGCCATTTGGGAACTGAGTGAACTTTTGAACCAGAGGAACAGAGAAAAAGAAATATTAAAGGGAAGACAGACTTAGAATGCACATACAGACATGCAGGTTTGACCTTTTCAGTACCTTGAAAATTACATTATCATTATGAAAAATACATATCATGTTTAGAGTTTATAATCCATCAAAGTTCATGTACTTTGTTAGTGCCTACCATAAGGTAAAAGTCAAAAGGACAAAACAACAATATGATTTGACAAAAGACCTTCGGGTGACCTGTACTAAACTGGTTATACTTATTGTAAGTGTATTATCTTTTTTATAATTAATACATTATTAGACTGAGGTCACATAATAAAGGAAAACTTATTCAGGAAAGGAAAGAGAACACAGACAAAATTTAAGTTGTAGAGAGAAAAGAATGATACAAAGAGATATAATTTATAGTTACAAATTAAAAAGTCCAAATGGAAGCTTAAAAATTGGAATATAATGTTCCTAGAAACAAATGTAAAATTATTAAAGCCATATTATTTATATCTCAAAAATGAATGACACCAAAAGTGAAATTTTCAATCTACTTAAGTAGTGCTTACTTGTAAAAATGCACCAATATTTAACAAAAAAATCTAGTTATACATAAATGTCATTAAATAAGATTCAAGTATTGATAGGCTAATTTAACAACAAATCTTTTTTTCATGATATTTATGTATTTCCTGTATACTTAGTTATGAAAATATATGATAAATTATTTCAAAAATAGAACAATCATATAAATCTACTATAATTTAATAACAGTTTATCTAAAACTCCAGTAGAAGATTTCTGGCTCTCACAGATATTTAACTGTTGGATTTCTTTTTAGGTTGTAATTTTTTGAAGAGTGCACATAATATATCCCTGTATACCAAAATACTTATTTTATTTTGAGACATTCTGAGTATATCTATTCTATTGAGTATACTTTGTGTTCATTCTCAAGTACAAGCAGCCCTCTATATATTTTGTATATGTAAATGTATGCATACTCATTGACATAACATTTTACCAAGCAAAAAATAATGTCTGAAAAATAGTACAACTTAAATTATAACTCATTGTTGTGCCTGAAAATACTATTTTATCAATTATAAAATATTTTCTAGCAGAAATTCTTTTGAAGATGAGGCTAGGAAGGGTAATAATCCGTTTTGGATAATAAGTGTGAGTGAAAAGAAATGCATCTTTATAAAAGAAAGGGAATAAAAATGAGGGAAAAAAATCCTTTCCTTTAAAAGTAGTAATTAAATGTAAAAGTCAACATAAAATAGATATGATTAGTATTGTTACACATTGTACAAAGTTCTGGATATAAAAAAAGATTGTTTTGTTCTGAATCAGTGGTTAGAATGTTTATCACTTATGCATGTACTTGACTTATCCCTGTTCTGCAATAGACATAATTTTATACCTCATAAAAGCAATTTATGTTTCCAAAGGGAATAATCTGGATAACATAAAATGTGGAGTGCTCTGTTGCAAGAAGCATATTTTCATTCAGCAATTGTATTTAGAGATGGAGCTGCACAGTTTGATCATCATATAGTGGCAGAAAGCATTATTCATTTCTACCTCTATGTGAAACTTTGAGTGCCACAAATTAATATGCATGGCTAATTTATCAATACACATTCTTAATTTATAACTATATATCACTCTTATAAGGTTTCTATAATGTAGATGCACTCAACTGGCTATAAAAGAAAAATGCTATACTAAAAGAAGTTTCATAACTTCAACAACATTCAGTGGTTTTTAGAAATTATTAAGAGATAATCAACTTCATTACTAATTCAATTAATACAAAATGCACAGTACTGCAGAACACAAGATGTTTTAAGTGACAATCAGAAAAATGAAAATGTGCATTAAAAGAAGCATTTGATAAAAAATTTGTCTCAATGTGAAAAGGCAATGTAAGAATAATTAATTTAATATTTTATGAACTCATTTCATATGAAATTTGTACAAAAAATAGATCAAAAAGGTTTTTCATTATTTATAAAGTAAATAATACAACAAGCTGTTAAGCAAAATAAAATTAAGCAAGAACTTGATAATATTAAATTAACCAACACACTGTTACCAATAATATTCATAAAATGATGCAAGCACTCTTCTAAAAATTCTGGTAAAGAAAAAGCAACTACATACTTAGGGAAACCTCAGCTAGGACCACTAGAGAGAGCTCTTCTGTTCTTTAAAAGGTTCTGGTAGGGCCGGGGATTTAGCTCAGCGGTTCGGTGGCCTGCCTTGTAAGCGTAAGGACCCAAGTTCAATCCCAGTACCCAAAAACAAAAAGGTTCTCGAAAAGGTAAGTTAACCCAAGCCTCTCCTTCTGCTTTCTGATGAGACCTTCACTTCTACACATAGCATTGCCTTGTGTGAAAATGTCAAGAGATATATACTATGGGAAAATGTCACATACCATCGATGGGGGCATCATCATCTTTATCATATCGTTCGGAGGCTAAGGAAATTGTATCTGGAGGCCCCAAAAAAGGGTCATTATATTCTTCCCCCTCTTCTGCATCCCCTGTAAAGAATCAGAGAAATATCTTTTATGATGTTGCCATTTAAAATTATGTTACTTTGTTTGAAGCGGTAAATTTTACTATTAAATTCAGTCACTGTCATAAGAAATAAAGAAAACTTTCTGAACTATGTAAAAGCACACCCTATTTTAGCCTATTTCATTGTAATGTACAACAGGTGATAAAATAATATGATGAACATTAACTTTTTTTAAAAATTTATTACAGTAAAATATGTAATGCTATTAATACCCCTAAAACTACTTCCCTTCACTTTGAATGCACTTATCCCATCATTTTTGTCACTTTCTGAAGTAGTTCTGGAAGTCCTTTCTCAATATCTTTATGAAGTATGATCAAAACACAGTGAATGCTCCTGCCAAGTGCCACCCAACAGAAAGGTGGGCTTGTAAAAACATTACAGTGTGTCCTCATCTACCTTATTCACCAGATCTGGTACCATGCAACTCTGGCACTTTCCTAAAGTCAAAATGAACATGAAAGGCAAAAGCTTTAAATGGTTTCAAGACATCAAGGCAGCCACAACAGTACAACTAAAGACATTCACAAGAAAAAATTCTAGAACTGCTTCAGAAAGTGGCAAGAAAGATAGCGTAAGTGTGTTTGAAGCAAGGAGAAGTATTTCAGTGGGGATTAATGGCAATGTCTTTTACTGTAATAATTCTTAAATTTAAATCTATATCACATTTTTATACCTTGTAAATATAGTAGAGTTTCTGAAGGTCAATAAACAACTGCTTATTTGTGTCACAAACAGATACAGTCACAGACTGTGATAGTCTCTATAAAGAATTCAAAAAGTAGGGCTGGGGATTTAGCTCAGTGGTTCTGCCACCTGCCTTGCAAGCACAAGGACCCATGTTCGATCCCCAGTACACAAAAAAGTAGAAGGAACATAAAATAAAACCCAAAATAACCCTTAAAAAATATCAACGGAACAATAACTATTTCATTTAAAAACACAGGATATTTTAATCCCCATTGAAAAAAAATTGTGGTTTCACTTTTTTTCCATATATTCAGTCAAAACTTTTAAAACACTGAATCGACTATTTGTCAGCCCAATAATTTTCAGAAATTCAATAATAATGTAAAAATGTATTATATTAAATATGTAACTGTTGACAATTGAAGAAAAAAAAACAACTGCCTCAGGGATTACACAAAGGGCATGGTAAAAAAATCTCACAAGAACTCTGGATGAAATACCTACAGTATTACCTTTGGGCTGCAGTGCTTGGGTAGATCCAGATTAGAGCCACTAATATCTTCAAAATGATGTCTTATCCTCTAACACCCATTTCCTGGATGTCATTCTATTTTTCAGTACATTCTTGGTAGAGGAAATAGCCTCTCAAGACAGCATTGTCAAAATAATTTAAAAATTAAATATTCATTTCCTTATAATTTTGCTATTGCATAAACAATCATCATCCTTATCCTGAAAATGTAGATACAACATCTCTCATGAAGACAAGAACAGAATACAACAAAGGCTATTTTGTCATTCTTAGTGATTATACCACTAAGTACACTAACTGTGATGCTTCTTCCCCAATTAAAATTCCAAAGATTACACAGAAGTACTACTCATTCTTTAAGTCTTGTCTTTTTTTTTTTTTGAGATAGCCAAAGCACTTTTCAGAGCACTAAATGATTACTTATAACATTTATGAAAAGAAAACCACTCTAAATTCAAAGATAGGCAAAAAAAAAAAACCCTCATAAAGAACCATTAAAACTATTTTAAACATGTCATGATAGAATGTGAAACATACAATATAGAGATCACAAAATTCTCGGTTACTCTTAGTTGCCAGAATATTCTAAACAAAGAAAGAATTTTTATGGTTTGAATTTTCTAAGGTTATCTGATACCACACACCAAAAAATAAATCTTCTGATAAAAAAAGGACATTAGGATATTTCAAACACATATCAAAATTTTGCACTTATGCTGTTATGACTACAAAGATAATAAAACCAAAGAATATACGGAAATGATTTTGAAAAAATTCAGCTGCTAAGGCTTAAATCTCTTAAAGTCTATATAGAAATGGACATAAAACATAAAAGTTTTGGGCCGGATATTTGGCTCAGTGGTTCCACCGCCTGCATGGTAAACTCAAGGGGCCGAGTTCATTCCCAGTACCAAAAAAAACAAAAAACAAAAAACAAAAACAACAACAACAAAAAAAAAATATATAAAAGTTTTGAAAACCTGAGGGATATTAATCCATCATATATTTTATGTGTATATATACACTATAAACTCAGAATATCTATGTACTTTTGACATGTATAAATGATATCCATACAGATAGCAGAAAGATTAAAGTTATAAACTCAATAATACTTAATATAACAGCATTTACTCTACAAAAGTGGGTCACTGACATGTTGAAAAACATGTGTCTTTGTTTTTTTTTTAATACTTTTCAGAGCTGAGGATTTAGCTCAATGGTAGAGTACCTATCTAGCATGCATGAAACCCTGGGTTTGATCCCCAGCACTACAGAAATGTTTTTTTCAGATTATTTATTAAAGTGGAATTCACAGTTGAGCATAATGATGTACACTCGTAATCCCAGCACTCTATGAAGCTGAGGCAGGAGGATTGCAAGTTCAATCCTAACCCGGGCAACTAGGCAACTTAGCAAGATCCTGTGTCAAAATGAAAAATAAGAAAAGGGCTGGGGATATAGTTCAGCATGAAAGACTTGAATTCATTCCCAAATATCACAAAAATAAAATAAGGTGAAATCATCTTCAACTTATCCATTCTAAAAACTGTAGTTAACTGAAATAATTTTTAAAATAGTGTGATACTTATATTCAGCTAACAAAATGAAGTAATGCTACTAGCTTGATTTTTTTCCCCCATCCACTAAAGGACTGTCTTTTTAATTCACTCAGAAAGTAAAGAATCCATATAGTATCTGTACAGCAGTATTCCCTTTTTAACCACTGTATTAAGTTGGAAGAACACACCACTTTTCAGCGTGGTCTTCATTTTATTTACCTGTCCCTAATCCAATCCAATAAAGAATGAAAGCTGCTGCTTTATAAGGAGCTTTAATTGAACACAGGGGTCGCTGTTGAGTAGTGCAAAGCATTTTTCCTCCCCAGGGGCCAAGTATTTTTAGATATACCTGCAAAGACTTCTATAAATTAAAAAGAAAATGCTCAACTTGTGTTTATGTAATACAAAAAAGTAACTCCAAATCAACAACGGGGCATCAGGTAAATGTATCCAATACAATTTAAAGACATAATTGAAAGCATTACAGACTAATCAGACATCTAAAAGAAAAACATGCTCAAATGAAATGTCTACAGAATCATTAGTTAGTTGCCAGCTATTCTATTACTATCACACATAATGTCAGTGGTGCCTTGAGCCTGTGTCAATGACAACAGCATAAATTTTGCATCTCATTTCTGTGGTCATAAAATTAATGATCAGTTTAAAAATACTTCTTTGTAAAAGTTATTGCACAAAGAAAAGACATGAATGTGTCCCTGTTATGTACTCACAAGGATAATTATGAGGTTGCTGCTCATTAATACTGTTTCTTGTTTCCCTAGAAAAGCATTTGATTTATCTCACAACTTTCAAAAGTTTAATTAACGATACAAAGTTAACCGTCTAAGAGACAATGATCCAAGGCTTCTTTCCTGTAATTTCAGTGGCAATTGAAATATCACACAAAATCCAGGTTTAATCATACCACAGCAGCATATTTCTCAGATAACTATTTTTAAATTTATAATAGGTACAAATCACTATTAGCCATTCTTTTTTATATGGCTCATCATCAATTAACATTTTTCTAAATGTCTAGAGATGCAGTCCAACAGCAAATGAACTCACAAATTCCACCACCCCAAAGGCAGTTTACCGTTTATTGCTTGTTTTTCCACGTATAGTTCTATTTTAAACACAACATAAAACTAAATAATACACTTAAAATTTAACATTTTTATATTGAAATATCACACTGTACCTCATATATATAATTATTAAATGCTAATTTAAAAGAAAATAACATATATAGATAAATAAATAAAATATAATTTAGATGGCAGCCATTCCTTTGTATAGAGCGTGAAGACAAACCTGGGAGTAAAAGTAGAAAATAATTAATGTCTAATTCTCTAGTCAGTTTCTTATCCATCCTAAGATTTCAAGTAATAATATACAGCTAAATACATATCTAAAATTAAACATTTAATTTGTAATTTCTTAAAGAAAACTGAATTCTTAAGACTTTGAAGGAAACAGATCACCAAAACATAAAAGTCTTCCCTTAATTCTTTTACAACAGGAAAGTTAACTTACAGTACGCAAATAATAAGAACAACTTTTTGTGCCACACTTTGCCAGAGCTTTAAAATAAGCAAAGCATTTTCCAAAAGCCTCTTGGATACAGATTTCTCCACTACAGGCCCTGTAATTCACATGCTTACCACATCTGCACAAGGGTAAGGGTAGAAGAGGGCAGTGGAAGGAAAAAACTGCCAGTTATTTGCTCAGATGTCATTGCGCAGCTAACTCTCAACAGAAAATATACCACGTTAGGAAGGGTAAAGGGAAGAAAATTAAACATCATACAAGCTTCTGGCCTTTCTGCTACTCTTAAAGATTCCATCAGGACAAACAAAAATGGATCCCTTCCTACCTAATAATCTTGCTATTTTTAAAAAGTGGTTTAGTCCATTAATAAACTTAAGAAGTGACAAATGAGAAGGTTAAAGAAAAACTTATTTTTACATAAACCTATGCATATTTAACAATATCAATGGAGTCTTAAGGGTAAAGTTATTTTAAAATTTTACAATTAATAGGAAAAGATATTTTAAAGAAGAAAATGAGAGCTTTGTATCTGTAACATCTAAAACAGTAATTTACATTTTAAAACTATAGACAGTAATATTTTACAAATTTGAAAACCAGTTGCAAAATATTTGTCTCATTTACTATCCATGCCTTTCTTTTAATAATTTATAATTACCTCAAAATTATTTGAAAACTAAATTATAGATCAGAATTAACTTAAATATCCCTGATAAATGAAGTTGGGGAATATGCATTGATTTAATGTTTATTGAACATCTACTATAATTGCACTGAAATCATCATTGAAATAAAAGGAGACTAAAGTCAAGACACAGTGTAAGTAAAACTTTATAATGTACCTCACATATTATAAAATACTAACCAATGCTCAGTCAGTGATAATTCTTTACTCAAACAGTAATATATTTTCTGTCACAAAAATAATTATTTGAAGTCATGTTTACGAGAACTATGATCTTGTTATGTACAGAGAATAATTTAAAATAATCATATATCATTATTCCAGTGCATGGAGCCTACTTTCAGGAAAAGACACTCTACAAGCTATACTGAAACCAGATAACTATGGTTTGATAGTTATTCAATCTCGCACAATACAATGAAGTAAGAAGAAAGTCTCTACTCTGAATAAAATATACAATATTTCAAATAACAAGGAACAGACCAAGCAAAAGGTACTCTGACTGGATTTTAATATTCCCTAATTACAAGTAAAATTAAGAAATTCAAAAAAACAATTTATAATTATTCTTAAATTACAGTTGGTCAGACCTCTTCAACAGGGAATCCAGAAAATTTAAGGAGTTAAGGAAGAATCTTAATAAATTAAAGAAATGAAAACGGAAGCTATTAAAACAGTAGCTTTCTGTGTAAATAAAGTAAATAACAAGGAAATAGTTAGCTTAGTAGACAAAATTATCTAGGAACACTGTAATAAAACAAGTGTTTGAGGATACTAAGTATTGTTACAAAAAAGGGGAAATGCAAAAAAAACTAAGATCCATGCATCTATTTCAATAATCATATCAATTCAATTAATTTAAGATTTGAACTACTTCAAATTGTAAATTCCATTTTGTTAAATCTCAGGATCAGAAACTGTCAAGTAAGGACAAAGAATTAGAATGAGAAATAAAGAATGACAGATATCAGTGAACACTAAAGAAATTAATAAGCGAATTATTAGAAATTAATAAATCTGAACTAAATAATTTTATTTAAGAACTCTCTACTTGGTGCCCCCAATAATGGTCTTAAAATGGTATTCAACTGTTACTTTAATAAAATAAAGCATCTTTTTAAAATGGGGCTATAAAGACAAAAATGAGGAAAACAGTTTAGTTTACTTGTGGCCCTATACTGACCAAAAAGAGAATGTGTGTGACAGACACAGAGAGAGAACAGCCAAAAGGAATTCTTTGCAGCTCTCCCTGGATGCAGACAATAAAAAGCCCAAAAGGGAAAATGTAGGGACAGAGGGGCCACCACCATCAAAACATAGGTAATATTGAATTACTCATTGTAGAGATCTGATAATAAATTCCTAGTATTAAAAGAGATGTATCTTGAATAATTACTTTGCAATTATTAAGTATGAACCCTTTACTATTTCTAACAAACTATAGAAAGATATCTTTTCAGAACAAAGCTGAATATACTTTGAGGGTACAATGGCATAAAATTACTTAGCTTCTTATATTTCTCCAAGGTACACATCTAATTTATCCACAGGCTTACATTTCAGCAGGCACTCTTGGAGATTAGTTAACTCAATACAGCAGTATTGAACTACAAATGAGCTATTCAGAGGAAAATGATTATAGGGAATCTCTGAATTCTGTATTATCTGAACTCTTATTTTAGAATCATTTTTTCAATTTCTATCAAATACTATATAAATTTTCATTCTCTTTGGAGACAAAGAATGCATCTCAGTAATGTAATTTTAATATCCACACACCTGAACAAGTTCTAAAACAGAATTCCAAAGGGAAAGTTCCTACACTATTATTGAACCACATCCAATTATACGATGACTTCATGTTATTATACTTTCTTAGTTTAAAATTGTTTAATGTACAAATAATTAAGCTACAATGAGAGTTCAATAAATAATCACTGGAATAAAATATGTCTTTTAAGAAGAGAGACAGAATGTAACTTATAATATTGCTGCATAGATAGTACACTATATAAAAGCTAACATGATTAAATGCATAAATTCATTTCTATACACAACCAAGCAAAATGCAACAGGGCTAAGCTCATAGGTTAGGATTCACTGTAGTGCACAAGAAAGTGTGTGTGTAGGGAAAGGAGTTTCCTGTTCTACTTTTTATTTAAGTGTTAAAAATCTTCATATAGAAAAAAATCTTTTCTCATCCCCTTCAATCCCACTATTTTGGTAATTCCGTGTGAAAGAAACTATGACTTCCTTTTAACTGATTTTAGGTTTCTCTGGTTAAGTACTTGGTTTATTGAACTGTCATTATCCTCTCATTTATCAGTTAACAGAAATATGAATCACTCTGTGGGACCTGCTAATCCCAGTTAGCACAAGCCACACTGTTTCTTCTCCAAAACTTAGAACCTAGCTCTGTGTAAGTTAACTGACCTCATATTGTGACCCTTATACCAGCATCCACAAGCTGTAGGTCATGACCTATGAATTAGCATCATGGAAATAAGGGCCATCCCCAGTTTCCCTTAGGAACTGAAGATATGAAGTAGCAGTAACTTCAAATGCCTTTCCTAATCTGGTTTCAGCATGCTAAGCAGCTGTCTCCAAAATTTAAAAGAAGACAGTTTACTACCACTCTTCCTTACTTCAAAGATAAAGTAAAACTAAACCCCCATCTCTAAAACTCTCTAAGGTACACATTTATTCAAAACAACAGAGCCACAAGAAAGATAAAAACTCTTTGAGAAATATTTTATTCATATTATCAAAAAACGTATACGGTTTTTAACATATCCTTCAAATACATTAGCTATGAGCATGCAGCCATAAGCCCTTCTGCTCCTGCTGCGGTGTTAAGTAGCATTGGGTTGATAACTCACCACTGCTTAACCAAATTATTCCAAGAATAACTCAGGCATACACTATCATAACAAATTTCTGTCACAATGTACTCTAAGAAATACAAAACCTAAGAATGTTAACTTTATAAGATTTCTGTATCAGAAAGTTGCAGAGTAGATTCTGGATATGCTTTTTAATTTTTTCTCAGCAGGGGGAGCTAGCACTCTCATCTTGAAGGTCTAAATGCATACATATATGTAGTATGGAAATTTAAATTTTGGTTCCAACTGTCAAATTTCATCCCACTGAAAATCTTCATGAAAGAAAAAAATTCAAGTTTGAAGTTTACCTTTGTCTTGAAATTCCTGAAGATATCTGCAAAATAAAGAACATTAAATTTAAAATGAGGTTGAAAAATCAAAACAAGGTCTAATCAGTAGCAATAATTATCCAAAATCTGTATTTCAAACATACATGTAGAGAAAAAGCTGTTTCCTGTCCTGAAATTACAATTTCAAAAGGCTTAAGGATTTGTAATAAATTTGTAAAGATCTATAAGTAGAGTAGTTAAATACAGGTATGGCTCTAATACCTGGAACGTATATTTTATTTCTTTAATATAATAACAAAAGGATTCTCTTTTTCAGTGTCTGAGGCATTTCCCATTTTTCCATTAAAATCCTCCACTTATCTATATCTTATTTGAACCAAATATTCCCTCAGATAATAAAAATAAAGTTTCATAGTGTTAGAATATTTATAAAAATACATAACTGAGAACTATTATAAAAGAATATTATAAACATGTCTGTGTTTAAAAACTATATTTTGTCCTTTAAAATATATAACAGCAATAAATTAGAATATAATAAATTTAACTCCATGATAATTCCTTATTATATTAATTACACAGTACCTTCTAAGTAAGAAATAAGTAATAAAAAGCAAGTGACTTACGTAGCCTTTACATCTTTTATCTTCTTAATAAGGGATTCTCTCTTTTCCTTTGCTTTCTTGGATAAATTTTCCCCTCTTAGTACATCTGCTACAAATGTTTCAACATCTAAACCATGAAATATAAGAAATAGGACACAAATTAGAGAAATCGTTTTTTGAGAAGACAAATAGGACAATGATTGTTTCTTCATATAAGTATTAATATATGTATAATTTTTTTAGTTATTTACCAAAGCATAACAATTGAAGTTATGTTTCAAATACTAAGTTGGACAAATCTGCACTTGATCTTAGCCAAAAGGCTGAGAAGCGATAAGTTGGACAAATCTGTTCACCACTTAGCTAATAAAATTTGTAATGCATTTATGCTCAGCACACAAGCATTTGGATATTTGGCATCATTAAATCAGGAAGAAGCTCACAAATTTTAATAAACTATAGTATCCTATAAACAAAATCTCATATAAAAACCAGCACCAAGCTTTTATGCATGTGTCACTAACCTTTTATAGTATTTTCTAATGTCCTATACGCACAAGTCATTCACAATATTATATCAATATACACTAATGTCTCTGGCAATGATCTGTTTTTCCCAGTGTAATATATTTAAGTATATGTAACGTTTAATGCTTTAAAAGAAAAAAACAAGTCCCTTTCTTCTAGCCAAGAATCCCAAATCACACCCTCCTGCTTGCTATCTGCCCCACCCACTCTGGGTAGTTCTATGAGCTCCTGCTTCCTGCCCTGTTATTACCACCTGGAATATTTCTCACATGAAGGAAGTAGAAAATAGATTTTTCCACTATTTAAAAATATAGTATATGAGAAATAAGATTTCCATAACCTTATATTTCATTTCCCCATAGACTGTTATAAAATTTTAGTAAACTAAATTATTCTGTTGTCTGGTTCTCTCATATAAAATTATAAGACATCCTTGCTGGTTTGATTTCTATAACAGTTTCATTCATATTGTTCATGAAATATTGTACAATTTAAATTAGTTTTATTTTCAGAATTTCAAAACTCATCTGAACTAATATTAAAGTATACTTTAAATGTTTTAAAGTAGTCATGGCTATACATCATCCATGTTTCATATTGAAGAGATTCATGTATATTTTAATTTCCTTTTTTAATTACTATCTCCTAATTCACACTGTCAAAATGAGAGTATCCCAACTTTTAGGTCATGCAAAGAAATGTAATAATCTCTCAACTATATTTAAATTATCTATTTAAAACCTAATATATAAGATAGATGTTTGTAATCAAGTTTAAATTCTTGATTACAAAAGTATTTTGATCCAATTAGGAAAGGTGATCAAACTGTTATATATTTAGCATAAATATATAAAGGTAATCTTTCCCTAAGTCAATATGACAAATGAAAGAATTAAAAAGTTAATTTTGTAGGAATTTTTTCAAAGAACTTCTGGTTTGAAGTCCATTAGCAACTAATATGTTAAAAGCAAGTATCAAATTGAGATAAAAGCAAAGCATCCTAGCTTCTCTTCCCTTGAGTTGCCCATACTTTGGAGAGGGGACAGAGAGACATAATCCAGAGCTAGTGCAAATTAGACCCAGATTTCTCACGTGAGTTCAAAATAATGAAAGTTATGAAGTAGACTGCACCCAGAGGAGCAAGCAAGCAACCTCTGGACATTCACACAGCTGAAATGGAAAAGATCATTTGCTTCCCTGAGAATCCATACAGTAACTTTCCTAAAAAAAAAAAAAAAAAAAGAAGGGAAGGAGTAGCAATCCTATCACTGATTGTTTCTTCCAAAGGGACTCAATACTTGGGAGGATCACTGGCACAATGACTGGTGAATAGTCTGCTTAATGTTATTTTCACTCAATGTTTGTCATTAATTCCCTCTTCCATGAGTATTTAATTGCCTATTTTACATTTTCATTATACAATCCAAGTTTAAACAAACAGGATCTATTTTCTAGCTCTGGAAGCAATAACAGAACAAATTACAACCCAAGAGTTATTTCTCTAAAAAGTCATCTCAGTTCTACAAAAATTCAGAAAATAAAGAAGGCTGTAATACTCTATGATGTATTTTCTTAAAATCTCTTAAATATGTTTATAAAATACTGATCGATGCTTCTGTTTGTGAAAATATTTTTGTTGAGTTTGGGGCTGCAGGAAGAATCTGTTTTTCAAGGGGAGAGGAAAAAGACCTATACTTTTAGAGTAATATTTTAAATTAATTTATTCCCAAACCTTCCCAGAAAAGAGTTTAAGAAAACTAAAGAAATTTAAGAAACAACTGAAATTTTTGGTAATTACTTCTAAAAAGACATGTGGAAAGTAGGAATTGCTTTGATATTTGTAATTTTTTAACAAATAATTTTAACTGGAAGCAGTTCCTGCAACAATCTTAATTACTGGTTGTTCACCGACTTGGTTGTTTTTTAAATCTGTTATTTCTTTAAAATCTACACTTTATACGCTAATTTTCAAATGAAATGAAACAGCCTCTCCCGACCCGGCACAGGACGCGCGGCAGCCTTCCGCCCGTGCCGTTGCAAGCGCAGACTGGTGCTCCCCCAGCGCAAAGGCTGGAAAAGAAGATGCTCCATCTCTGGCCACAAAAAAAACTAGACCCTCTGAGGGTTAAACCCCAGGGTTCCTCTCTGAGGAGCTGGGAGCTGGGAGAGCTGAGTTTAGGGCAGCGCCAGACAAATGGGGCTGGATCTTTGGCTTTGTAGCTCAAAGCCAGGGTAATATTTCAAAAGCAAGCAATAAAAGTCTTGGGTGAATCAAGCGCTCTTCTGGCTGGTTGGAAAAGAGATTTGAAGCTTTTTATTGTGCTCTAAATAGCTCTGCAAACTGCAAACTAGCTAGCGTGGTAAACTAGGAAACTCGCTGGCCCTCTTTTACCTTTCTTTAGGGGTCGTGTCCCTCGGTTAATATGTAGATTTCACTGACTCCGGACTGCCTGTAATTCGGGAAAACATCCTAATTTGATTAAAAGAAAAGGGTAAGCCTGCCTTGCTCATTTGCCCCTTGGCCTGGTGAGTTTGAATTCCTCTTTCTCCGAGGGAGGGGGTTCCACTCACTTGCGAGGACTCCTGCATTGGGAAAGAAGCGGAGCTCCCAGAAGGAGGCAAAAGAAAGGGGGTGACCTCACGACACCAAGTCCAACTGTCCCTGCCCTAAAACCATAGGACTTCAGGTCTGTGCTACCTACATTTAACTCCAGAATTACACAGAGATCCATCAGCCTCCACCCACCAAGTCATCATTAGGAAAAAAGTTATTCTGACAAAATTAAACTGGTGGTGATTTTTGCTCCTTTACACCTTCTATTGTGAAGAGTAAGCCTTATCTTCGAGCACAGCTGTAAGGAATTGCCATGAAGGCCGACGAAAAGATCAGACTTGTAACTGCTCTGTAGGTAGGGCTACAGGTCTGAAAAAAATTGAAAGATGACATGTTCTAGCTCAGCAATCTTTAAATTTAAATTAGAAAACTGTCAAAAGCTATCTCTGCCCTTAAGAGGCAAACACTTAACATATGACTCATCAAATGGTACTATCCAAGTTTTGTTTTTTTCTGTTTGTTTTTTTGTTTTGTTTTGTTTTGTTTGTGGGTTGTTTTGTTTGTTTGGTTTTGGTTTTTGGTTTGTTGTTGTTTTGCACCTACAGGCATCCTGGACAGACAGACTAGGCAGCCCAAGAAACTGCCACCCCACCTTCATCTAGAATCCAGAGTGACTGGGGCAAGCATCTAATACACACACACACACACACACACACACACACACACACACACACACAGGCTACTTTCTACCAACTTCCACATACAGCATGCAGTGAAAATGTGGAACCACACAAGGTCAGAACAGTTTAAAATTTCTTGCCAAAAATAAAATAAACTATCAGCTTCTCTGAGTCGTGCACCTCCCATGAACTCTCATTCTTAAAAGACCACTTATCCTCACCACACCCTACTACCAAACAGCTTGGGAGAGGATTTGGAGGCCTGAAGTTGTAAACAAGGCACAAAGGTAACACGCCTGGTTTCCTCCCTAGTCCCCAAAACCACTCAATTCCTCCCTGTCCATACATACATACACACACATCTTCTGTGATTGCCTGAATTATACAGAGGAAGGAGCTGGCCCCATATGAATTAAGGGTAAAAACCAATTATACAGCAACCCAAATAACATTACTATTTAATTCCACATCTATTTTTACTTTATTTGCTTTGTATTCACTGACATATGCTGTCACCAAACTTAATATGTTAAGGATCCCAGCCCAAGCTTTAACGTATTTAGAAAAAAAAGACATTTCTCTGTTACAGCAGAGAATGGTCTGACCAAACAGTCACTGGTGAAAATATAAAAATCAATCAAAATAGGCACATATATAAATAACAAATAGTTTCTCTGGTGTGAAAAATTATAATTGTAAATAAGATCCTAATGGTATAATTGACAATGTGTAATAGGAAGAAAAGGGATAAAGGTGTAGGGGAAGTGGGAAGGGTAGGGGAAAGGAAATAAGGGAAAAGAAAAAAATATGAGAAAATGAAAAATGGAAATAAAGTTTTTATAAATATGGAAGGGAGGAGGGGGTGAAGGGAGGGCAGAGGTATGGGGAAAAAATGAGAACCAAGACCTGTCATGTAAAGGTACAAGATCCCAATGATGAAAGTAACTGTACTGTATACCTAAAATGTACCAATAAACTCAATGAGAAAAAAAAATAGGCACATGTAGATCGATAGTCAAATTCCCAAAGTTGGAAAAGGGCTAATTGAAAAGTTATTGATTGTTCTGATCAATGTCTTTCTCTTGATTACCTAGCTCTTTTATCGGTTATGGTAGAACTGTGGACTTTTCAAACAAGGAACAATACATGAGCAAACACAGTTCTTGCAGTGCCATTGGTAAAACATACCTGAGTCTTTTAATTATCCCACAAATTTTTCAATATTAGCTTTGGAAGATTAAATGATTTACTTTGATAGAAAGCTGGGCTATTGAAAGATATGGCTGGCCAGCTTTCAACCTTTAAAAGATGACTTGATAAACAGCACTTTACAATAATCAAAATCTTTTTACCACACATTTTCAAAGAAGACAGAGTGAATAACACATTAGTTGAGATTTACACTATATTTTCTGTTAGGCAGCATCTATCATTATGTATTTAGAATATGATTGAAAAAGAAATGTAAACCCAATGGAATGAAAAAGATAGACTCGGCTTTAATTGAAAAAGGCAAACTAAGTGAATAATGAGTATATAAAACCTAGCCTATGCCATTTTTATCATCCATATATGACACTTACTCTTAAATTTATGAGAGAAAACTGAACTGTGTTTCAAATCACCAGAGGCTTTCATATTATTTTTACCTTCTTTTTATCCATTCTTTAATGCTCATATCAGTAGACTTGGATATTTTTCACATACTGCTCACTTTCTAATATAGTTAGATTTCTCTTTGCAAAAGAAACAAAAGATAACGTTCCATAAAAATTGTGGAAAACAGTAAAGAACCTTACTTAGTAATCAAAGATACAAATATTTTTAATGGAAAGTCATACTAAAAACTCCTTCCCAACAAAGAGTAAGACATTATGTACTTAATATAAAGAGGCCAATAATTTTCCTAATTCACCTAACAAGTACTATGTGACTACCTGAATATACTATTTGACTGTATTATCTGACACTATGAACTTTGGGTACTTTTATTTACAAGTTCATATTTCTATTTATAGAAGAAAAAATCTTAGAAGTGTCATAGACTGATTCTGTTTTGAGATTATATGTTCTCAAGTCAACTTTATGCACATTAGTTAATTGCTGCCAAAAGGGACGGCTTGTTTTTGCTCTGTTGCAAAATCCAGGTGCTAAGAAGGTGACTACTGGTGACTCAGTAGGTGGCACTCTTCCCTTTACATACTCAGCCAATGCCCCAGAAGGAATTTAGGGTACACTGGATACACCATAAATGATTCTCACAGGACAAATAAAAACAAAATGTTGACCAAATTATAAATAGGGCTTTGAAAAGGTGGAAAGCAAACCATACTATGCCAAGCACTAAAAATTTTTGCCTTTATTTCAAATAAATTTCATTCTTTATCTAGTGCCCCTGAAGGGATTATCAATTATAAGGTATGAAGGTTAAAAACAATGTTCTAGAAATCCCCAAGAGGGGAAAATGCAACATTTATAATAAAATTTTCTTGTAAACAAAATCTTGAGATCATTCTGCAGAAACTATCCATTATCAATTATAAGGTATGAAGGTTAAAAACAATGTTCTAGAAATCCCCAACAGGGGAAAATGCAACATTTATAATAAAATTTTCTTGTAAACAAAATCTTGAGATCATTCTGCAGAAACTATCCATTTTGTTTATTGTTTGGTTTGATTTTTTTCAGTGCACTGACAGCTATTTTCTTCAACATTGGTTTCATTTTCTAATTTATTAAAGAGAATAACATCCCTTTACAGCTTTTCTTTTTAAATTTCTTAGTGTGAAAATGAAAGAATAAGAGTGGATGAGAACATCTGCTTGCAAATTACTAACAAGCTCTATTTAAACTAAACAAATTAAGGGGTATTAGTGGGCAGTGGTTCTAGTTCCTCACATTTTCTTGGCTGCCAGAAGGAAAAACTCACATAAATCAAGATTATTCTTGCTGGTAGTAGTAGTCAAAATATTTGGATATGGAAGATTACATGGACAAAGTCCTCTGATTTTAATTATCCAAACTAAACCTGTTCTTCCATTGTTATGGAGGAAAAAAGATCAAAGGTTGCCTTTAGTGTATAGGGTGATTCATAATTTGCTTTTAACGACAAAAATCTGTAGTCTTTTCTCTTTATGTAAAACAAAATATTAATTCAACATTTCCTATAAAATTCAGGCCTTCAAGATTTAATACACTGATTCTACTTAAAATATGACTAACCATATCACCACTCTTCAAAGAAATCATTAAGTATGAGCTTTAAAAGGAAAACCTCTTTTTTATTTCTACATAATATTTTTTAAAGGGAAGGATTGGGGGATACTGAAAGGGTGGCTTAAAACTACCATAATCAAAAAGGAAAAAAAGACAAAGAAAAAGCATAAATATAAGAATACATTTGAACACGTATCCCCATAAAGCAGTTAAATATCAAATACTTAAAATATATGACATATAATGATTTGTATATTAGGTACATGAAACACAGGAAATGTCTCAGCAATATTACATTCTGAAAGCCATTATTTGCTGATTTTACATTTTTCTGAAAGCACAGGATTCTAAACTCCTGAAAGGATTAATTCCTTATCCTCTGTTGTTGAATTCTAGCATCCTACCATGTATGCTAACAACACTCAACTGTTTACAACCACTAGAATCAACATCTTAGTTTTAAAACAACATTGTACTAGATAAGCAATAAACAAGCAATGCCTCCAAAATTCAAATCAATACAGACACTTCATCTATAGTTTCAAAATTCTAAATCTAATCATTACTACCACCCAGTACACTTGAATTATGTAAATCACAGTGCATCCCTAATATTCTTGGATGAAATATATAAAATTGTGCTGTGAGAGTATCTATTCTTGAAGCCTTCTCTAATCCAAAAAAACTTTAATTACAGTCAAAAACAACCCTTCCTGGAATACATTAAAAAAAGTTTTAAACCCTGAGAAACACACTGGTTCACTTGTTTCATTTCTTTTTTTTTTTTTTTTTTTTTTTTTTTTTTTTTTTTTTTGGTACCAGGATCGAACTCGGGTCCTTGCACTTGTGAGGCAGGTGGCAGAACCACTGAGCTAAATCCCTGGCCTTGTTTCATTTCTTTAGATATGTGTCTATCCCCTAAGTCAGATCAACACCCCTTGAAAATAACCTCTGAAAAGAAAGTATAATCCAAATTTGTAATCTCAAAAGTTTTAATGTTTTGGGGGCAAACCACTTTCAGGTCCCCCCCCCGTCTCTCTTAGACAGAAGCTTTCTTTCCTTCAATAAATTTTTCCTACTCTTATAAAAAATAGTTTTAATGTTTTAGTATTTCTTTTTAATAACTCATGTGTTTATTTTGTGACTTACTTTAATATGAAATACTGGAAATGCCAATGGCTTATAAAAACCTGATTTCAGATGTTATGCTTGTATATTATTTGACTGAAGAGAGATGGCAAAAATGTGTAGGAAGCTGACACTGGCAGATAATTTAAATATGTAATTCTGGGCTTTGGCTAAATTACTCAGATAAGGGCCACATGAAATAGTTCTGTCTAATGGGAATCAAAGAATAAAGGTCTCTTAACCTATATACCTATCATACTATCCAGGAATATATGATTATGGATCGAAATAGTAAGCTTCACACTGTGGGAGCTGCCAACCTTCAAAAGCATGCAAATAGAGGTCTGTTCTTTATTCTTAAATTCAAAAATATACACCTAGCATAATCTAAAAAACTGTGATGTATTTATGAAATAATGATAAACACTTCTGTGACCTAATTACAATATTCTAAAGAAGTAAACCCAGCATTGTAGCAACAAGGTTAACTGTAGTAAAACAAAATTAGTGCTCATGTGAACTCTCACAGAACAAAAGCTCAGTTCTTTCAGTACTTCCCTTAGTGTTACTCATTAATGACAAGTATTTTTTAAGAGTGAAATACTACCTATATCCTGCTTCAAATGTATTCATCATACTATATACCGTGTTCTATGTACATAAGTCTGCAGTCATAGAGTTTCATGATGCTAACCACCAAAATACTGTAATATATTTGGACACCTGCTTTCACACTGATAGAGTAAGTTATTATGTTAAATATGACATTGCTTTTTGACAGTTAAAATGGGCAACTTATAACACAGGCATCTCAGAGAAATTCTTTTAATCCCATCATTCATGATCATATTAAAAGATAAATATTTTAAGGACAACTAAATTTCCAGAATCCTGACATACACAAGGGAAAGTGAATAATGCTAAGAATTTTTATACATCATGATATTCAAGATTTGTGGTACCCTAAAAAGATATATTTTCTACCTTGTGGAGAACTATAAAGTTTTCATTGGTTCTTAGTGAAAATAAACACTTCCCTATCTACCACATTACTGAATAGCGGATTCATAATATCATTAAAGAATCACATTTCTAACTTCTTCAGTCTAACGCTCCCCCAACTGAGCTATTTCGGAGGCTGGTCAATTCTAACTTCTTTAAAAAGGTTCCTATAATTGGGATGTAAAACTGAAAAGGGGAAGATAAGGGTACAAAGATGAAGTTCTTTCATCACAGGAAGTAGGACTTTCAACACATCCTTCCTTTTTTTAATTACTAAGGCTTAAGACAATTGGGCAATTGAGAATCAGGCTCTCTTTCAAAGTTTTAAATATAAGTGTTCTGCAAGTTCAAGAAAAATGGGAGTTTTAGATATGACACAACGTTTTCTATCTCATAACCCATAACACTTGTGGCTCCCATATACGTGTTTGCTATACCTTCCACCTTTATTGGCCAAGCCATCCAAGAACTACTTGACTTCTGCTGCCTTCCTAATTCTCACACACGCATTCCGTAAAATTCTCTCTTCCCACCCTCTACAAGGCGTCTTCAAATTATTCAGAATTATCCTGGCCCTGTGAAGTGCGGAAGGCTTCGCCACCATCCTCTCACCGAAATACACACACGCCCACTCCCTTTCTTAGCTCACACACCCTGCTTCCCTCCTCGTCCCGCCCCCTCTGGTCGGAAGACCAGGTGGGGCGCGCAGTGGGAGGGTTAAGGACACAAAGCTTCTGTCCCGGCCGGCTCGCCGTCCCCTCGCCTCCGCCCAAGCAGTGCTACCCGCCCCCTTCCCCGCTCTTTACCTGCCAACAGGTTCTTAATTTCCTCGGGGAGGGAGTAGGGAGAGGAGGTGCTGCTGGGACTGGGCATGTTATCGCGGAGCGCTCAGGGAAAGGACCTATACTGAAAGGGTGACCGACAGGGAGGATTTGGCTGTGACCTATACTCGGGCTAGCGGTCCAAGGAAGGACAGCGGGGATACGAGTCCGGACACTGCCAGGCCGGGACTCATAACAAGGAAGTCACTGAATGTCGCTCCAGCCAGTACCAGCTGGACTCCTGACTCAGCCCTGGGAGAACGGGGCAGGGCGAGGAGTGGGGAGGTGGTGCCAAGGGCCTGAAAGAGCCAACTGCGCATGCCTATCTCCGTTTTCTCAGTCTCCGAGTCCCCTGGGCAAGCTACGCCCACCTTGCGTAACGAAGCGGGAGGAGGAGCAGCTATAGAAAAGGGGGTGGTCGGGGCTCAATCACCTGATTCGGCATCTGAAGCGCTCTGTCGCCATTTTGAGTACTGGTACCACAACAAACGTTGACCATTTCTCCGGAAACGCCGGAGATAATGTATCTGCAATGCTCAGAAGTTTTCTGAAAAAGAGGCCTTTTAGTTTAAGGATAGCCCCACTGACATTTAACACCTCTCCTGGTAACGCTCAAAGAAAATTTTTGCCACCCTAAACTATTATGGCCGCCTTTGTCCGAATGAATGAAGGTAATAAAGTTCCACCTTCCGCCAGTCCTCTGAGACTCCGGTCTAGAACTTCTTCGGAGAGTGTTCTTATTGGCTCTTACATTACTTTTTTTACCTAATTCTATACTTGGAATTACTGACTTTCCCCCTATAACTAAGAAAAAAAGAGTTTTAGGCCCTATATTTTGGAGAGGAGAAAAAGTAATACAAGGCTAAATAGATGTTAGGCACCACCGTCCATCTACAAAGAAAGATAAGTCGTCACTGGTGGTAAGACTAAATTTAAAAGCCTGTTCACTCTAAACCCAAAAAGACACGTTCCGGCCCCTTTAAAGGTCGCGCGAGGGCGCGCGCGCGCGCGTGTGTGTGTGTGTGTGTGTGTGTGTGTGTGTGTGTGTGTTTGTGTATAGTGACGATAAATACTATATTCAACTGTTAAATCACTCAGAACCTAGTATGTGCAGTCACATTTGTCATCGAGGAAAATAAAGACACCGGAGCCACTGAAGAATAAAGAAGAGAGGCTGATAGAAGTTTTCAGATTGGATCTGCAAGAAAACAGTATTTCATGAATGTTCACCGTGTATTTATTAAAAATGAATGGAAACAAGGCACATCATTTTCAGGGCCACAGATGGATGTCAGCTTCTAGCCTTTGCCTACATTTCCCTTAGTAGAGATAGAGACTATTATCTGTTATCTTTCCAGATGCTACTTTCTACTTTGAACATTGTATCAAGGCTCAGCCAAAATGTAAATTGTTTATTCCTCTACCCTATAACCTCTAAATCAATGGTCCTTATACTTTATACTTGTTTGTAATACAATCACAGAGAGAACCTATTAGATTGTAGATGCTAGCCCTAGATGTTCTAGTTCAGTCTTTAAAACAATCCCTATGGTTCAATGCAAGATATCCTAAGATTTCATTTTGAGAACCACTTTACTATTACCAGCTCCTACAGAGCACAAAATTTGTCACACAATTTGTTTTATCCCCAGCTAGAACCCTAAACCCAACATAGAGTAATGGCTCTATTAATATTTCAACAAATTTCAGGTGTTGGAGGTGTAGCTCAGAGCATGTGTGTAAGCATGTGCAAGGTCCTAGATTCAGTCCTGCTATGCACATACACACACACACACACCCACATTTTCTCAGATGCCACTGGTAAAAACTTAAGTACTCAAATGGAGTATGACATCTTTGTATAATTCTCTTCAGAGATAATACCAAACACTGTGAAATAAAAGTTAAGAATACTTAGATGCCCATGTTTTACCTCACAAAACAATAACACTTTACAATTGAAATAAAACATGCAAAATAATAATGAGAAAGACAACCCCAAAACAAATATATTCTCCCAAATGCAATCCAAAATTCCTATTCAAAATGTGATAAATTACTGAAAGAATTCTGAAAATTAGAATTATTTTTGGTGGAGTTATGGTGATTTTACAAAATAGGTTCCTCCTACTTCAAAGAATTGAAAGCTATTATTCTCAAACTATGATATTATCTACTTTCCTGGATAAGGAGGAAACTATTTCATGGATGTTTTATATTAATGAGGATTCCTTCTCTCTTTACAGTTAGTTAACACATGCAACTCTCTGACTCATCATGTTTGTTTGTTTTTTTAATTAAACCTGGTCTCCAAATGTCCTAATCCTTTGTTGCCTTCTGATAGAACTGGCCACTTTTTTATTCTTGTCTCATTTATTTATTTATATTCCATTCATTGGACAAAGGAATATCCTCGTATCAAATAGCTTTCTGGAGTGGATCAAATGGACAGTGTCTACACTGCTCATTATGACAAGTCATTCTTGTTAATGAGAGACGGGAAACTATTAAGATTACTTTAAAATATATAGCACCCAGTAGTCCAAATAAAAAAGGGAATAACATTGGCTGGGGATTTAGCTCAGTGGTTCTGCCGCCTGCCTCACAAGTGCTAGGACCCACCTGAGTTTGATCCCCAGTACCAAAAGAGCAAGAAAGAAAAGAAAAGAAGGGTAGTCAGGCAGGCAGGCAATAACAGAAAATGGGCTTTTGTATAAAACACACTTCCCCTTTTTAGGAAAACATTCTCAGACTTAGGTTCATGATGAATTTAATTGGGCAATGTGTTTGTATACTTTATCATTTTTACTGTTTATTGTTAAAGTTACTGAAATTTTAAGAGAGAAATAAAGAGAGACTAAAAGGGTTATATTTTTATTTCTTTTCTTTCTAAACATTACCAAAACAAAAACTAAGAAAGAAATCAAGTCATACTTTATATTCTTTAATTAGTCACATTAAGTTAAAAATAATAATAATGAATGTAACTTTAAATTTAAACCACAGACAGGTAGTGGCCTCCCTACCATTCCCCAAAATGAAACTAGATTTCAGGAAATTTTCCTGTTTCCTCTTCTCACAAGTAGATCTTCTAGTTCAAAGATACATATGTGTCCTTATAATTAAAGCTAAACGCCTTCCTATAACTTTCAAAATTAGTTTGGAGCACTGAGTATTTGCCCATAGGCCTAAGTTTAAAAGAATCAAGACAAGTATTAAAGAAAAGTACACAGGGACCAATACATAATTTACAGTATTTCTCTGCCTGTTTTATCTTCATTTTTGCTTATTTTTCAGAGGCACGTGGAAGACAGATTATACTTATGTGTTGTATTAGTTATGTATCACTGCATAACACAATTTAGTAACTTAAAACAAACCATTTAGTATCTTACACAGATCTGGCTCAGGGTCTCCCCTGAGCCTTCTGTCAAGAGAAAGGTGTTGGGCGGGGGGATTTAGCTCAGTGGTTCTGCCGCCTGCCTCGCAAGCACAAGGTCCTGAGTTCGATCCCAGGTACAAAAAATAAAAAGAGAAAGGTGTTAAAGTCATCTGAAGACCAGATCACGGCTAGAGGGTCTGATTTGGAGATAGCTCGCTCACTTACAAGACTAGAGTCCTTTATTCCTCTTCAGCTGTTGGAAAAAATCTTCAATTGCCCCTGGAAACATAGACTTCTCTACAGGGCTGCTAGAATGTCCTCATTACATGACAACTGGCTTTTCTAGAGCAAATGATCCAAGAGATAGAGTAACCAAGGCTGATTTGTTAGTAAAGAATGGATTAAATAAAAGAAACAATTCAAACTGCATTACTTTGCATTAAAAAAATTTTAGCTGGGGATTTAGCTCAGTGGTTCCGTGGCCTGCCTTGCAAGTACAAGGACTGGAGTCCAACCCCCGGTACCAAAAAAAAAAAATTTTTTAACCACTATCTTTCAAGTCATCTAGTAATGCCTCCTTAAGAGTTTTTAGAAGGAAGCGTTGTCTTTATTTTCTAAATTCTTGTATTTTTAATTTGAATCTTCTAGAGCTATAAGTACGAGTTTATCATTGTGTGGCAGTAAACAAGAAAAAATTGTATTTTCACTGGAATTTATTTATATGAAAGCATTACCCTTAAAAGTGAACTCACCCAGAACCAAAAAGTTCTGATGAGTGCAGCTCATGATTTGAAGTTTTAGAACTTCTTTTTCCTGTGGTTCCAGGAGCTGAACCCAGAATTTTGCACATGCTAGACAGGTGCTCTACCACTGAACTATATCCTCAGCCTAGCTCGTAATTATTAATTGTATTAGTATAATTTATTAAGTTAGTAAGATAAGAAAGACATTCATTTTTTCTTGCTCCCCATCTCATTTGCATACACAAAACATATAATCATGCACTTTGATGTCATGGCCAATCATTTTAATGTAAGAAAACTAATTTAACAGGGAGTAGATTTGAGTTATTAACAAGATACTGTATGTCTTTAAGATTCTATGAATTAGGAAGATGAGAGAACTGTTCATCCCATTCCAGACTTATCAGAGAATGAGTTCCTGTTCTCTTCTCCCTTCAGCTGAATTGAATTCCCTTTCCAGGTTCGCAATACTCAGAGGCCTCACCGTGCTAAGAGCTCTGCCACTGAACTACACCCTGAGCACTACCCATAAGATCAGCATTGATAATCTGACTCTAACCTATCCTATTTCAAAATGACTGAAATTCTTCTGCTTGGCCTAAGGCCAAGTTCTCATCTTGCCTTTACTTTTACTTTTTAAAGAGGAACACAATTATCTTGATGACATTTGAGCCCTCACGAGTACGGCCCTGCCTCACTCTTACAGTACTGACTTAAAGCTTGCGTTATAGTCTGTGTGAATCTCCAGAGAAGAAAGGAACCCAAATCCCTGTCTTGTCTCCTGTGACTCATCAAGCTTACTCTTGAAGGAACATGGTAAAAAAATGCTTGTTCTTCATTACAATCTAATATTTAATGCAGAGCCCCTCCTTTCCATGCAAAATATTTTAATCCTCTATATTTTGGCGAGGTTACATAAAAAGATAAGAACTTTTAATTCTTGCACTTTAATTTTTTTCATCAGAATCACTCAAAAGCATAATCGAGAGACCTTGAAAATTCCATTTTATTGTTGGCTTATAACAGAGTTAGATAAAGTTATCCTTCAGCTTATGTAACATGCAAATTTAGAGTCCTCCAAGCTTGACTCTGACTTGCAAACCCCAAAATTCACCAATAAGACACTCAGAAAGTGAACAGGTAACTATCTCTCTTGCACCTTGTTTATGTTGGTTTGAGAAACTGTGCCTTCCAGTATTTGAATTAAACACCCTTCAGCTTTGGGTGAATGATAATTCAGACAATATTTTAGAATTTATATATCCCAAAGGGAAGGTAGGCTATATGGACCTTCTAAAAAAAAATGATTTGAGGACTAGCAGTGTAAAGTAAGCAGGGTGTTCCTGGATGTATGTAGTATTCCCTGCTCTTTCTTATGATATATCTGGTCCCTACAACATCCTAAACAACATTTAATGAAAAGATAGTATCCTAGAAAAATATAAATGAAAAATATAACTGCCTTATTAATTAAAGTTTGGAAGTCTCAGATTTGGCTTTTCAATAATAATTGGCTAATATATACTACTTACTCATACGAATTATTTTGTTACAAGAATATTTTTGTTTTGTTATTGCATCAGTTAAAACATGAAGTTAGATGAAACAAGACTTTCTAATACACTTCTAGAGATCCCTTTATAGCTAGATTGTCAGAGGTTCTAGAACATTAAATAATTAAAAAAACAAATCTGCTTTTTTCCCCCTATCTAAAGACAAAATAGTAAATTCCGATGAGAATCCTGCCTGTTATTATAGTGTACCTATTCTCACCAGGCAATTTCAAAATACCAAGCTGTCTTCAGCAACAGTAATTTAGTGGGTTTGTGCTTAATATATTCATGAAGGGCTTTGATGGATTTGCTAACCATAAGCAGCTGTTAACATTAAATTGCCATTTAACTTTTTTCAGTGACTTTCAAAGTTGTCAATATTAAACAGCAGTGTTTTACAAATGACTAGTCTAAGACCAATAACAATAAAATTACATAAAAGTAAAAGGCTCAACCAAATTCTCTCTTTTTTTTTCTATAGTATTATAGTACTGAGAAGACAGGAAAACACATTTTTACAAGACTTTCAATACTGCCTTTTGTATTTGCCTATACTTTGCATTGTATATTATTACTAAAGTACTCAAAATTCTCCCATCTCTTCCTCCACCCACTCCATTTAATTTTTAAAACTTTTTCCTATCTCATCCATGAAATATGTGTCCAGTCACATTTTGTAATACAAAACTGTTAAACCTCATTACCAAAGGTAAGATTTTAAGACACTTTTTACTTAAATATCTTTTTATTTTTCATCTTGGATAACTACTTTAATGTAGTTTTATAGTCTGAATTTTGGTGTGCAGATAAAATCAGTACTGTTGATGCCTCCCAAGCCTTCCCAGTTTGTAGATTTCCCCAGACATGTTTATGGACACCAAGAAGAACATCATGCAATCTACCTAGCACGTGCATGTGCTTTGCTGCCTTTCAGCCCATTTGTTCAACATTATAAAGGCACATTGCTATGTACTATTGGGAACCTAGAGTCCTTCTTGTTTAAGTTCTTTGCTTTGACCCTAAAATCATATTTATCACTTCAAACATTGTACCACTCCCAAAAGCCATATATAAGAGAATTAAAGGCTGACAAGTCTGATTTAACTTCACCGAGCTTGCTTTATTTTTCTGAGTATTTGATTTTACTGTTTAAATAGTCATCTTCATTATTTTCAGAAAGGTAAAAAATGTCTTGTATTTTTATGCAGTTCTGTCAAACATATAATTATTAAACTTTAACTTACTAGAACACAAAAAAGGACTTCCTGAATATTTCCCAAATTATATTCTTTCTCTTATTATACTTGCCTGCTACACACTAAAAGAAGATATTCCAAATAAAATATATCTATGTACTTGCTGGGGAAAATAATTCTCAGATATATGAACATTTTCAGGGAAATATTTGCCTTTCAAAAGCAGAAAAGCAGGCTGAGGATTTAGCTCAGTGGTTGAGCCACCTGCCTTGTAAGCACAAGGACTAGAGTTTGATCCCTGGTACAAGAGAAAAAGAAAATAAAAGCATGCTGGCCACCTTAAAAGTCACCTGAGGAAAACGCTTTTGCTTATACATTTCTATACAGAAAAATATATATCTATAATGCCTGTACTTTCATGACAATACCTAAATGAATTAAGAACTATTTGCACCATATATCAATATGATAAGGCCAAATGTTTTCAAAGTCATTCAAATAACATTTTTTAAAGTTTTATTAGCCAGGCATAGTGGCATGTTTCTCACAGTCCCAGCTACTAGAGAGGCTGAGGCAAGAGTATCATGAGATCAAGGCCATCCTGGGCGACATGGTAAGAACCCACTTCCCCCATTTCAGATAAAGAATTTTTTAAAGTTTTACTTATTTAAACAAAATAGTAGCATGTCTGAAAGGAAAAATATATTTCAAAATAATAGACAAGAAAATTAAAAATTATGTAGCACAGTGGCTGCAGAAGAAAATCACTTAAATATAATCGATGTTAATTAGATGAAGTTGACAAAATTAATTCAGTATATGATCTATAATAGGACAAATCTTAGCTAATATTTTAAACAATTTCCTCAGGCAGATAATAAAGTGTCTATGCCTTTCTGGATATTTTATGTGTTTAGCTTTTATGCAGTGCTTTTGTTTCTGTTTCATAACTGAAAATATAAGAAACTGCCAGGTGTTGTGGCGCACACCTGTAATCCCAGCACTAGGGAGGCTGAGGCAGGAGGATCGCTGTGACTTTGAGACCAGCCTGGGCTACATAGTGAATTCCAGGTCAGTCTCAACTACATAGTGAGACCCTGTCTCAAAAAAACAAAAAAACAAAAAAATAGCTTGAGAAGCACTAATATAAATGACTAAAATCAATAGATACTCCTTACATTCAGTTAAACTAACAACCTACCAATGTAGACTAGCCATGACTAAATCAAGTCAATCAAATCTTTGCCATCCAAAACCAACCATAGAATGATCTCAAATTCTGTCTCTTCCATCTGTCCTTTTCTTCTTCCTTTGGTAATGTCTATGAGCTCCCCATGAATGGTGCAAGGAAGTTTCCAACTTTCTATCTACACTTTTATATGTAACCAAACATAGTAGTTGTTACATAGTTGTTGGCTGCATGATGAATAAATGTTTTCTAGCAGTACAATAACCATAGATGGAAGATAAGACCATGAAAGGGAAAAATATGAAAACTCTACTATATCACTTAGCTATTGCCACAAAAATGAAGCATAACAAACTCTCAAAATTCACTACCTTAACAATAATATATTTTCAGAAATCTGTAGATTGACCATGGATTGACAAAAAGTTAACTGATGTAGGCCAAACTCAGCTAGGGCAACTCAGCTGTATAATGCATGAATCTTCTCTCAGGCATGTTCTTAGGACAACAGAAGTGCAAGTGAGCAGGCACAGCCAGAAGAGCTTTCCAAACCTTTCAGTGCATTGCAACTGCTAAAATCTCACAGGCCAAAGCAAGGCACATGATCAATTCCAGAGCCAAGAGCTGGGAAATTCTCCTTAACTATATGTATTGAAAAGGCATGGCAAAATTATTGGAAAGTATAGTATATGAACATGCAATCTTATGTCTGGGTAGGGAGTGAAGAGTTGTAACAATTGTTCACTCTACTACACTGCACTAGACTGAATAATGACCCCCCAAATTTCCGCATTCTAAACCCCAGAACCTATGAAAATGTTGTCATACATGGCAAAAGGGGCTTTGTGGAAATGAGTAAAAATCTTGAGATAGGACAGTTATCCTGGATTACCCTTGGTGAGCCCAATATAATAGGCAAAGCCCCTTGTAAGAAGACAGAGTCCTAATATGAGTGCTTATGAGAATCAGAGAAAAAAATGTGGCAAGAAACACACAGAGGGACTTTAAGGTGTGTACTGATGTTTTTGAAGACAGAGGGGCCCAAAGGTATGCAATGCAAATGGTCTCCAGAAACTAGAAATGGCAAGAGAGAATTCTCCCCTAGCACCTCTACAAGGAACACAACCCTGCTGTCACCTTGATTACAGCTCAATGAAACCCATTTTGAACTTCTGATTTTCAGATTGCAGCATAATAAATGCGTGTTGTTTTAAGCCACTGAATTTGTGGTCATTTGCTACATACAACAGCAATAGGAAACTAATATGCCTAGCTATAAAATGTACAAACTGGACAAGATTTCTAATCAATAGAACCAGCATATGTAATCACACTACTAACTAAATGGCATTTAGTTAGAATAGTCCAACAGGACTAGTCTTACAAACTATATAAATACTTGTGACTTTAGTTTACTTATTAATCTATATAATTACTAGATAGTTCTTCATACATCAAACATATGTTCCATCAAAATTTACTGAGACTTTCATTCCTGAACTTTTAGCTTAAGTGAATATAGTTTTGTTTTTCATTTCTGTTGAGACATGGTCTCACTATGCATTGCAGGCTGAACTTGAGCTCAACTGTGTAGCCCCAAATGACCTCAAATTCATAGTGATATCCCGACTTAGCCTCTTGAGTTCTGGAATTACAAGCATGTACCATCATGCCCACCTTATAGTTTGACAACTCATATTTCAAAAGATAGGAATTATGGTAGTCCAGCCTTGATTAATTCCCCTAGAAATTTCCAAATTTCTTTCCAATTGCCAAAATAGTTTTATTTTTTCCTTTTTTATGCTTGGAATAAAATCTCTCTGGATGGAATTCAGAAACATTTCAAACAAAAATATATAATTTAAAAACTGAATTGTACAGTGCTTATTTGGGAAACTTTAAAAAAATCATGTTGTGTTTTTTTATAAAATGTATAACAGCAACCTAAACTTCACTGTTTTACGAGATCTGCTTTTTAGCAGTGTTGGTATCTATTTCCACAAGGTAGTTTTGTATTTTCGTTGAAAATTATTTTTAATTGTTTATTTTATTGATAAAAGCCTTTGAATGCAGTACCTAGATTATGGTAATTCTCTGTAAAAAAAAATTGCCACATAGGAGTTACCTGTATGTTAGGTAGATGAGAATTATTCAGTGTCATCATAGTGACCTCTGCTAGCTCATCACACACTCAGAGTACGCCTTTATTATTTTAAAATTTGTAAAGCTTCATCTATAGGAACTTAATAGTGGAATTTTTCAATACTATATTTTCCACTATTTGTAGGATTTTCTGCCTTTATGTGATTGCTTTAAGAAGCAACAAATCAGGAAGCCATCATAAAATTCAGATGCAGCAGCCATTCTTACTGCCAGGGTTAAATTGTTATCTGGAGATATATAAATGAAAGTCTACTCCTAAAATGCATCTACTGATCATCTTGAGTCAGAAATGTATCCTTTTTTTCCTTAATGCTTTAACATCTTTACCACGTGGGGCAAACATATTCAATTTCTTCTTTTTACTGATACACATAATCATAAAACATGTAATAAATATGAAGCACTTATTGTTTCTCTACAAATATTCACTCCTGTTTTGTTAAACTGTATTAAATTCCATGGAAGTGGATACTACTTAAGTAACTAGATACAAACTTTTAAAATAAGAAAAAAGATTTTTCTCCAGTGCTGGAGATTGAACTCAAGGTTTTATGCATACTAGGTAAGTGCCCTACCACTGAGTCACATCCCCAACCCTTTGGTCAATTCTTGATATAAATAATTTCAATAATACAAACATGTACATTGATTACATGAATTATTTTAATTTTTTAAAATACTATGGAAACTAGTATTGTGTATTTTGGAGCTACACTGAAGTATTCTCTAGGAATAAGGAAATTTGGGGAATAAATTTTCCCTTTGAGAATTAAGCCAAGAAATCAACACATAAGAGGGTAAAACAGATATATATGACCACTTGAAACAGACAGAAAATCTATCCCCTTGGTCTATAAGATTTGACTATAACCTGATTAAATATGAAGACCTATGGGTTCAACCAGGTGGTCAGCTATAAAAGAACAGAAAAGAGAGAAGCATTGACAGCATTCATCTAAATACTACTGAGGGAGGAGAGATTATTAGCCAGGAACTTTTTTATAATTGGTAAAACAAGATTGTTTAGAAGTGGATGGGACTAATCCTGTTGAGAAGGAAACATAAATATTTAAGGTACATGAATGAGAAGGGAAAATCTATAGCATAGATTTCCTGTGCTGGGATCCAAAGCACAGATAAAGAAATTGACCTTCGACAGGGAAAGACATCCCTTCTGTCCTGACACAGGGGCAACAGGGCTGGTTGAGAATAGACATATATAGGTTTGGAAGGAGTCAGAGAAACCTTTGCTGTTTTCTCCAATGCCAAGGTGCCATATTTTGAGGTAGAATCCTAAATGCACTCATTGTTAATGCATTAACAATGGGTCTCAGGTATAGAATCTACTTTGCTAACTAAAAGAGTATTATATGATCAACTGAAATAGCAAAGAAAATGTATTAATCTAAAGTTAACTGAGATTGAAATGAGTCTATAAACATTCTTAATAAAGTCTTCTTGCACTTGAATTTTTGTGCAAAATACTTGGGTGAGACAGTGTTAATAAAAAAATTGAAAAGTTGTAAAATTCTTTCACATGAAAAATCAAAAGTGTTCTCTAATGAAGGATGATTAATTTATATGTAAATTTAAAGTGGAATTTTCCAATGTAAAGTATTTTCGGAGGACAAAATCAAAGAGATTTAAAACAATTTATTTGTACCATATTTCTAAGGTTAATTCTCTTAGGTTGCTTTTATTTTTTTTTAATTCTTCCCTCAATATTTTCCAGCACTTCCTATAATAACAGAAACTTTAAGAAGGTTAATATCACTTTCTTAATGAAGATTTGGAAGCAGTTTGCCTGGTCCTTGTTCCTTTCCCTGCATTACTGGTTAGAGTGCAACTTGGATAAAGAAATCTGAGATGGAAATACACAACCATCCAAGGTTTTCTTGAAAGTGCTTCAAAGTTGGCCAGGACCATTTTTATTTGAGCTATTATGTCCCATACACAGAATACAGAATATACCTACCTGTCCATGCTGAAACTGTTAGCAAGGTATACTGAATCATTAAGTTACTATTCTAAAATTAAACATGAACAATGTAATTGACTGGCCTACAATTGATTTGTGGAATAGACAAACATTCCCTTAGAAAATACCTTTTTTTTTTTTTTTGAAACCAGGGATCAAACTCAGGACCTTGCACTTGTGAGGCGGATGACAGCACCAATGAGCTAAATCCCTGGCTGAAAATAACTACTTTTAAAAAGATGCAGAATTGCTTGTTTTTAATTATTTAATTTTAAATACTTATATGAAACAATCTCATACAAAAAAATCAAACTGATATAAAGTAAAAGGTACTATCTTTTCCCTTCCCCAGTATTATTTCTCTGGATTTTAATAGGTATTTTCAAGATGTATACTAAAAGGTTTGTACCAATTTAAATTCCACTGTTCTTAAATTAACAATAGTTATAAGCAAATGTAGTAAATAACTTACTCATTTGCTCAGAGTGTTTCCATATTTATTGGCTATTCATCTAATTTAGCTTCAATGCCTTGTTATGAATTCAAGAAACTAATTTCTAGTTTTATAAACCTAAAAAAAAAAACACACTTTATGGTGCTCGACAGTAACTGCAGTGTGCTAGGACTTGAACTTGAACTTCCATCTTATGTTAATATTTTCTAACCACTGACTTATACTTTGAGGCTAATTAGTTCCAACTTAGTATATGTGCTACTGAAGTGGGCACTTCGACTAGTTTTTTTTGGTTTTTTAAAATGACACCTACAGGGCTGGGGATTTAGATCAGTGGTTCTGTTGCCTGTCTCCCAAGTATAAGGTCCCAAGTTTGATCCCCGGTACCAAATAATAATACTAATAATAAAACAACACTTATAGAACATTATTAGGAAACTTTTGAATATTCAGAAATTGATAAGCATTGATATAAGCTACTATTCTTTTTTTTTTTTTTTTTTTTTTTTTAAAGACTGATGTGGAACTCACTATATAGCCCAGGCTGGTCTCGAACTTGCAGCGATCCTCCTGCCTCAGTCTCCTGAGTGCTGGCATTACAGGCATGCCTAGCTGACTAAGCTACTATTCTTGTTACCTCATTTGTACTCTTAGAATAAAAGTCACATTTATTACTAATTTGTATCCCTTCTCATTTGAGACTCATTAGCCAATAGTTATGGAAACTAATAAAAGAATCCCCTAAGAAAAGGCACAGCACACTTGAAACAATGCAGTTCTTCTACACTGGAGACTGGGAAATGCTTTATCCTCAGTTTCACATCTCATTCTAAAATCTCTATAGTACATGGGTAGTCAGTGTTTAGTTGTACATTATTATTTAAGAAACAAAACACAACTCTAGTGTAGACTGTTCTGACTCTGACATGCCCAATTTTGACCTCAATTGCAACAGTCACTCAATAGAGTATCAAGAAACTAGATGAAGTTTATGTAAGGATTAATGTTACAGCTTTGCCTTCCTATAAAAGCCTGATGACCCAAACTGTCTCCCCTAATGTCCCTTAGGCTATCAAACTATGCCCACTGTTCTCATCCACGTTTTAAAAGAGGGTCCTTCTGGGCTAGGGATTTAGCTCAGTGGTTCCACTGCCTGTCTCGCAAACGTAAGGTCCAGAGTTTGAAAAAAAAAAAAGAAAGAAAAAAAAGAGGCTCCTTCCCGGCTGCTGTTACCTCTTATGTTCGCATTCAGCTTTTAGAAGACTGACTTAGGGTGGGGATTTATAGTACAGGCACAGACACTTGGCTGAGTAAGCACTTATAATCATCACTAAAGAGGTCCTTATAAGATTAGTAATTCGTAGGCTGGGGGCTCAGCAGCATAGCACCTGCCTGGCAAATGCAAAGTCCTGAGTTCGATCCCCCATACAAAAAAAAAAAAGATTAGTAACACATGTATAACCATGCAGCTGGAGGGATGAGATTCAAACCCAGATCCTCCAGCTCCACACACCAGGATCTTTTAAAGTCTGACACTAATAGTACTTGTAACTCTGTCTCTCCATCTGAATTGTAAGCTCTCTGAGATAGGGAGTATGTCTTTGCAACTCTGTAATTCCACAATGTCTAGTACTGTGCTTTGTGCATAATAGCTGCCCAGGTTCTCTAAGGAACGAATAAAATAGAAAATGTGGAATTTGATGATTCTAATATAGTTCTCTTACACCGCTCCTTTTTTACTATCAGCCACCTTCTTAACTCACTGGTACAGATTACAAACTGCAAACAATCCACAAAAAAGAAGCCACAGCTGTCACAGAGCTCTGAGGCTACCTTGGCTGAACTGCAGTGGAGGAGTGAAAGCTGTAGAAACACCACAGGACAAGCTGGCTAGCACAGGCCAATACTTGAGAGTCAACAAGAAATATGACAACAGTCTGAGCTTGTTTCTTCACGACCGTGATAGTTTTGTTTAAGCTGCAAGCATCTTAGCCCTTCAAGCATTACTACCCTAATATTTATTGGGCAATAACAATTGCTAGATGCAATTCACAATGTTGAATCAGGCATCATCTTTACCCAGGAGATGTGTAATTTAAACTCTGCAGGCCTACAGAAACATAAAGAGGAAAGAAAGCACCCCCTGCATATATCCAATAAATGGGGCAGTCTTCCTCCAGTGTGTCAAAGCACTTGTAGACCCTGAATTAGCCACTCGGAGAGGATGCATTAACACTTCTCTGACTAACAATGGCACATAACGTGACTTCCAACGTAGAACACAAGTTAGCATAGCTTCTAAATGTTTATGATGTGAGATCAAAATGTAGCCAAGTTGATCCTAGTAAAAAAGAACTTTAAAGTGCTGGAAATATGAATCGCCCCTCTCTTACTACATCATCTTCTGCTCTCTGAAATGTGCCTCTTTACAGGGCTCCATGTCAATGGATTTCAGGTAATCTCTGCTCAACATTTATCTGGCAATGAACCAATTAAATTCATTACATTTCAAAGTTATTTTTATGAACCCGTCCTTAGGCCGCGTGGCAGGCTGAGAGAATGCAGCAGCAGACAAACTGGCTGTGCCTCCCGCAGTTATCCGGTTGAGCGCTTGTTACTGTTACTGCCTCCGCCCCTCAGTCAGAAGTGCGCTGGGATGGAGGCGCCAGCGGTTCTGACTTGCACGCGCGCCCTCCGGACACTAGCACTCTGCTGGAGGCTTTGCAGACGCATTTCCATAACGCCCTCTGCTTCCTCCTGTGGTGGTGGCCCGACACTGGGCTTCCGAGGAAGGTACAAAGAAACTGTTAAATAAGTTTCCTTGAATTTGCTTCATCAGTGTCTCTCCAAATGAATATCTTAAGAGAAATACAGATTCTGCTGACTGAGGAAAATAAGGTTATGGTCATCTCGGAGAAATATTCTTGTTGCCGGGAAAATGCTTTCTTTGAAGACCTAATTTTGACTTGATCCCGAACTTCACCCTACAGATAACTGTGACTCAGGTTCTTCCATTTTTTGCTAATATTTTGTTTGTGGTATCTAAATGCTGAAGAACCCAGTGGTCTTATATTTTGAGATGGTATATGGAAAAAAGAAGATGAGGAGAAAGTAAAGATTTCCATTCTTCGTGAGTAGTTTGGGATCCATTGTCACCTGCTCAAAAACAGAAAACAAATGAAAAAGTACCTTCCTGTAAATCAAGCTGCAATTTAAAAAGTAGCTGTTTTGGAAAAATCAGATAACTTTTCTTCATATCAGATTACTCTAATTGTGTAAATCCATAAACTGAAAGATAACCCAAATTCTGGCTTATTTGATTGAATGGTGTGGACAAATGCCATAACTGGGGGGCTGCTGAAACGTGTGGAAGCAGATCCCTTTCAAAGTTCAATGCTTCCTCCTTCTCCACAACAACCAACTTACTCTGCAGTTTTCTCCTTTCCATCCCCCGTATTTTCCTCTCATACAACCAGGATCTATTTGTGACGCCGTTCATCCAGTTACTGAAATTAAAAAGCAGCACACAGGTGCTAGCAAGATGAATTAGAGTTGTCACTCAAAAAGTCAGAGAAATAAAGACGTTCCAAATATGTTAGATGTTCTGCAGGATCTGAATAAGGTTAAATTTCATGCCACCTGGTGATAGACTCATTCCAAAGAGAAAAAGACACATTTCACATTGGGATTCAGTGTCTTTAATATCACATGCACTTAAACAGAAATGGAGTCTTTTCCATTTTCCAGTTCAGAAACTTCAAGGTTTGGACATCATATTTTGTAGTCAAAGGGATAAGGGAAGCACTAATGGAATCAAAGGGGAGAGCCGATCAACACAAAAGCTGTTGGCCAAGAATACCAGAAACAAACACCACGCCTGCACTGAGAGAGAAAGAGGCCTAAGTATACTGGCCTTTCAGTGCCTTTCAAAGAATCATAGCCTCTGTGAAATGAGGTTGAATGAAACCTGTTGTATCAGTGGCTAAATCTGAGGAAGACTTAAAAATACCTGTTTCTGGTTTATAGAAAGTGCAGTAGTTAATTGGCTACCAAAGAGGTATATGGAGTTTCCTCCATGTATGTTAATATCATTGAAAATAAATATGTACTTCAGTGATTTTCTTACACAACTATAATTTCCTGTTTTAAGAATCTTTTAAATATTTAATGATTTGATTTACTTGGACTCCAGCAACTTGAAAATTTTCTCAGTGTATAAGGTTATAATTTTTCATTAAGATAGTCATTGTTTTAACCATACATGGCTGGATGTTCTAAAACTTCTTCCTGAAATAACGAGTTGGTTTTAGATTTTTACTCAAGTGCTGTAAGAAATTTTCCTCATACTTGCTATATAAATATGTATGGCTGACATTTTTGTTTCCTTTGGTCCTTATTATATTTTTACTCTATTGTTTTGTAATAGATTGTATAATAATTGTACCTTTTGAACTTCTGAAAAATAGTTATTTTTATTTTAAAATAATACAGGTATGTATGTAGTTTAAGAAATAAAACATTACAAAAAGTAGTCCATTATCCCATACTACCCCAGTCAAACTATTCCTGGTTCTTTATGGTAATTTTTAATTCTTTGAGATCTTTATTTTGGAGTTTACATCCATTTTCTAAATAATGGACTTATGCAGTTATTTCTTAGTTTTTTAATTTTAAATTTTTTTTTCTGTTTTACCTCTAAACACATCCTCAAACACACACATTTCTTTCTCCTTTTCTATCTTTCCAATATAATTAATTATATGTTTAAGCAAATCCATAATCAAAGTTTACATGTTTATGAGTTTATAACTATTATTCATAACTGTTGTGGAGTATATTATAATCGCATTTCTTATACAACTTTATTTCTTGAGAGTTTATAATATCCCCTCTTCCTCCTCCTCTTTGCCTATTCTGTATTCTTCAATTCACTCCCCTCATTAATAAAACACCTCATGTAATCTATTAATTTAATTTTTTTCTTGGGAACTTCTCTATGGACTTCTCTGTCCTGTTACAGTCTGGACTAGTTGTTTTCTAGGTTACTGGATAACCTGCCTTTCCGGGACTTCCCTTTGCCATCATCCTAGGAATTCCTTTTGATTCTCTTTTGTTAGCTGTCTTATCTTTTTTACTCTATATTTTGTGCTTTCCTTTTTCTTATTTTATTTCTTTTGTGTGTGTGTATACATGTGCACATGCTCTGTGCTGGGGGTTGAGTCCAAGGCCTCATGCACACTAGGCTCCCCCTGCAGCACCTGCTTCCTCATTCCAATGGAGCATACTCTCTCATACTGGTGCAGGGGCAGTAACTCTGTTGAGACTTTACATATCTCAAAACATATTGCCCTTGTTTCAAGGTATAGGATTTTATTTTGGCAGGTATTCTCTTAGAATTGTTGCAGCATTTTGACACTGTTTTATAGCTTTTAGTATTTAATAGGAAAACTAAGGGCCAATAGAGCCAGGGCAGAAATTCTGACCTTCATCCCAAGAACATTCTCCTATAATACCCAGCATTTCTATAATACAGTGGGGGGGGTAAAATGAAACTAATTCTAGTAGTACTTGTAATTTGATAACGGGCTCGTGTAGATTTAAAGCTTGAGTCAAAGAAGTTATAATGGTAAAATAATCAAAACAAGTAGTTAAATTGAGGATCAGGATTTATTAAGTCTAATTCATAACTGCTCCTCTACTTAATGTATCAAATAGGTACCAAGCCCAAACATTTCTGGGGCTCCAGAAATTGGGTGTTGAAATACACTTCTCCATCAGCTACTTATATTTCTGTACATCTTACCAACAGAAACACTGTTCTGTTTCAGATTATCTTTTCACAGATGTATGAGTAGAAAACAGCCATGGGAGATATAAAGATCTAAATCAAAGGGCAGGTAAACGTTCAGAGATACAGTACTGCCTCCTCAAGCAAAAGGAAGACACACTTACTGTCCATTATAAGTGATTTGTGTTCTCTAAAATTAGGGTTGCTCACCTGTAACACTCTCCATTGCATCAGCAAATAATGCCTGATTCTCTTCACATAGTCTGGAGGAGGCTGAGGTTCAGGGAACTGGCAAATACTGATACTTTTTGTGGCTACTGCTAATACTAGGAGTAATAAACTGTTCTGTGTCTCTAATCCAGGTGTATTATGTCTGCAAGCACCCTTAAAACTGTGGCAGACTAACTTGTTAGCTTGCAGATAGGATAACATTTCAGACTCTGAGTTTTTTAGAGAAGTATTTTAAAAACATATACAGTAAAAGAAACATTTTGAGGGCATGGATTAAAAAACTGCTTCTTATTTCGATTTTTTAAAATTTTTGAGGTGGCTTGAGAATTCAAAACTTTTACTCAAGCACAATCTGAAAGTGTAGAATTTAAATATATTAAAATTTGGCTTCAACAAGTTAAATATTTGTAATATTTAAATATCATACCTATTGTACTTATATGTTTTGTATTTTAATTCAATATCTTTATGATCAAGCATTCTTATTTTTTCCCCATACCAGGGATTGAACTCACAACCTTGCACTTGCAAGGCAGGCTTGGCACCATTGAGCTAAATCCCCAGCCCAAGTATTCTTTATTTGAGATATCTTCACAAAATTTTTACTCTCTAATATCTGACCATTTCTTTACAATGAACTAAAACCTTCAAGGACTATCCCAATTATTCTTGTAGACTGAAAATACAAATACAATATCTTAAATGTCTTTATCCTTAACAGTAGCCATAATAGCAGAAAATGTCTTTTGAATGTGTGGCTTGTTTTTCATTCCTACTTTTGGCATCATTGGCAATACCACTGAATGCACTAAAAGCTCTGAATCTTGATCCTGGAAAATGGTTTATGCTCAGTACTACTGCAAGTTAAGTTTCATCATCTCTGTCAGGCTTTAGATAACCAGATGAAACACAATATCAAAAAGTAAACACCTCTTTGCCAGCATGTAACATACAGTTTTGACCCAAAGAGAAAGAACAGCTCTAGCAACTATCAGACTTAGTCTCTGGAATACTGTAAATTTTAAAGATTTGTTTATTGGACTATCATGCTTCAAGATCATCCTGGTACTTGGCTGGTATTAGCTCAGTGGCACTGCACCTGCCTTGCAAGTGCAAGGTCCTGAGTTTGAGCCCCAGTACAAAAAAAAAATCATCCTAGTGCAAAAATCACCAAAGAAAATTATAAGAAGGTTCTGGGATGGACCAAAACAATACTATGCTGAATTTATGCTAGAGCTGTGTTAAAGCAGCAAAAGAGCACAGATTGTGAATTCAGGAAAATTCTATTTAAATTCTAGGTCAACTCTGATCAAATATGTCCTGAGTTTGAGCCCCAGTACAAAAAAAAAATCATCCTAGTGCAAAAATCACCAAAGAAAATTATAAGAAGGTTCTGGGATGGACCAAAACAATACTATGCTGAATTTATGCTAGAGCTGTGTTAAAGCAGCAAAAGAGCACAGATTGTGAATTCAGGAAAATTCTATTTAAATTCTAGGTCAACTCTGATCAAATATGTGG
>NW_022900916.1:28297014-28315053 GCF_012274545.1 Fukomys damarensis
TTACCTTTTCTGAGTTCATCCTCCATGTTTGAAAACTGACTGTAACAATACCCAACAATACTGTTTTGAGAATCACAAATTAATGTTATATGCAAAATGTTGACACAAAAAGCTTTCCTAGTAAATATTTATTGAATTCAAATTTTAGAGAAGGCTCCTGGCCATCCAGATTGAAGTGATACAGAAACCTCAGACCCATTTAAAAACCTAATATCTCTGTTTACTTAAGAGACTATTTTTTCCCTTTTTGGCCTGTAAAATGCTCAGCACCATCAATAAAAGAGCCCCAATCAATTCTAGATAAAACAAAACACTTGGGAGCTGAGCTAGAGTTAACCTCATTCTCAGATTATTATATTAAGATGAAGTTGGAATAAATATGGGATGCAGATCCATAGACAGCCTTGAAGGACCATGTAGGAAAATAGGGTTTTTATTCTGTAAGCAAGGTGGAAATGGTTGCTATTTCTAAACTAAGGAATGAGAGCTTAAGGGAAATTATTTGAATACGAATGCATAAAATGATTTAGTGGTGTTCAAAGAGTGAAAGAAGGAAGACCAGTTAGAAGGCAATTAACTATTCTAGATCACAGGCAGTAGACATTCAAGGAAAGGTGGTAGTATTAATGTATCTGATACAAAGTAAAAAAAACTTTTTTACTACCTACCCTTCAGAGGATAGGGTTTTTATCATACATTAGATCCAGTAACCACTGTGCAAAATAATTCCTTCAAGCAGTTAGGTCCATTTTTTTTAACATATTATTCTCAATAACGTGGATACAAAGATCCATCTTGCTTTAAAAAAAGGTTTATTTATTTATTCTAACACAAACTCTTTGGTTTTGAATGAAGGGAACCAAAATTATTTGGAAACAAAATGGGAATTTAAAAGTTCAGTGAAAAACTAAAAGTGTAAATGTGATCAAAATATATAATTGATATAGTGAAATAGGAAGAAAATGTCTAAAGGAGAAGGGGAAGTGGGGAGGGGATAGAGGAAAGGAAAGAAGGGAAAAGAAAAATATGAGAAATAGAAAAACATGGAAACAAAGTCTTTGTAAATAGGGAAGGGTGGAGGGGCTGAAGGGAGGATAGGGGAATGGAAAAAAAATAAGAACCAAGATACATCATGTAAAGGTATAAGATCCTAGTGATGAATGCAACTGTATTGTATACCTAAAATGTACCAATAAATTTAAAGCGGAAAAAAAGTTCAGTGAAACAAATCAAAAATTGGCTTAAACTTTTAGTTTACATATTGTTTATATATTAAGTTTTGAATGTGATTAGGGTAGGAAATAGGTATTGACACTATTTTAGTTCATGTCTGCACAAATGCGGAAGGCATGCTCATTGCAGGAAACTGTGGCATTTTGGTTATGCAGAGGAGAAAAAAGTATTTCATTATTAGTGTTCCATTTATGACTGGAAAGTTATCTTCTCAAATATTGCCATGGTTCTCAGCAAGCAAGCCCATTTAGGTTTGCCATCTTAGTGGCTATTAAGCAATATTGAGTGGACATTAAACTGGGTTTGTGTGCTTGTTTACTTTTTTCATTTTACTCTTTGCTGCCCAAAGAAAATTACAAACCATTATGTATAACTGTGCTATCATTACAGATTTCTGAGAGAAATAAATGACTCATTTGATGGATTTAAGAATGCAGAAGCCTGAAAGAGATGCTTTCCTCAAAACATAATTCCATTTTTCACTTCTCAAACTGATCTTTCAAAAATCTCTCCTCGGAGGGGGTGAAGGAAGGGCAGGGACAAGGGGAAAAAATGAGAACCAAGACCTGTCATGTAGAGGTACAAGATCACAGTAATGAATGTAACTGTACTGTATACCTAAATGTACCAATAAACTCAAAGCTGAAAAAAAATCTTTCCTCATTTGGAAACACTAATTTCAATGCAGAGAAAGCAAAATTTTTAAAGTTTCAGATGACCTACTACTACTATGTCCAGTTGTTCAAACAAACTTATATGTATTTAATACCCATCTTAAGGGCAAGGTAAGTTTTATGAAATGTTGTTTCCCCAATGATATATAAATGAGTATAAAAGCTCATTTCCCCCAATGTATTTATTGTTTTAATTCAGTGTCCTGTGTTTACATTCAACTAGATCTTGAATGTGACAAATAATGCTGAGAAGCATTAATCTCACAATAAGACCCAAAGAAACATAATTCAATGAAGTTTTGAGTCATTACTATGACAAATGTATATTATTAGTAAATCTTTAGTCTTGATTAGGTAGTATAAGTAGAAAGCCAGGAATTCATTAAAACAACCAAGTAAGCTGCTAACAAAGCCAATTCCCCTCAGTACTAGAATAAAGAAGATGAGATAAACTGAAATGAAAAGGATAATAATAGATCACAGTAGGTGGCCCACAAATTTTGTATATGGGCTCCTGTACACTATGACTATATCATGTGGACGAGCCTGGCGTAGCCTACTGGTGATGATAGACACATGGCCGTCACACCACCAGATGGAGTAGAGCCATCCCAGAAAATCTAGCTCCAGTCAACCCACAAAACCCTGAGAAATAACAGATGTCATAATCCACAAATTTTTGGGCAATTCATTATGCAGCAAAGGCTAACTCATAGAAAAAATAAACTGGTGTGCTGGTATAACAGCAACCTAAAATATTTAGCATTAGCTTTGAGAAAAAGTGGTAGGCAGAGACTGCAAAAGCACCCAGAAAATTGTTCACCAAAATTGAGAAATGGTGAATAAACTATTATCAGGCAATATGAAGTTGGTGAAGAACATACTATCATACTCTGAGAAAATGGCAACATGTGAGATGTAGTAGTAAAATATTGCCAAAACTATGAAAACTTAAAAGATTAAAAACTTACCTAGCGAATTGATAGTATCAACTAAGGAGACTCCTAGGCTACAAACTGAAAAGGTAGATTTTTAAAAATTCTATAAATTAAGAGAGAAAGTGAGAAAAAAGGGAAGAAGGGAAGGAGGGAGAGAAAGAGAGAGAAAGAGGGACAGGGAGAGACAGCGTTTAAAGAGAAAACTGCATAGATTTTCTGCAGAATTCATAGTCAGTATAAAGGAGCCACAATTTGAAAGCTGAGAAAACAAAACTAATACTTATTTCTAGCTCTCTAGCCATTAGACAATTCTTAAAGTAAGAAATGACTTCACAGTAAAGATCTATATCAAGGATGTGGCTGAAAGACCCTTTATTAAACCGCTAAACAATGTATCGTAGCAGCTGAACACACTGCCCAAAGGTGAGAATTACTAAGTTTCCCAGGCTTGGCTCTAACTTGCAGTCCTTCTGCCTCAGCCTCCCATAGTGCTGAGTAGCATGTCCTATCACATGAAGCTGCAATAAGTTTTTTAAAAAATTGTACTGATAAAATTCATGCCAGATTGGACTAAAACTGAGTATATTCAAAATGAAAAGATATCTTTGGGCCCCCAATTTACTACATGCAGTAAGCAGGCTGAGAAAGATACCCAGTTACAAATATAGGTTATTTTTTATTTAAAAGGAAGAGGGACTTAGAGAATGGAGGAAAAGAGCCTAGAGGGGAATAAATCCCTTCCCTCCAAGAACCTCAGAAGACAGTAAGCCTTAGGGTACATACACTAGGAAAAACTGGGGCCTAATCAAGAAACGTTCTTTATTTCTTGCATAGACAAAACCTATCATCATGTGTTTGGCTAGACTTCAGAATTATTATCCACCACCAAGTGCTACCTGCCTCCCATTCTTCCCTTCTTAAATAGAATTTATTGTGCTTACCTTGCCTTTGTCTCACTTTTTCATGTAGGATATGTGACATTTAGCTTCAAGAGAAACTGTGTGGGAGAAATTACAGTCAGGCAGGCTCATCCACATCTGGACTACTTCCATCCCACTAGAGCTGAGACTTAGATCCTGATGGATTAAATAACAGAATTTCATGAAAGAAGAGATTTTCTTGTTTTGCTCATTGTTATATTCCAAACACCAAGGACAATGATGGGCTCATGATAGGCCCTCAATAAATATCCAGTGAATTAGTGAATAATTTTTTTTAGTTATCTCATTGTTCTTTTGTACTATATTTGCAGTCATTGTGGTTTTCATGGCCAAAAAACACAAAACAAAACACAAGAACAACAAAATGTGGTTTCCTGTTCACAGTGGGTGTCAATACTTTCAAAAAGAAATAAAGCCTCAATGCAAATCCTGCAGCTTTCTCAGAGGATCATAAAGAAATAAAAGGACTCCTTCAAAGCTCCTATCAGCTTGTGCCCTGAAGCATAAGATCCTCTTACCTCTATCTTAATGTTTATAACTACATTATTATGACTGATCATAAAATTATCTAGCCCTTTCTAATTCATCTGTTGACTAAATCTATGACTTCCCATAGATAAATTCCAAGGTTAGCCATACATATATTGTGTGAAAAACTATTTACCTTATTTCTTGTTCTAAATTTATATCAGCTCTTAATTTTGCAACATGAGTGATCCTTGACATAATAGGTGGAAGACATAAAACTAAGTAATTTGAGCCAGCAATAAGGATGTCATTTAGTAGTTTTGTATGTTAATGTTACATTTATTGTGTGAATATGTAGCTGCGTTAGAAAAGATTGAATAGTTAATTATTTTCCTTTCTAGATTTTTGTCTTCACAGGAAGATGCAAAAGAAATTTCAGGAGAGAGAAGGCAGGGACAAGTAATATATAAGACAATCTGCATTGAGGAAGACAGTTATTTTACTTGAGTTCTTTAAAATTACTATAGTCTAAGATGACAAGATAAAGGAAATTGATTCAATTAGTTTAAGAGCTGAAGTTTTCCTGGCAAACCATAACAAGCGTTTGACTACTTCTATCCCTCAGTTTAGAGTCAAGTGAAAGAAGAAGGATTCCTCTTGACATAATCTTATTCTTAAGGCTAAGGTTGTCTTTAGAGCCATTAACAAAGTATTTACTAACATAATTACTGAACAAGATTTGTGTGTGTGTCATTTTTCACAAGCCATAGTCCATTTCATTGAAATGTGTAAGGTCAGCTAATAAGGGACAGTTTGCTGCCTGCTGCATGATTAATTAGATTGGGGGGCCTCGGTGGGATTAAGCCATGGAATAAACAGGGATTATTTATTTATTTATTTATTTAGCTTTGATCATTAAGAAGAGCTTTACTTGCTACAGTTATCACAATTTTTTGGTAAAAACACAAGATTCTTCGGTATTTAGCGTCTCCATTACGTATTTTAGGGATAATATATAAACCAAATACATGCTGACAATAGTGGATATCAGAGTGAAACAATGAAGGATTTTACCACCTGAGATTTTTTAGGGACTTAAAAGTGTACAGAGTGGTAAACAAAACAAATGATATTGCAAATTTAAAATACTGTTAATCGATACCTACATATGTTGGCACATATGCATTAGAAAAAGAAATAACTGGAAAGAATTTTGCAATCATATGATACCACTAGAACATTTTATAGAAAAGAAAATAAAAACCAGAGAAGTTAAGTGATATGTTCAAGATAACAGAGCTTCTCAGTGGAAGAAGAAAGCCTGGTAAACAGTGCTGGCATTCATTAATGTTCATCCAGTCTGCCTAAGTCAAAACATCGTGGAGAAGAACCTTCTGACATCTGGCCAAAATCTGGTCACTTTAAGATTTTATTTTTAGTTTTGTTTGCTCAGACCCTACAAAATCTCCTCTTCTTTGTCCACATCCTGGAAGACTAGAGAGACTATTTTACCTTGGGCATGATCAGTGGGAAAAGCACCTTAAAATATACAAGGAAAATTTTACAGTGTGCTTCTTCCTCCATGATAACCCTGCTGAAAGATGAATACAATAACAAAAGTTTTTCAGTAGGTCAGCCTTCAATGCAATATGACAATACTCATAAGTATGTTAATCTAATATATTCTAAAATATTATTTTCTGAAACACATGACTTCAGTTTTCTTTATATTATGGCACAGTTATAACTCAAAGTCACGTATTATGGGTCTGGCCAGAGGCATGGAATCATGCCATTGTTGCTTTTACTTCTACTGATTCTCTGTTCTTTAGAGATATTTTTATTCTTCGTATGTCATTGGAGTATGTTGTAGTGAGTGTATTTATGAGTTTAGCCACTGGGAGCAGGAACTGATGTATCATGTCGCCGTGTACCTTATGTACAGCTGAATTATAACACAGATCTCAACAGCCAAGAAGTCTGTGAATTGAAAAAAATTAATTTCAAAACATAAACCATAATCTTGGCAATAGCCTCGAATACTGGACATTCATAACCCACAAATGCCCAGACTATAAATTTGCAAGTTGCATTAATATGGCAGTAAAAGTCACTCTTCTGAAAACTGCACTTGTAAAATATTTATAAATTCACATGGTTGTTCCTGGCAAATAACTACATCTGTCAGTTCTGTCTTTTTACTCCCAAAGCAGTAGGGTTGTGTCTTGTGTAATTCACAATAGGTTCATAAAAAATTATTTTGGAAAAATCATGACAGAAGATATTTTGTTCTACAGGGAAATATATCCGCTCCTCCAGTAGTTTGATATTACTATTTGATCTCTTGAGATCTTTTCTCATCTAGTCTTTTTCTCTGAACAAGTTTTCATTTTATTGGACTTATCTAGTTTCTAAATTAGCAAAGCAAGTCTTGTGGAGTTTTCTTTAGAAATCCCACAATAATATGTACAACACAGTGAAATTTTTCAGTCTCTGGTCAGTATGTATATCGATGTCACATGGTGAAAGCATTTTCTCATAGAAAATTATTATCTTCCTATAGTATTCAGGGGGCCCTTCATACACATAACCCTCAAGATAGTTCTTTTCTGGGGCAACCCACTTTTCAGTCCCTCTTCTGTCACTGTCAATAAATTTTCCTACTCTTAACCACCATTGTTCCTAGAATTCATTCTTAAATTTTAGAGAACACGAACTCGCATTTCAGATATCTAGCAGGTTTAGGAGTTACATCTCTTCCCCCTATATTATTTTGGAGGTCTTCCACTGTGATTACTGCTTGGAGATTAGGAACTCCATATCTGAATCTTGTACTGCTTTGGAATGTGTTAAGGAGCAACTTAATATTTCTCTACACCCACATGTGGTGTGCCAACCTCCTAAAGTCAAGCACACAGAGGAAAGTATTATGATGCTATCTCACAATTAGAATTATACTGTAAAACAGAGGAAATGGTCAAAATTTCTTATGTTGAGATTTTCTTTACATTAAGAAGTAATTCTTGCTTCTGTTGGGAGACACCTCACCCTAAGACATTCAGTACCTCTAAGCCTGAGGCTACTCCTTGCCCTTTAGAACCTGAGAGCAAAGTTTCTAAGACAACTTTAAACCTTGACCACCAAGTGCTAATGATGGAGTATCCAGGCCAGCCATAATTAAAACTTCCATGAGGCTATATCCATTCTTAGCTAAGTTGTTCGGGCCCTCAAAGACAATATCCCCTGCAGGAAGTAAATGGCAATTATGGGACTACCTGTGTTCATATGTCTTTTTCTCACTGGTATAAGACAAATTAAATAAGACTTAATAAAGTTTTTGGATGACCCTCATATGTACACTGAAGTCTTTAGAGAACTCACTCAGACCTATGGACTAGATTAGAAAGACGTAATGTTGCCCTTAAATACTGGTTTTTAATGAGAGACAAGTAGTATTACATTTAGAGACAAATATTATCTTAATTTCAGAAGCTCAAAAAACAGGCAGCCAGGGGAAAAACTGGTTTCTACTGAAACACAAGCAGTTCCTATACACAACCCCTACTGGCCTGCCAATCAGAGAGCAGATTAAAATAGAAGACATTTTCAGGCATGTATTCTTAAAGGTCTAAGAAACATAAGAATGAGGCCCTCTGTTATTTTGAACTGTCAATTATTTATCAGAAAGAGTTGAGGACATCCCTAGATCCTGGCCAAGACACCTGTGTTCTGCTAAAATTTCTAGCAGAGATTATAATGTTTCTAGGTCTAAGGCACAACTTTGCAGCCTTGAGGTAAAAATACTTAGGCCTTATTATATCTAAGGGAACTCAAAGACTTGGGGAAGAAAGGAATTAAACCAATTCTTTCCTTTCCACAGCCCAAAACTCTAAAACAGCTAAGGAGATTTCTAGAAATTACAGGCTTTTGTTGCCTTTAGATAGTAGGATATAGTGAGGTTGTGTAACCCAACTGTCAGCCTATAGAAAAACCCAAAAGACAGCCATATTTTAACCTGGTGATCTAGTTACCAGATAGCATTCCAGAAGCTCAAATAAGTACTTTTAAGTGCCTTACTACAGGATACCTTTTCAGTTTGTATGTTAATAAAAGATAAGACATGGCTTTGGGAATGTTTCTACAAGATCAGGGAGCTGCTCAACAGCCTGTAGGGTATTTAAATCATAAATTGGACATTATAGATTCAAAATAATTTATTTTAAAAGGGCTAAATAATATAGTTAAAACACTCTCATTCTCTTTCAAGAGATAAAAAGCAGCCATTCAGGTTCTTTTTTGTGGGGAGGGATACTGGGGATCTGAACTTGGGCCCTTGAGTGGGACTACTGAGCCAAATCCCTGGACCCAGGTTCTTTGATTATTGTTTTGATTTTCTGCTTGGCAATGCAATTAGAGTTGGTCCTAGCTTTTGTCTCTACAGATATGTTTGCTAAGAATTGCAGATCCATTCTGGAAAAACTCCTGATCTTAATTGTCCTACACCTGAGATTGTTAGGATTTAGTTCTGGTTTTTTTTTGGTACCGGGGATTGAACTCGGGTACTTGCACTTGCAAGGCAGGCCACCAAACCACTGAGCTAAATCCCCAGCCCAAAGGAAATGATACTGTAAGAGATGTACTTTTTTTTTTTTTTTTTTGGTACTGAGGAGGCCTTGCCACTTGCAAGGGAGGCGCTGGAACCACTCAGCTAAATCCCCACCCTGGGATTTAGTTCTTAAAGGCACTGTTCTGTCCCTTCTCCACTGCCCTGCCCCTGAGAAATAGTGCAGTTCTCAACAGTATTTAATTCAAGGGATTTTCCTCCTCTGTGGCTGCTGGATTTCAAGACAAAGCTTCCAGAATGGTGAGTTTCCCTATCCCAGGACCCTTCCAGAGTAAAACTGACTTTCACTTATTTCTGGACCATATAGAAAACTAGTCTAGGCTTAATCCCAAAACTCTTAAAGACTCAATGTAAGTTTTAGTTCAGATTTATCTGTCTTTCAGCCCTCAGGTAAAATTAGAAAATAACAAAAACAGCTATCCCAGCTCTGGCCAGTTCCTTGCACCTCTAGTCTGACACCACTGGTGCTGGACAAGATAAAGTCTAAGAGACACCTTAGATTGGGCACAGAGCAAGAGGGATAGATCAAAATGCCTTCTTTCCCTTTGCTTCTTTTTAAAATGGAAAAAATGGTCATAGGTAGACATCTGCAGCACAGTAGATTGGAGCCTTGGCAGGTCTTCTTCCCTCACTGCATGGAATTCACACTTAGCTCCAAAGAGTGTTACCTAGTCTCTTCTACATGTAAACCTGGCCTGAATGGATCCCCACTGGAGATACTTACAATTACTTGTAACAGTCTGTCCCTTTAGAAGGAACAATTACATATGGCTGTCAAACAACTGGTTATAAAAGCAACCATGAGAAACCTGTGTAGCATGGTATTCCAGTCAAATAAACTGTCACCTTAGGGCCCATCTTAAAACTGTTTTTGCTTTCACAAGCATAGAAGATTTTTATTCCTTTTCATGACTCTTGTATTGAGAGCTCTGTTAATTGATCTACAAAGTTCTGACTAGTCTTATTTATAGTTATAAACCTAAGAATTACAAAAGTTATTATAATTCAACTTTGCTAAATATATCTGAGTGCACAATGGTTTATAAAAAGTTGTCCTATGTGTGTTTGTGTCTGTCTGTCCGTCCAATTTGTTACAACACATACAGCTGTTTTGCTCGCACTATTTGTCTTTTGGCATTTTGGATTTTTAAAGGTGTTGGCCTTTAACTTAGGTTGGCTTACAGATAAATGGCACTGAATTTGTTACAACATGTACAGCTGTTTTGTTTGAGTTTTTTTTTTTTCTTTGGGCATTTTGGATTTTTTTTTTTAATCTTACTGAGTTTATTGGTACTTTTTAAGTATACTGTACAGTTACATTCATCATTGGGATCTTGTACCCTTATGTGACAGGTCTTGGTTCTCATTTTTTCCCCATATGCCTGCCCTCCCTTCACCCCATACACCCTCCCCTATTTACAAAGACTTTGTTTACATTTTTCCTTTTCTCATGTTCTTTTTCTTGTCCCTTATTTCCTTTCCCTTACCCTTCCCACTTCCCCTACACTTTTAGACCTTTTCTTTTATTTCAAATTATCAGTTATACAATTTGGATCTTATTTACAGTTTTATTTTTTCACCCCAGAGAAACTATTCAGTATTTTCACAAGTGTGTCTTATTTATTTCATTTGAGTATGACCTCAATATGCATACAGCATTTTGGATTTTTTTAAGATGTTTGCCTGTAACTCAGGTTGGCTTATAGATAAATGTCACTAAGGATATGCTTCCCCCAGGTTGCCAGGTGATCCAAATATTATCAACTGGTTTTTAAAATATAGTACTTATTGTTGTCTACATATAACTCAGAAATCTTTCAATGGTCAAAAATAATGTGTTAATTGTTATGATCTGGTTCTCATAGGTCATCTAAAATTTTGTTAACATAAAAAAGACTCGGGCTTAGGAAAACTACTGGACAGGACTCCCTTTGGTAAATGAAGGAGTGGCTGCCTGAAAAAAATTTATTCCAGCCTTTGTTCACAAAGGGGACCCCAATAATTTCCATAATCTTGTGGAAAATGCATTGCTAAACATATTATTGTGATATGTGTACATTGGTCATGGTCAAATGGCTAAGTTTTCTATGGAAAAACAATAGGCTTTTATTTAAAATGCTCTTGGTACAAAAAAAAATTAAAGGACAAAATGCTTCATACAACTGCTATACATTGTTATTTCATGGTGTATATATATTTATGCCTTCTATGTGTACAAGCCTTCTAGGATATTTATGGCAATGATCTTTTTGACTCAGGTATCTGCCTTTCTCTTGTGCTCTAGCTACTTGTGATAAGAGATACATGTCAAGGCAGCATGAAATAACTATAAATAATAGTTTTCTTTAAAACTTATGTGATGTATGTTATATGTCTCACTACACACAGAGATGCGCAGTCGCCAGTTGAAACAATGTCACACACTGAAATTAGAGGTTAGACATTATGAACTTCTAAGGTACATTTATAGACAAATATGTATGTTCTCCTTAGATGGTATCCTACTAAAGGATAACAAATAAGAGTTTTCTTTATGTCATTTAATGTCTTGTGATCAGATGGAGGTGTTTGACTGAAGGATTATTCCATGCTAAGATGGACATTGTTACAAAGAAAATGTCATCGTGACTGTCATGCTAAAATACTATGTGTAGCTCTTGATCTTAAGTTTCTATAATATATAACTGTTGTCTGTTAACATTCTGCAGGGATTAAACTACTAGAACAACTATGGTTGATGAGAAATAACAGCCCCCTAATTATGCTTTATATTTCAAAGTGCTTAACATCCAGACAAAATTATAATAATTAAGCTCACTGCTCCTACTGCACTACTTATGTCACTAGTCTTTCTCTTCTGGGTGTTCAACAACTAAAGTTTGGAGACCAAAACTAGAAAGGTAACTGGGCTATGAGGACAGCCAATATTTTGGCCCTGGCCCCTCAAGGTCTACAAGATCCAGGACACAAAGAATCTTTCCTACAGGATCCTCCATCTTCGGTAAGTCACTCAACCTCCTGAGCAGGGAGATTGCTGGACACCAGAGGACAAATATACTGTGTGCCAAAGGACAGTCACCTTGAGGGAAAAGTCTCCCATGCTTTCACTGAAAGCAACATGGTCAAGCAAGGCCGTGACCCATCCTGAAGGCTGACACTGACAGAGGAGCTGAGAGGCTCTGCACATGGCTCCAGAATAATGCCTAAAGAGACTTAACTGGCTTTGATAGATAGCAAGGGGTTCATGTTGATTGACACAGGTCTCACTTTAACTTGGTCTTAAACACCCAATAGAAAAGAATAACCAAAAGAAGTATAAAATAATGTCATAGTAATAAAGCTAGATATAAAAAGTGGCTTCAGTCACTGACCCCTTCTGGAAGTTTTCAGCTCTACCAGTAGCTGAACATGCGTATAGATCATTAGGAAAGAACTGGTAAAATCTATAAGAGCTCAGCTAGAGTTTTATATTTCTTAGCAAAATTTGTTCTTCAAATTGTCCCTTATCTTACAGCTAAAACTAGAGAGACTTATGACAAAGTATCAGACTTATAGATAACCTCTATCAGTGAAAGAATCTAAGTCCAGCAGGTTCAATCACTATTTCAGTTTCTAAAAATGACTTTCTCCCCAACTTGCCCTTTCATTCTAGTGTGCCATGCTTAGATTATGCATACTATAATTTCTTATAAGTTTTGTTTATTCTTGCCTAGATGCTGCCAAACTCCAAACAGTCATACAAATGGAACCAATGACAAATGTGCTAGACTTCTTTTACCCAGATCCACCAGATCAACCTTATAAACAGCTCATAACTTCTACGCTATACAATATGACTTCTATGTTGGATTCTGGAGTCCCCTGGATCTTCTCCTTATTGTCTTTGTTGGCACTCCTGCTGACTTTATAATTTGGCCCATGCATTCTTAACTGTTTCTTTGGCTTTGTCTCCTCCAGACTTAAAAGCTATGCAGCTACCAAGATGACAATGCCAGGTACCCACTGAAGGCCTTTAGATAGACCCTCTGTAGAGTGACTCTAACAGCTGATCACAACTATGACCCTCTTCAGCTGGAAGTAGCCAGAGCTGTCTTCGCCCTTTGTCCCCTCACAGAAGTTAGGGGTACTTTTTCAGAGGGGGGAATATTGCAGAGGGGCAAGTTAATCAGATATCTTGCAGGCAGTTAGGGCTGCCTTCAAGGAGTCAACACAGTGGAGGAGCCAACATGGAGGACAATCAAGACACATTCACTGAAAGCCAGAATTGTAAAAGGAGAGAAACTACTATATTCTTGTGCTTCCCCTGGGGATGAATAGCAGTGATTGATATTCTAAATAGGTTTCAATTACCTAGGTACGGGGCCAACTCTTAACTCAGCCTTTCCAGGAAACATCCCTGACCTCACCCTTACTGAAAATCCTTGTACACTTGCTATATGACTTGTTCCCCCATTTGACCTTCATTTAATCAATATTACCTGAGTGACTGTACTTGTAATCTTACTGGTTGGTCATGGTTTTGCCCTGCCTCATGCCCACCTTGTAAATCTCCACTGAGTCTTACAGTTTTGTCCCACCTTGTACCCACCTTGCCATATGGCTTTGCTGTATAAAACATCTTTGAAAAGTGGGTGAGCGGGCAACCCACTTTCTGGTTGCCCTTCAGTCTCTTAAACAGAAACTTTCTTTTCCTCAACAAATTTTTCCTACTCTTAAAAACAAAAGTTCTTTTCCTAAGGTTAAAGAAAAAAAAAGACACTAGATTATATTTTCATACAGATATGTGTCATCTACAGTTACAATTTTTAGTTCTTTAGCTCAGGGGCAGAGGGAGCCCTCCAAAATCAGACCTAATAACAGACTATTTGATAACAAAATGTGTCGTTGTATATATCTTTATGATACTGTGTATACATGCATGTGTGTATTGGGGATGGAAATAAAAGGGTCTCATGCATGCTAGGCAAGTGCTCTATCACTGAACTACTCTTCCAACCCAAAGAGATAAATATTTTTTATTGTTTGGAGGTTATATTTATGTATATATTTTACCAGAATCTAGCATTTCCTTCCTTTTCCTTCTACAAAAAGAGTTAGATTATTTATAACTTAAATATGTGTTAGAATAGTTAAAAGCGAGATCAAAGATCTAAAACACCATATAGAACTATAAACTGAATAATCATCCTTTTGAGAATCTAATGAAAACTTTGAGCTCTTTCCCCTAAAAACTTTAAATGAGTACAAGAATGCCCATATTCACAAACATACATATCCAGCACTCTTTTCCACACAAACTCAGGTATTCACCAGTACCACTCCATGGACCACCACAAAAGATGGGGAAAGGATGTATATCAGGAAATTAGAATAAAATTATCAATATCTTTAAGCATGAAATGTACTACTGATCTTTGCAGTCAAAGTAGGAGGAAGAATTCCATGGATTGTATAGATTCCCAATGTTTAACAAAGAAACACATACCAGGTTTTCAGGAGACACATTTTAAGAGGAACTTGTCAAGTAGATGGATCTCTGATTAATTATTAAATATTCAATCAACAATGTCCTTAGCAATATTTTTTGCAAAGGGAAAAACTATTTTTCCTATGACCATTTTCACATTGTTCCCCTAAAAAACCTAGAAGATATTCTTATCAAATAGTAATTTTATGAATATTTACATCAACTTAGAAATCTGGCTTCTGTATTTGACTTGATATAAGAAATGGTTTCCCTCTAGAGAAAGCTCCAGTATTTATAAAGGCACAGTTCCTGCAGAGGTCTTCCTAAATTACAGCTAAGAAGCTGCAGCATCAGCAAGGCCACCTGGGGCACTGTACAGGCTGACTGAACCATACACCTGGTGGACCTCACATGTATTATAAGCAAGGCACTGAGAAATAAATGAGTTTAAGAGCCAAAATGAGGGCTGGGAATGTAGCTCGGTGGTGCTGTGCCTAAACTGGTATGTGCAAGGTCCTGATTTTGATCCCTGGTACCGAGAAAAAAAAAAAGAGGCAAAACGAGATATTATAAATGGGTAAGAGTAACACCAAAGTCTTGTACTACTTTGTTTCTCTACACTGTGGATTGGCCCTTTTTCATCCATAATGACCTTCCAATCAGGCATGTCACCTGGGGATGGGAACACTAATTCCATTTGAAGTAACCCATCATTGAGGACTAAGAACTGGTTTGTGAAACCCAAAGCTAAGGAAGAAAGAATAATTGCATAGTAAGCATATCTTTAGAAAGAAAACAGTTTGCCTGATTACATTGAACCACCAGTACTTACTATTCTGGTGATTAGAACCCAAATCATATAATATACTCTTTTTTCAAATAAATTGTCATGTAAGCTTTCCTAAAGCATTATAGAATGTTGTCTCATCAAAACAAAATTTCTTAAGATACTTTAGACAGAAAAGCCTGGAATCATCTGTCTAATGTCAAAATTGCCATTGTTTCCCTCCATTTGAAGAATGGGCTTACATGATTCAGTTAATTTTGCACTTGGTATAGAACATGAAAACAGTTTCCAATATTTTGGGATGGAGGCTCTGGGTTGAATAATCCTAACATTACCTGAGCTATAATCAGTGGCTAAAAACTTTTAAGCACAGCAGCCTTTCTCCAGAACTTTCTTTTGAGTGACATCTGGGGTGAATTAAGTTTCTGTTCAGTCCCAGCATTAGCTACAGATGTGGAGGTGTAAATGTGCTTTCCAGGAACTATAGATTATATAGTCATGATGTAGACTACTTTTATTAGGAGTTCAAGTACCACATTTCCAGAAGTATAAAGAATGACAGTAAGGAAAAAAGCCTTTAGAGCTTAAATTACAACCACATCTAATGAACTCAGAGGTGTTTTTCACTTACAAGGGTATTGCTTTTCAACTCCTGTAGCTTAAATGAATCTAGTGATCATAACAGTAAATATGGGTTCCAAAGTTATCCCAAGAGGTATCATTAGTCACATATTACATCCTTTTCTAATTTGTACACTTTCCATGTTTCAGGGTTTCACAGTACTGCTGAAACCTCCAGAATTTCATGTTTCCCTCAGCAGTCTACAATAACCCTTAGTCTGAATGACATGTATTATTTCCTCAGCAAACATATGATGTGGAAAGCTTAGTAAAAGATTTATTATAAGAAATGGCTCGATGTTTTATTTCCTCCCTTAATTGAATACATTATTGCTCTGTGTTTAGAAATGCTGTGTTGATGTATTACACCTCAGAACAACTATGCACATGCCATCTGCAGCAAGAAGGTTTATTAGACTACTAATCAGAAAACAGATGTTGGGAGAAAAGCTATGTATGCTAAGTCATAATACATCACAGCAGATTTTAAATTTATAAATCATGGTGGTCCCACAGGTTTTTATTTTATACAAATTAAGATATTGGTACTTATGAAAATGTAGGGACTAGATGCCCTCTCCATCATACACATAATGGGTAAAGTGATAAGCTGCTGAGATGGTAGGTACAACGCTGTAGATGACAAAAAGGACTAAGTAACTTCAAAAGAAAAGTCTCACATTCTTATTCCTTAATACTAGTATAAGAGATCCATATTTAAAGTCAGCACTTCGAAGCAAATGAGTGAACAGGTCTTCTGGGAGTATAAATGATCACATTTTTATTGATCTATTTCACAAATTTAGATTTTCATCCATTTATTAGAAGAGAATTTATTGAGTACCTGTTTTCTAGGTGACACCATGCTGTAGGGTTTTATTAAAATGAGACTCAGTTGTATTATTTTGATGCAAGATGAATAATTGAAATTTTCTTTCTTCCTCCAACTATTTAAAGATTAGGCCTAAAGTGGACAAATTGCCTCCAGAAATTTTTCAAGAGTATACCAACAATTTCATTAGTGCAAAGAACTAACAGATGACGTTTGGCCAGTGCAGCTGAGAAGACTACTTTCCTGAAGGATGATATGATTATTTTCCATTAGATTCTCAAAATATAACTCAATTATATCAATTTTAAATAAATAAAATCTAGGAAGTTCACACTTTCAGGAAGGATTAATGTTCTGTAGCTCTATTGATCTCCTGTACTCTCAAAAGTATCTAGAGTAATCATTAACAACACTGTTCTGATCTACTGGCCTGCCATCTCAGGCTCTCCCAGCTCTGTATAAATACATTTACCTTTTATTTATCATGCTTATTCTTTAGATAAAGACTGAATATTACTGGCATTTACAACTGAGAGCCTTAAGTTTTTTTTTTAATTAGATTAGATGCACCTTTTAAATAAGGTGTAGAGTTGATCTTCAAGAAAAAAACATAGCCTTCTCTTTCCCTGAAAATACTCAAAACTCTGCCTAAGGTTTTATAGTACAGGGCAAGGGCAACAATTCAAGGAACCACTGTAAAAATGTACAACTCATCCAGAAAAGGAGAACATTTTATTTCCTAAGAAGTAGAGTTCAATGGGTGATTATTACTAACCATAAATTGTATTTGTGTAAATTCATGTTTTCACATCACCATCACATGTGCTGTCTCATTTACCATATGAACAAGACATATATTTGTTCACTGGAATATTTCATGAATGCCTATGAAGTGGTAGACATCACACTCCATGCTAGATACATAAAGATGTATAAGACAAATTCTCAGTGAGCTTACTTTCTAGTTGAGAATAAAATGAGAGACATTAGATAATTATAACATGTTATAATACAAATATGATAAAACACTAAAACAATATAGGGTTACCTGTGTAATAGCTTCATTTTACAGAAAAGGAAACTAATAAAGTGCATTAATATTAATATTACTAGGCAGTTTTAACAATGAAATTAGAACCTGTATTAAATTACTTAGCATAACCCTGGCCTATAGTAAGGACTCTATAAATATTATTAGTAAAGAAATAACACAGAGTTGTACTTTGGTGCATGGGTCTGTATCAAATTTTTTTTTTAATTGAGTTTATTGGTACATTTAGGGATACAGTACAGTTACATTCATTGTTGGGATCATGTACCTTTACATGGCAAGTCTTGATTCTCATTTTTTTCCCCTTACCTCTGCCCTCCCTTCACCCCCTCCTCCCCTCCCCATCTACAAACACTTTATTTTCATCTTTTCATTCTCTCACATTTTTTTCTTTTCCCTTTTT